>NC_073696.1:35565529-36165529 GCF_029784165.1 Wyeomyia smithii
ATGGAAAGTGGTTGTTACTGCTGATCCGCCGCAAACTAACGCAGCTCTTGAAGAAAATTTATGCGCATCTTCTGTCAGGACTTGTTCAAGTAGCCAGTCACTAACAAGTTGGGCTTACTGCGTTTGTCAGAACTTGTGCTTGAAACGAAGTTTGTCAATACATGTTAAAGCCAAAAGAATTGATGTTTAATTAATTACCTTTGGAACCCCAAAGGGGCTTCTGCTTATAAACGCCTTGTGAATTCAAGTGGAAAATTGCCACTCATCCTCATGAGCGCGCTGTGGCGGAAGCAAAAACCGGCCAATCAAATTTTATGTTCCTTCCTCCCCGCTAGTCACCGTTGCCGGTAGACGACGACAGCCCCCCGCTCAATGCCATGATTCGCCTGGCTGGGTTTGAGTACGGACATGCATCATTTTTTTCACCTCCATTGTGAAGAACCAGCTGTCGCATGCAGACTGCCATCCAGCCGTAGCTCCCACTCCCCCATCGCCCGGCAACCCGAAATAGCCTACGATAGCGACGATTAGCATTTAATTGCTTGCGTGTCATCGTAGAACAAATCGTACCCCGGACTAGACGACGTGCTTTGAAGCTCATCGCAAGTTGAGTCTGACAGGCTGACGATGGTCTTTTTTGTACCAAAAAAACGAAGTTGCGCATGAAAGGATTTTTTCCCTTCTTTTGCCTAATCCCATGTCTGTATGAACTTTAACATATTTGGACACATGTCTGAAGCACACGTGGACGTGAGTGCTCTAAGTTTCCACTTATTGCAGAAAATGTTTGCTAATGTCATAGACGGGGACAGGTGATTCCGTTTTGTTCCGTTTGGTTGTGTTGATTCCTCAAAACGCAAAACTAAGCAAGGGAAATCCAAAGTCTGCTAGTGACAAGTTATGAGTGGTAATATCAATTTTATAATACGCAAAAATAACACTGAAATAAACACGGTAAAACCAATTTAATCAACAAGCAATCTTTTAAAAGGATCACCCGCAGGTTCTTCAAAATGATTCCCACCGGAAGCAACTAAATCCACCCCGGCCTGGTCGACACCGAGGGGAAAGGCTTTATTTTTCATTACCAATTCAGTTCGCATTACCTCAATTAATCTCCCGCCGGCTTTGGAGGTGGACGTTATGAACGAAGAGGTCCACCTTACATGTGGGTATTCACCGCAGTCCGAGCGGGATGGCAACAGGCTAAAATTAATTATTTT
The DNA here is from genome assembly GCF_029784165.1 of Wyeomyia smithii. Classification (NCBI taxonomy): domain Eukaryota; kingdom Metazoa; phylum Arthropoda; class Insecta; order Diptera; family Culicidae; genus Wyeomyia; species Wyeomyia smithii. Next base: position 35,566,753 of record NC_073696.1, read on the forward strand.
CTGTCGTTTTGCGAATATTTCGTTTCCTCTGGTCAACAAAAAGTTCCGTCTTTCGTCTTTCTGTCGTTCGTTTGGAAAATTGCTATTAAATTCCACCACTACCACCCACTCACGACTGCAGCACACAGCGACTGACACAAACTGGTTCCCCCCAAGTAGGCAGGATAATCTTTCAAGTGCAATTCGCCCGTTCGGAGCCAAACTCAGTCCTCCTGTTAGATTCTAACCATGGACGAGTTTGCCAGGACGTGCCAGAACGTGTGCCGAAAGAAGGGAAAATCGATCCCAGACACTTTTATCCTTCGGTACCGTGTGTTGGGGTTTTTTCCCTACTGTTTCTGAACATTTCGTTTTGTGCAGTCTCAGAGGCTGACTTTTGCCGAGTTTAATTCTTTTTTTCGTTGGACTGTTTTTTTTTTTTTTTTTTTTCGGGGAATCCTGTTCTTCTGGGCGAAAGATAAAGTTTTCAGCTTCCCCTGAGGGAATATCAGGCTTTCTTCCGTGGTGTTTAGGTGGAGGCTAGAGACTTACAAACTGCACAATGGGGGGAGGCGTCTGTTAGTGTGCTAATACATCATTGAAGCATGCTTAGTCCTACACACAAAAAAATAAGAGCTATCACGTTTGCCGCACGCTAGTCGGAGCCGATCTTTAGCGAAGATTTTCCTTTTTTATTTATATTCTAACCACTTAAACAAGAAGTGTCTGCGTGTTTGTAATTGTATGGGGCGCAGAAAATCCGCTCTCAGACACAAAGTTAACTCCAACGTCGTCAAGTGATGTCTTTGCGTAGCCATAAGAGAGCTTACTGGGTGGAAAGGGGGGTTTCACCATACACTCGCACATTTTCACCAGCCATTTGCTTTTATGTTGCTCCCTTATTGAAAAACGGATGTTATCCTTCATGAAGCGAACGCGAAGCGATTATCATGTGTTACATAATGTTGCCAATGTTGGCAAGCATACGCATAGGGTTTTATACACGTATTGACTCGTACGGATCGTTGGCATCCAGCTCAAGAGCGCACAGATTATACCGACGTTACTGTTGGGATGGAGTCTGGCGACAATTGCCCTTGTGTGCGAAGAATCTGTCGCGACTGCAGATAAAATTAATAATGTTCTATGGAAAGATTTATTGCTCACCTCCCGATAGAGGCAGGCTAAAACCCTGAATATTGCTATTGTTAAAGGGCTGAGACAATCAAATCGGCGAGATGCAATATTTCCACAGCCTAGACGAAAAAATGAATTCATTCATCTAAGCTTTAGTTAAAGCATTTTTTTTCTTCTGCGTTTATTTCTATGGGTTTCATTCTATGCAACATTGACAACAGCTTACCAAAAAAGTATTGAACCATTCCAAACGAAATCGTCTCGAAAATGCTGGAAGGAATGAACGAACGAAAATCTAGTAATTCAACCATGGACAAAGTAGCCAGAGTTTTAGTGCTTACATATCATCAGTAGTTTCTCATCAGATTTTGCGGTTGAGTTATTGTAATAAAACCAACCAATAGATTGAGATACATTATTGAAAAATTGGCAAATAACATGGATTGTCTAAATCATACCTAGTAACCTTTCTTCCTGAGCACAGCCGACACTAAAGTATACAACCGATCTGACTTTTTGAACGATTTATTGTTGTTGTTTTACTCGCTCTAGTGCACACGCCAAGCTTACCGGAAATTTAACTCTCAGTAGTCATGTATCAAAGCTTTAGCAAGCGGAAATATATTATTCATTGTATGACCGCTTTCTGCTTCGAAAGGACGGTTGATCTTTACAGGACTCTGGGAACTAGCTCGAGCTGCAGGCGACTAATTCGATCGCGGCGCTCAACAGCAGACGAACCAACCGGCACCTTAGAACTGCACAGCATTGCTGAACATGTTCGAACATGAGAAACACCAAAGTATTTTGAAATGCTTTGAATCAAAATTGAAGAAGTTTATATATTCTTCTGTCACTCACCAAAACCTTGGAAAGCGTGTAATTGAGTTCTTGCTTTTTTGAAACACATGAAGTTATATGCTGGGCTGAAGCTATCCTAGCATGAGTTTTATCTGGTTAATGTCAAGCAATTTCTACAAGTAATTCTGGAATCGGGATGATACCCAGAGACCTGAACCCTAACCAAGATGCAGTTTTGAATTTCAAGATGACGACTTCCGGTTGCTGCAAAATAGCTAAAAACGGCCTAATAGCACCCAATATGGTTATTTTAAGATCCAGAATGATATCCAGAAACCAGAGATCGATTCCAAACGCCATCGTGAAATCCAAGATGGTGACTTCTGGTTTCTAAAAAACAGACTAAAATAACCAAATATCACCCAATGTGGGCATTTCCAGAATCGGGATTACATTCAGAGGTCGTACAAGATAGTCTACCGTAGTTTTAGAGTTTATAATCGAAAGAATTCTTGAATAGGAGAAGTTTACTTCGAACCAGGGTTGCATATTCAGTTCTGAGGTGCTTTTTCGCCGCATGCCGATAGCTTGTTCAACAAGTGTAATTTTGAAACACGATGTATGACAAACTTGTAGTCCATTAGTAGTACTACAAGTTTGTCGAATAGTGCAATGCTCTAATTCTTATACTTTAAATTTGAGAGCCCATATTAAGCGCAATATTCAGCCAATATTCGCGGTGAATATTATGATATTCACCGCGAATATTGGCTGAATAGCCCACTGGGTATGGGCTCTCACACTTTAGGCATAAGAGTTAGAGCACTGCTTTCTTTGACAAACTTGTAGCCTAATTTAATAACTGCAAGTTTGTCGTACATCATGTTTCACAATTGTAGTTGTGAAGAGAATTATCGGCATGCGACCAATTGAATAGAATTGACACCCTTAAATTGAATATGCAACCTTGCTCCGAACTTATCCTGTGCGATTATTCTCGAATACAAAAAAAAGGCTGGTAATGTAACAAGCAGCGTCATGGGGTTTCTTTGTTTCTTGAATTTCTTGGCATGAAAATAGTTGCGGTAGACATGCGATACATATGCTTAAAGGGAATTTTCCACTGAATCGATTGAACAAGGAGATACAGAGCCAGAATCAATTTACACATTTACACAAAAAATACTATCACTGTCTATTGAATTTTATTTACATTTAATTTGAGGATTATAGTTTCAAACTCAGTGGTCTTAATTTTAATCATCTATTGACATCCAAACTTCTCATAGAGAACCACTTTTGACCAACTCAAAATAAAGATTAAAAAATTTTACCGTTAACTCGGGTTGAATCTGGCCCTGTACCTTTACAAGTAATAATCCGTGATCAATGAGATCCTATCCAATTAATGTAGACAAAAAATTTCTTCACTAATACATATCGCATGAATACCATATCTGTAGTAGTGCTTAGGCTAATCTGAAGTTACTCATAGATTATATGGCCATATGGATAGCGGCGTCATCCATTGCTAAGCAATATCGACAAAATAAAGAAGCAATGCTTGGTTGACATTACCACCACTGGTGACGCTAATCGATCACGACAAACTTCGTGTATACTCGTGCCACACAGGCTTCTTCCGTTCTCTCGATTTTTGCCCAAATTTCCTTTTCTACCTGCCAAACCCCTTGGAGAACTAGACTTTCTCTCACACAGAGTGAGTAATTATCCACATTTAGGCGTAGAGTATTACAGTCGCAGAGTTCCTTTTCCCTCTTTATAATCACGTGTTAGCGATAAACATTCATTTGCTCTCTCAGTTTAAGAGGGAGTAGTTTTCGCAGCTTTTCCTTCACTAGAAGAGAAGTTGGCCAAATATCAAAACATTTAGGTTCACATTGAAGTCACATCCTAACCGTTTTCGAATTTAATATTATAAGAAGATTTACAACTCACCATGGGTGTGTACTCTGCAGAAAGTTTGATTTTATACTGTTTTTGCCGCACCCAAGAGCGATGAGAACGGTAACGCAATGCTCAGTTGGTCGCCGAGCAATTTATTTCATTTTTCTTGCGTGCGCGGATGAGCAATTTAGAAGAGTTTCACTGGATTTTTGCTCTGTCAAATTAGGAGCGTTTATTCGTCAGAGAAACTATTCCTCTGCACTCTCTCTACAGCAGATGGTGTGATGCACATCGAATGTAAGCTCGCAGCTGTTAAGAGGAAAGAAATCTGTTTTCTCTTTTAGATGAAGATGAGCAAAACAAAGCCTGAGCGCTACATTACGGTGGACCTACTGAACAAGTGATCCAAAGATCATCAAAAACCAGAGATATCTGACTATTCCAGGTGTCGCCTAACTTGGTTAGGCGTGCTGAATTTAATATTTCGCCCAGCTGCATGTTGAAATATACAGTGAAGCAGTTCCAAACTTATTAATTTTTCAAGGCGGGATTTTTATATGTTACTATTTTACTATGCATTTTATCGGAAACGATATTTGCCTCCTACACCGACGTCTCGAATAATCTATATTTTTTCTCAAAGCTCTACGAGCGAATGAAACCAACATTTTTTTTAGAAACAGTAACACAAATTATACACATGTGTAGTGGCTTTTCGGCTAGAACATCTATTTAAAAAAAATAATCATCAGCCTAACAAGACTTAAAAAATACAATAAATTAGTTAAACAAATTATCAAATACAATTTTAACTTCTTACATTATGAAAAATGATACTAGACACTTTAACGAAGCGAAACTACGCACGCACGCACTCTCAATCATATTAAACATTTTTTCCGTAACTAGAAACTTGCATGCAATGTATAATTTGTGCAACTGTTTCTAAAAAAATGGATCCCATTCGCTTGTAGAACCTTGATAAAGAATATAGATTATTCGAAACGTCGGTGTAAGAGAAAAATGTTGTTTTCCTTTTCATATTTTACAAACTGCGAGACCGAAAGAAACTTCTCGGATATCATTTTATACAATTTCCTCGAAATTACACGATCTTTTTGACGCGGTTTTTTTTACGCGGACGCATCAATCGCGAAAAAAGTGCATATATTTATGTAGTTCATAATTCCTTGATGCATAATTTATGTACTCAATTCATCTACAACTATTGGGTTGAGTCATAAGTCATTTCGGGCAATATTTTCATAGACGAAAATAATTTTATTCAATTATGTATTGTCCTTTTTTGTCAATGACCTTTTGCCATCTCTCGTGTAATGGCGGTTTGCTACCTTTATTTTGTCTTCCTCAGCTACAACTGGTCTTCCTGAACGTGGCGCATCTTTCACATTCAAATTACCGGAATGAAATTTGGCAAACCAATTCTGCCATTGGCGCTCTATTAAGCAGTCTGCACCGTTCTTATCGCATAATTTTGCATGTGCCTGTACTGCGTGCTTCCTTTTTCGGTAATGGAACAATAGAACATACCGATATTCCTCACTTTTCTGTTCCATCTTTCAGCTGCTGTAATCACTACTGAATCGATTCAGTTATTTGTATTTTGGTAACGACAATTGAAGTGTCTACTATCGAATGGTATTTACGTTAGATGGTTGGAGTAAAGATAATTGGTTGAAAATACAAGTGTAGGAATCTTCTATTCAAAACTGAAATTATTATGACTAGAGACAGTGGTAATTCGCGGCAGAAAAGTTGAAAATACGCGGGTGACAAAATATAAAATATAAAAAATTCGCGGTAATTTCGCGGCAATATATTTCTTTTCAAGACATTATTAGTTTAATTTCGACAACAAATCATTTAACTAATTAGGAGACAAACACATAAACTTTTCGAACAAATTTGACAGTCTTTAAAGGATCTTTTGGGACTAGAAAAAAATAATAATTAATCTTTTTTCAGTGTTGCATCTGCTAGTGTTCTTTAAATACATAGAAATAAGGCATCACGTAGAACAACTCACAAGTTGAAAACACATCGCAGCTAATTGCATACAAGCCTGAGAAAAAAGATACTACACTAGTATCTGCAGCCTTGCATACAAATTGCTCACATCGGCTTGCTTTTGCAAAGGCATTCGCACATGAGTGATAACGCTATCGCTATGCTTCGATGCAGCTTGGAAATGATGAATAAATGTGAATGCAAGAAGGCGATGAACGATGTTTTGTTTTATAGCTTTACCATAAAATTAAAAATTCAGAAAATTTTGTGAAAATTTGAACTCTGCCAATTTTATCAACTGTAAACGTTGACACATATTTCAGCATACCTCTAACCTATTCTCCAGTGTATTTACGTGTGTACAGTTAAGGGGACCCTACTCTGGAAGATCGAGAAAAAATTCCTATTTTTTTTCAGATGTTTAGAGTAAAGAAATGTGCTCGGGTATTTTGGTTCTTGATTATTGTATATTTGGAGATATATTTCGCTCTTGGATACAAATATAGTGAGTATTACCAAAGATGACTAGAGCAAGATACCTGACTCTTACAGAATTCATCGCACATGATTGTCGCTGCGCATGAACTAATTTATACGCTGGTAATATAATATATACATAACGTCAAAATCAACTGACGACAAGGCCAAGTTGAAACAATTTTTTTAGTATCCATGTGGAAGACTGTACGGTGCTGCCATCCGAAAAATGATAATAATGTGTACAAATGTTTAGTTCTCAAACATGAAACTTTCCGGAAGAATCAAGTATTATCGGCGCATCATTTAAAATTAAGCGTACCAAAAAAATTTTTGTCATTAAAAATTACTATTTAAAAATTCATAAAACATTGAAAAGTTCTGATATCGAAAAACGGCTATGTAACAAGTTAGACAATATATTTTTACATGCTAAAATAAATTTTAGCCAAATCAGTTCAGCAGATGCTGAGAAAAACGTACCACCAGTTGAAAAAACATGGTTTCGAAAAAACACTGTCAACAGCGTGATATTCATTTAAACATAGTCTAAAACATGCAAAACCTGGGCTCAACATTTTCGAAACAAAACAATGAAGCTGATTATTCCGCGCTGTCATTTCGATTCGAACAGTTTCATTTTCACTTGATTCCTTCCGACTGTGTCATCGAATCACTTCTTTCTCTTTTTCCCGTCTGTTGTTCATCAGATCGTTTCAAAAGAAACTGATGACTATTTGACGGAGAGAGTGACAGAGAGAGACTCTTTTCTTTCCTTCAGCGTCTCAATTGAAACTAGCACCGCGTCGTGCGTCGTTTGATGATCCAATAAAAACGTCACGCAAATTCACGATCAATATTTCGGATTTTTTTTCGCTGTTGATCACTGACGCTGTGGAACCACTTCGGATTGTGAAACTGGTTTTGGTGTTCTCCGATTCATATCGTCACGGTTTTCTTTTCTCCCTCGTCCATGTATTTGCGCGAAGTACTGTATGGAAGGCCCCTGTCTCCGTTAGCGCTCATTGTAATTTTCGATTGAGAATCGTCATGTGATTGGAACGCATTTGTATCAGTTTCTAGCCCTTCAGTCAAAATCAAAGCAAGAGCGCCCGAGGAACTTGAAAATGATACAAAAGCTTTTCAATTGAAAGCGACGGGTCAAAGCGTCACTATAACCTGATAGTTGTTAATTGAAAATGACTTTGTCAGGCTCTGTGCAAAACACATCTTCAAATATACCCTAATGAATAGCCAAAATACTCGATGCTTAACCTTTCTCTAAACATAAAAAAAATCTCGAAAATTAATAAATTTTCAGCTTTCCAGAGTAGGGTCCCCCTTAAATAACGTAAATTCATGTGATGATGATGATGATAATTCCTCGATAATTATATTTTTCATCTATAACTATCAGTTTCTTAAACATTTATTGCATTTCAGTTGAAAAAACTCGCAGTTAAAATATTTTTTTGCATACAAAAATGCGAGCAAGAGCGAACAAAACCTTAATGGATAAAAAATAGGCTCATTAGATCTCAAAATACGCCGAATATAACTTATTTAAATCAATTGTATAGCTGAAAAACATTCTCCCTCAGGAAAATTTTTAATTACAACATTAACCCTCTAGTGCCCAAATTAATTTTCAGACGGACTTCGAAAAAATTCACTTTAAAACTTTATAATCATTTTTTAATTAGTGATAGAAGCTTTTTAGAGGCTCAACTAAAGACCGTCTAAAGGCGGCACTGGGCACTAGAGGGTTAATGACAGCTTTCTCGTAGTCCAAAAGTACAAATGGTGGTGCTAGATGTGTGTTTGACATATGTCTGCCAGTACCTCGAAGGTAGCAGTAGAAGTCGCTTGTGTTTTATTCAGATTCTTCATCAGTAAACCCGTTGAACTCTAACCTGGAACTCACTTTTAGAAATTTATCTCAACACAACAATAGATTTGTAAAGTTAATTGGCTATTGGTAAGATTAGACAATAATAAAGTTGGTATATTTATTTATTAATACTGAAGTTATTTTCGATTGGAATTGATGTGTAATACAACATGTTCTGGTATTTCGATTTGCAGTCTAGTAAAATACGTAAATTGCTATTCGCTCATCACTGACGTTTCGGTCATTATATAAAATCATCCTCAGGGTCTATAATATATTGTACATGGTTGATAAAACCAGTCACCATTTTGGAATTGGGTTTTGCGGTAAACTAACATATCTACCCTCCAGGTAAAATTTATCAAACTCAATTTTCTGTTTTAGTTTTTTTACCACTATCCAAAAAAAAGTTCATTTCTTTAACGCATCCGTTATTATTGAATTTTGTTCTATATTGTATACTCTGAGGATGGTCTCATAGTGAGCCCGAAACGTTTGCGATGAGCGACGTATATCATTAGTCTGCGAGACAAAATACCACAAACCATTATATTAAACATGTACTTATTAAAATGAATAAGTCAAATGAATTAGAACAAGAAGTTGATGTGTGTGAGAAATATGGCGCAATTGTCACGCACATGATTTGATGGGTAGTTGTAAGTCCAAGGTGCGGACATTTAGTCAAGAAAAGGAGGTGAATAAACCAGCTTTGCAAAAACAATGGTTCAATAATTATATGTGTATTTATTTTTTTGTGATCATTTTTGTCTGTCACATTTCAAGTCAAGTTTAGTATTTCAACATTGGTCAACCGATGACACCGATAAAGTAACCCTAATGTCAACTGCTACGATTGGCATTACAAAGTTCCTTATACTTCAATTATCGCACACAACTGTATTGTAATGATGCTGCCGAGGTGGTTTCAGCTTTTGCGCCGTAAATTAACTCTTCGATACAAGGAACAACAAATCAGATTTATTGCGTAGGCTGTACACAATCGTACGGCAAAGGCCAACTTTAAAAAATGCCACGATCATGATGCGTTTTATAACACGACATTGTCGAAATTACGTAGGCTTTCACGCCGTGAGGCCACTGCACGCAAATTGTATAATTGTATAAAATTGTATAACATTTGAGCTTAGAATCTATTAACACTTCAGTCAGACTTTTTTACAGGACTCACAAGATATTGAATAGTTTTTAATTAGAATCAAATTTTTAGTCAGAACTTCACCTATTTCATAAAATTCTTCACGTTATTTGACGAAAGTGAACATTCATTGGTTCGATAAACTGTCTTGTCATTCAGGGGTATATATTCCTTGGTAGCGACCTATTTTGCTCAAATCGTTTCACTCAAGAGTATGTCAATAAAACTAAATTTTATAACGCTCTCCGCAAGAGCGTGGCCACGGAACTGACAACGGTTTGCGTGGTTTGCAATTATTGTCTAACAGCTTAACGGAAGGTCACAGTGTGCTATAAAAGTTGATATTCGCTAGTTCTGGTTTTCGCTCTTAGTTTTTAGTGCTCTGCTTTTCCATTAGAATACTATCAAGCTGTTTTTATTGGCTGAACTTGGTCGAGAACAGTTGGATAAGAACACTGTTTACGTACATTCTGGTTGTGATTTCTGTGAACACAGCAAATATACAGTTGATTCTTGATGAACACAGGAGATTCCTACTTTTGCTTTTTATATCACGCTCGTTGAATAACTAAAAATCGCATGAAATAAGTATACTATATTGGAAATCACCATGTAAATTTGTAATCATCAGCGCTTGATTAAACTCATTCAGTTTCTTAACATAATGACGCAAAGTTTACTCATTTCACTCGCAAATGGGACGGACATTATTCCTGAAATGAAAAACATACACCAGCTGACTAACTTACAAAAAAACAATCCGAAGCCAGGTTGAACAGCAAATAAAATGAACAAATTGTGTCAAAAAAAAAAAAAAAAAACAAACAGAAGAACGAGAACATGCCACCCTTTCGCCCAGATAACAAGAAAGAAAAGCAAGTAAATGATGGGTAAATAAATTCTTTTCCTGAACCTTTCGGCTGTCATGAAGTGCGCGCGGTTGTATCTGGAAGTTCACAACGGTAAAATGTGTAGCGTGATAATTGCTCTTGCTTTTAGCTGCCCCTTGCCAGCGTCGCACAGTGCATTTAGCACCCTAAAAATCCGGACAAAATCTCGGAACTACTCACAGCATAAAAAAGGAAGTAAAGTTACGATTTTCTACCATTGTGTAGTGCCTTTTTACTGCACACTGCAGCAGCAGAAGAAAACTCATTCGTGACCATTTCTACCCTGCTGCCGATAGACACGTATAACCTGACTGTGGCAAATTTAGTTCCTGCAGCTGGAAGCGCAAGGGCAATACTAAAAGTGCTTCCACCCATCAACGGCACGACTTAATGAGAAAAGTTCAACCCGGAATAAAAGTTCACGATGCGAATTCTGTCGTTCGAAGGAAGAAAAAAAAGCGAAGTTTGCGCTCATTTCAAGTCAACTGATACTTTGTGCAGCGTTAGGTACGAAATGGGGCTGAGGTAAGAATATTACTTTGAACGTGTGAATTAACAAAAGTTTGCCTGTGATTGCCGGAGCCGAAGGAAGTAAACGTGCCGATTAATTTTAATTTCGAATAATTCATCTAATACGCGGAGTGGCCCGTTACAAGTACGCCCGACGGTGCGTACTTTTACTGTACTTTCGTTTGGTTCCACTTGCATTGTCGATTAAGCGTGTCTTTTTTACCTAGCCCTTCGGGCTAGTTTCCCACAATGACACACACCGAACGGGATAGTGACTGCTTGCAGCAGGTCATGTTTTTTTCACACCAGCAACGCCGTCAATTGGCAATATGTTGCTTTTTTACCTCCACTAAAACGATGACCGATCTAAATTGAACTTTGTTCTAGGAACTTTCTGATTGGCAGTTTGCAATTTACGTCAAGTGCGATATAATAAAATTAAATTCTGCGGAATTTTGCTAGAAAATTTCAAGCTAAAATACAACCTGTTCCCTCACCATCAGAACCCAGTCGCTATCTCCAGTGATAGATCTAATTTCATTAATGTTTTTACCTCGGTTTATACTCTACCTGGCGGATGATAGAAAGGAGGAGAGGTGCTTCGCAACAACAAACCCGGTACCCAAACCCAAACCTAGGTCCGCTCGTTTCTTGTACTCCCTTTTTACACACCTATTTCCCACCATTGTTGTTGCTGCAACAGTAGCACAAGAACATCGCGGAACATAAGCTTTTTAGTTATGACATAGTTGGACGTAATTCAAGTATAGCAGCTAAATTAATTGTTGCGATAAAGATCACATTCGTGTTGTAGATTTTTTTTATTTGGGGTTTGGGGCTTACCGAGTAGACAGAAATGATCGTATAAGCTAACATTAAAGCCATCCGATAGGCAAATGTTGATGATAGCGAACGATGTTTGTGGGTTGAGATAATCTAAATTACTGTGTTATTCTAGGAAAATTACTATTTGTTGTATCGCCATTTAATGATGAACGGATTTGTTTTAGAGTTTCTCTCAAAGGTGGGTCTGCTAAAAATTAAATTGTTACCCGTCATGAAAATACAAAAAAATGTTGAAGCTCCAGAGGAAATGACCAGTGATAAGAAACATAAAATGTGTAGAAATTATTTGACTGTTTATATTTTTTAGGTAATGGTAAGTGCTGAACTGGTTTCTAGCTGGAAAGCTTGTTCAATCGAAGAACTTTTTCGGTTCGTGGTTTAACCGAAACAAAACATAAGTCAAAGATTTTCAAGATTGCAATAATTCGATAAACTTAGTGCAGGTATCGCTCTGCGTTTAACAGCAATGCAGTGCCCTCTGAGGTATCGATTCTAATTTGAATAGTTTTAGTTTGATTACATATTCCGACATAACTACAGCCGACGTAAAACGACATCTCAGAAACGTAATCCTTCAGTTGTCTTTAGTAGTGCCACCGGTTTTCAACATACCGCAAGTGTTCCCAATTGTGGCTTGCGATAATTGATTTCAGGACAGGACAGACTCAGCGAATTTGTCACAACAGCGTCGGAGTCACGCACGTCACAGTGTCATCTCGTTCTCGTTCTCGTTCGACAAGATGACACTTGATTAACACAGTTTCACTGTGAGTGCCCCAACCCACGACCCGATTGCATTCGGTTTTGCAAATTGACTTGACAATGAGACAGTACTGCAGCTACAGGGAAGAGTGGGTAGCTTCTTGAAGTATGTTCCTATAGGGTGGCGGTGGGTGATTAGTTCGGTTTCGGATAACGAAGGGACACACCGAATGGTCATGCCGTCTGTCGTTGTTGCCATCAGTTGTCCAGAAAGCTTAATTGAAAGTCAATTGGATGACAATTTACGTTAGTCTATGGCAGTATGGTTGTAGCACACCAGGAGAAGGAGGAGATAAACGCATAATTGATTAGCAAGGTACTTCCCTGTTCTGCTATAGGGGAGTATTCTGACAACAGGATGAATTATTCCTATAATGAAATTGTTTTTGTTTCGGAGAAATCCTATTGTTTGACGTAAAAGCAGGGGCATTAATTTTAGTATAAAACAACAATATATAAATTCCGAACAGTGATCTCCGGGATTATTTTGTTTCTTTCAACTGGATGCAAGTTCTAGCGAAACGAGTGAAATTTATTCGGACTGGTTCGAGTGAAAATAAATTATTCTGCCAGCAAGAGGAGAGCTTGAATGAGAGAAACATTTTTTTCTTCTTACTGAGCCAAACCCGTCTGCAAAAAAGGATGACCAAAATTGTGCAATGTCTTCTGTAAAAAGTGTGTCAAACCGGGATTAAACTGGGCGGAACGATTTATCGTCTCTAGTACAATTCGGAGAAGCAATTCAAAAACAGGTTGCAAACATGTGTTTGATACCCGTATTCCTTCAGTTTTTTTTTAAAAACAAACAAAACATCATTATAAAATACGACAGCACTAGTATCAGTTTCGATTGATGTTTACTCCAACGACAACGTCCTCGTTTAAAAGTTTTCACAAGCTATTACAGTCGCAGCGGAATTAATATTTGTTTGCTTTTTTTCTTCTTCTCGCTCTCATTTCACGCACCACTCGCTACATTTCCGGGAAAACCTGGTCGGAAAATGCATCCATCATACTGCAGCTGGTTTGAAATGTAAGTGAAGCGAACTGTTTGCAATCAATCTCAACACTAATTTGCGTCGTTTTTTTTCTCTGCCCACAGATACCGACAATCAACGGGTGATCATTCATGTTAAGGACGTCAACGATGAACCTCCGTACTTCATCAATCGTCCCCTGCCAATGCAAGCGGTGGTGCAGTTGAATGCTCCCCCAAATACACCAGTGTTCACCTTGCAGGCCAGGGATCCCGATACCGATCACAACATTCATTACTTTATCGTTCGGGACCGAACTGGGGGCCGTTTCGAAGTTGATGAACGGTCCGGTGTTGTTCGTACGCGTGGCACTGATCTATTCCAGCTGGATATGGAATACGTGCTGTACGTGAAAGCCGAAGATCAGAATGGCAAGGTGGATGACCGACGTTTCCAAAGCACCCCGGAGGAACGGCTCTCGATCGTAGGCGGCAAGCGGGCCCCGCAGTTTTACATGCCGAGCTATGAGGCTGAGATCCCGGAGAATCAGAAGAAGGACTCGGAGTGAGTTTAATTTCAATACTTGTAAGGATTAGATTGATTGACGATTGTTTTGTTTTAGCATTATCTCGGTAAAAGCGAAATCGTTTGCCGACCGGGAGATTCGTTACACACTGAAGGCTCAAGGTCAGGGCGCCGGCACGTTTAATATCGGGCCCACTTCCGGTATTGTGAAGCTTGCCAAAGAACTGGACTTCGAAGACTTGAGGCAACCGCACGTTTATTCGCTGGTGGTAACGGCTACGGAAGATTCGGGAGGATTTTCTACGTCAGTTGAGGTAAGTGGAGTATTTGCGTTGTAACTTGCAATATTGCTTGGAATGATTATTTTTACAAATAAATGATAAGTTGTAGAACCCTGTTCAAAGCTCAAACCGAAGTGAAAATTTCATATGGAATATTGCAACATTTAACTTCGCTTAGAAATGTAGATAATTTTGAAGCAATAAAATTAGGGATTATGAAAGACTTTTATTAGAGTTTCTGGTGATTTGTACCCAAGGCTGCTTGTATTTGCGCACCATTTCTCGCAATATGGCGGATTTTGACAGATATTTACATGTGCGAGAGTAATTTTTCGCATTTTAAAAGTTGTTTTTTTTAATTCAAACAAATTGTTCGAGTTTTCGAGCATTTACAAATATTTTTCGAAAACGTAGGGCATTTCTAATAAATTTTTTAGTGGTTTCAATTCGAGAGTCGGCTAATATTGAACAGTTTTCAGTCGTCGGCGAAAACACATATTTCAGTGAAGATTTTCAATCCTGTACAATATAGGGCCAATGAAAATCGACTTTTCGAATTTCTTGAAAAGGTCCCCGTCGATATCAAACATTTCATGAACTTATCATCATCAGTCGACTTTGACCGCTTTTGGACACGTATTTCAGAAGTTTTATTGAGCTGAAATTTTGATGAAGACATTTTTTGAGGAGACGAAACTTTCGAGCTCGATCGCTGAACGAAATTTATTTCATTCATTTTTAAGTCATTCAGCATACAAAAAAACGATATTCATAATTTCGTGAGCTTCCTGTACATTTTTTAATTGATCAAAAGAGTGAAACATTGAAGTCCGATTGAAATTTTGCATCATCCTTTTTTTGAGATGAGAATCTTTTCTCCATACAATCTCGTTGGCACTGTACTGTACACAAATATTACAAATCAACGTTTATTAAACTTAGACAATATTTTTAATGTAAAAATGTAGAAACATAGGCTGGGACCGTTATTTCAAAATACATTTCAACCTGCAATTACTGTGGATCAGTGATTAACTACCCTAAATTTTCTTATCAGTTGTGAAATCAAGTTGGAGGTAAGAATTTGTTACACTAGTTTTAGAAGGGTCGGAGATATCCCAACCGGAAAAACCCAAGAAAGTTACATCATTAATGAATGTTACCTGACATACTTTCATGTACTCTTTTTTTCAAATCCTGGTTGCTTTTGAGTACCTTTCCTGTTTTTTGGAGCTATCCGTTCATAATTGCTAAGAGCTTTTCTATTAGGTGAAGTTTTGGTGAGTTGGGCGGATTCGGCACAAAAACAGCATCGTTGGCTTCGTACCACTCCATCACCGGTTTCGTACAATATCACGATGCCAGATCCGGTCAAAACAGAGTGTCAGTTTCGTGAGACTGGAGGAAGAACGCATTTGGCCATTGATGCTGATTATGCGCCTATGCCTGCTGAAATCGTCGCATCCACAGACTACCAGCCACACAGAGCACTTCTTGCCTTGGAACATCCAGGCAGGACTTGCCGACGAAAAACCTCAGGTCGGGGATCCGCTTGACGTCTGCTTCAATATACGTCTCGTCGTACATTACGATTCATTTCGGCAACACCAAACACGAGATTCGTTTTCCTTATTATGTTTATCGTTTCGGCCTTCCTATCTTAAAAACATGACGTTCGGACCGTTTCATTGTCTGCCGGACAAACTAGACAGAAGAATTGATACCTTGGTCACGTTCTAAACCGAAAAGTTCGGATTGCGCTTGAAGTAATACCTTTCTTTTCTTGAGTTCACGAAGTCAGTTACACGCAAAAGTTCAAGCTCTAACCAACATATGAGCCGTTGCGGAACAGAACGACCACTCTGTTCCGAAACGATTCGAGGATTCCAGTGAATATATATATGACGTCAGAGTGGTCTATGATTGGTGAGATAAAATCACCGATTTCACAAAGAAACCACTTCATAACCTTTATATTAGAACATTTTGTTTGAAAGAATCCGTTGAACAGAAATTTATTTTATACAGAGATTTTTCGAAAAATGCTTCTCCTGAACAATTTGCTCGATGGCACATAGACCACTCTGGTTCGCAACGGCTCATACGTTTCAAAAGGATAACGCAAGAGTTGCGCAATGAATACATTGACAGAGACCGAATTCAGAATATGTATCATACACACAAAATCGTGATAATTCGGTAGACTTCGGTTTCGGGCAAACGATCAGTTTTGGGGCGCTCGAAAAACCGCTGGTTACTTTCGCGAGTCGGTGCGTATCAAAGGCTAGTGCATCCCTAATCACTGTCAACAAACGAAACAGCCAATAACGAGCCTTGTTGCAACAGAATGTAGGTACTGACGCCACTAACGTGGAACCGAATGCATATGGATAAAACCAGATAAGTCGTTAAATGCAAAATGTTTTGAACAAAACCAATAAAACATAATATTTATGTGATTCCGCACAATCCAACTTTTGCGCGCAGAATCTATAATTTCAAATCGATTTTTCAATAATTTTTTTGAAAAAAATATTTCCCGGAATTTGAATGATTCTTTCCCGGGATTCTGGAGTTCCGGGAAATTTCATCCGGCTTTTTGCTAAATTTCAACTTCGCCCATCATTCCACTGACATTCGTGTCACGTGACGCCTGCGCGGTTCATGCGAATGTGCTTCACATCGTTGACCTGTTTGCGACTGAGTATTAAACGCAGGACCCTAAGCCCTCCTAGGAATTGGAGTTCTCGCTGGTCAGCCTTCTTCATCGTCCAACACTTTTAGCCGTAAGGTAACGAAGGGGGAATTAGTGTTCTGTGAAGAGTAAAATTCGTGCGGACATGCTTGCTTTCGCGATCTCAGCAGGCCGTAACCCGTTGAGGGTCCAATAACATCCGATTATTAACGACTGCAAAGCCATGGAGCATATAAGACTTTAAGATAATTCTTTGCACGCCATCGCTCTGTATTGCACCCTAGAAGGCGATTTGAATAGTATAAGCACAGACTAACAGACATAACACGTCGAACAAATTTTCAATAAAATCATCGTTTGGATGATTCCAGTACTTTACTTTAATAACACTAGCACCATCTGCTGTCTTGTTCGCGCTGCGTCATGTATTTCGACAACAGCGCCAGCGTTACTGCATGTGTCAAATGGGGAACTACAAAATATGTATGAGATTGCATTACAGCGCCCCAGACGACGTTCTCGCGCGTTGACTGTTATTCGATTGAAAATTTGAAATGAACGTTTTTTGTGGCGATGGAGCTAGGTTCCAGTGTTACGTCTGTTAGTCTGTGGTATAAGGGACCGTTTGTCCCCATATGGTTCACGCAAATTCGGATATTCGGGATCATGTTTAAGATCGAAGGCAAAGTTTAACAATATCACAATATCACAGCAACACAAGTAAACAATGTTGGTATCAAAATTCATCAAATAACTCTAAGAGTTGACTTTTATTCATTCTAAGTCCATCTGCCGAATTTTCCTCGAAATGGCTTCTACGAAACAAGTTCCATAGGTATGGCTAACTAACATGTGTGGATTAAACTCTAGCAATCTTTATCCCGAAATTCATCAAATTACCCCAGGATTTGATTGGCCACTTTGGAGCAGGTTCCCAAGAAGCTCTTAGGCCATAAAGAGCCCCACCGAAACTTACTCCGCACAGAACACTTCGGATACGACTCATCAGGTGGACTCAGAATGCATGAAAATCAACTAAAGTGATTTCATGAATGTTGATGCACATGTTTTTCGGTTTTGTTGACATTTGTACTAATTTGTCTCACCGGAACATGGTCCCGAAGATTCGGATTTAAAGTACCAGATGTGGTCTTGTCGGTCCCGAATGCCTAAAACAAATAAAAATTATTTGACGGGTCAAGATCTAGAATCGATGGTGAATTGGAAAAGTTAATTTATTTGGGTGGGTACCCGAGCACATGCCAAACGGTTATGGGGTAAAAAAAATCGAATCCCTCACCTCACCAGCACGAATCAGCTTAATGAGTTTTGTTGGGAAACCATGTTTAAGCATAATCTTCCATAACTCGTTGCGCTTAACTGAACCGTATGTCTTTTAAAAGTCTATAAACAGATAATAAGTCTGCAAGTTTACTTCTTCGAACTTGTCAAGGATTCGACGACTTTGGTGCATTGTGGATCTTTCTTCTCGCAAACAAAACTGATACTCTCTGACAAAGGCTTCCCGCAACGGCCTCAGTTTATAGCGGGAAACGGGAGATAATTTTGCATGCAGAATTGAGGAGTGTTATGCCGCGATAATTGCTGCAATCGAGTTGGTAGCCTTTTTACAGGACAAGTAAACTGGCCGAATCCGATTAACAAGTTCTCTTCTAGTAGTTTATCTCTTCTCTAATTCTGGATAAGGAAAATGATGGTATTTTATCATCTACAAAAACTTTTTAGATGAGCTTGGCGGATCCACAGCTTGTCTATCCTCTCCAATTTCCCTCCTGTTTCTGTCGACAGCTCTACCCTCGTCTTTTAACAACACCTCGAAATGGTATTTCCAACGCACGGCCACCAGTTTTTCATAGGATACAAGGTTCCTTTCCCTGTCGTTGCACATCGTAAGGATTGACACGATTCGGTCTCGTATTCAATTTACTTTTCTATAGAAACTCCTCGTGATGTGCCTGGAGAGACATATTTCCGCTTCCACAAGAGATCATTCGCAGTGCTGGCGTTACTTGAGTTGGTGCATCTTCAACTTTCCCTCAATTGGCGTGTCACACCATTTGCTGCCATCATCGTCCCAGCACTGACTTGGTCCCCAATTGGTTCACCCTTCCACACTCCAACTTTCCGAGTTCACTCAGCAGCAACTCGGTTAGCTGACAACCTCTGAGTGTCCGATTGAATTTTCCTAGAAGTGCTCGACTTGTATGCATTGGCTAGCCGGGCGCGAATTTTTTCCTGCAACGGAATGGTGATCTGAGTCGATGTTTGAGCCTTGGTCATCTAAAGAATGTCGTCGTTAGAGCGTTGTTAGCTTGCCATACCTTAGGTTGCGACGAAGCTCGCCAACCTGAGGCCATTCTTATTACTGGTGGTATAAAGACTTTGTCTACCAATAATGGAACGGAACAAATGCTCCCATCCATGCTGTGTGTTTGCGTCCTCGATGACGATCTTTGTATCATGTGTTTGGTACTCCCCGTTTGTTTTGTCAAAAAGCTTTTTCTCCTTCACGTCATCGGGCCGTTTGTCGATGCGTATACATTGAATAATCTGCTCTTGATTATCAATACGCATAGACGGTCACTGATAGCTGACCGACGCTTCGTTAACCTTTGTCACCGCCACTGTAGTAGATGTAGTATTGGAAAGTCGTTCCACAGACTAACAGACATAACACGTCAAACAAATGTTCAATAAAATCATCGCTTGGATGATTCCAGTACTTTACATTAGTAACACTAGCACCATCTGCTGTCGTGTTCGCGCTGCGTCATGTATTTCGACATCAGCGCCAGCGTTACTGCATGTGTCAAATGGGGAACTACAAAATATGCATGAGATTGCATGACAGCGCCCCAGACGACTTTTTCGCGCGGTGACTGTTATTCGATTGAAAATTTGACATGAACGTTTTCTGTGGCGATGGAGATAGGTTCCAGTGTTACGTCTGTGGTCGTTCCCTCGAAAGAATCTACCGCTTAGAACACACGTCCGCCCGCCTTTAGTCACCGTGCTTCCTAAGTGGCTGTAACATTTCTTTTCGCAGTTCTTTGACTAAAACTCCCACGAGGACTGGTTCGAGCTGGTTCTGACGTTCCTAGCACTCAGTTTTTTGATAAAACAAACGTAAACAATTACTTTCTAGAGCTATTTACAATAAGAGGTTCACAAAACGGTGTTCATGCTGGCGCATAAATGTCAGCACCTATCTTCTCAAAATGTACAAAACCTACCAAAAATCTTACTGTTTTATCTTTCATCAATACAAATCTTTCATCAATACAAATCATAACCAACACAAGTGAATCATTTTCCTCGCGACGAAAGATTTCCCCTTGAAAAAAAGTGGTGTTCTGTTCTGGTGTGTGTGCAGGAACAGTACAACAAATTACCTCATTACGGTTACTGTCAAGCAATGGAAGGTTGTATTGGACTTATTGTGGCAAGTAGTAGAGCGCAATAATACAACCAATTTTTAACCAGCTGCTTATAGAATACAATAGTGCTTACAAATGGTTTTGGAATAATTTTTCACAACGCGGCTGGCAAGACACCGTATTTCATACCTCGTAGGTTGTTTGTTACATTCTACAGTCTCGCCTGACACAATGTGCTGCGTGGTGTCATATCAACCGAATGACTCTTGGTGTTGAAAAGTGTATAATCATTTCGACCCGAAAACCTACCGTTTTGAAATAACAAGATCAAGGGTCATACATGAAACGTGTGGAAGTCGTGAAAGATCTTGACGTTTATCTCAACTCTAAACTAGTGTTCGACATCGGACCGGGTAGGGTCCGGTAAAAGTCCGGTCCGAAGTCCGATCGGACCGGAACCTTTAAAGTCCGATTATTTTCCGGACCGGACCGGAACGGAGCCATCCGGACTTCGGAACGGACCGGGTAATGCTTTCCGGACCCCGGACATTTTCGGTAAAAAAAAAAATATTCAATTTAGGTCATAGAACGCAGCAAGTTGTTCATTTTTTTTATGTTCTTCGCTGTTTTTGTTAAAGTCAACCCATATGGCCTTGTAGCCGTTCTAACCTGGAACATATGTTTTAAATAATCACATGGTTCTTATAAAATTAGAAAAACATTGATTGTTACATTTTTTTACTAATTTAATTTTGCTACTGCTTCGTCACATCACGCAGAAACAGACTAGGTAGGGAAAGAATCCGGCAGCTACTTTTACTAAAATATTAGCTCAAAGAGGACTGGTAGCAGGTTTTTGTTTAGAGATTTGGTCTCTATTTTTAAGCTAGTCTCTAAAAAGTCTCTTTTATCGACAAAAGGTCTTTAAAGTCTCTTTTTCACCTAAAAGCCTCTTTTTCCATTTCTTGTTCAAATAAGCAGGCGATGTTGAAAGAGGTATATGTTGTGCAACAGAAAATGACATCGGGAAAAAACGGCAGATACAAATTAGCAACATATTCTGAAAAAAAAAACAGGCACTCTCATCACGATTTTTTTCGCAGCGTTTGAAAACGTAGTTGCCGGTGACCAGCTTTGCAGCTTGCTTTTAGAGCAAGCCCACCAGTGGCTAAATTGAAGTTTCTAAAGCTAGTTTGGCAACTCCCACCATAACGCGGCAACCGCACCGGGCGTTGCTATGTTGGTTTGGGGAATAGCAATCCCCACCTCGGGTAGTAGCGAGTTATTAAATTTGGCAACGCGATAGCAACGAGCCGAATCGTTGCTATTTGATGAAATGTCAAACTGTTGTTTTTTCTTGTGCTCGATAGTGAATGTTCGTAATAATATTACGAAGATGACGAGTGTTTTGGATGGGGACTCAGTTGGTCGGCCTCGGAAGACGAAGTGTTTTGCTGCGCTTGTTAAACACGTCGTAGGACGCAAGTGTCGGCGTGAACCACTACTCAATTTTATTTCCGATTGAGCTAAAATTTTGCACAGGGTGTTTTTTCGGGCAGGTAAACATTTTGTATAGGTTTTTTTTATTGAGATGACCATTTTGGTTGGCATTTTGGTCTGCAACCTAAACGATGCGGAAAGCTCAAATCCTCACAAGATTGGCCAATATTCAATAAACCTGGAGGGTTTGAGCAAATCTGCTCGGGAGTATTACTAACTATTTTCCCTTTTCGTTCGGTTGTTGTATAAAAATCCATTTTTCTCCTTTACCGCTGTTTCAATCTTCAAAAACAACCTAAGATGCGTTCGAAAGCGGCGTTGGAAATGGTCATCGGTATAGACCGTTGTTAAAACGCTGGATGGCACCTTCCTCCGTATGGCGTTTTTTTGGGTATTTACTAGGTTGAAAGTCGCCCCGAATCTTTCCAAAAACCATTTTCTTAATCGCGTATAAGGAAATTTGTTTTGCGAAATCACTTTCTTCATCACTAGAATCAATCAAATAATCGAAAACAATTTACGCGCTCTATCTTTAAGTTCTTTTTGGCGGCAAATTTTCAAATAATAATAGCAAACTGTGGGAACCGAGACAGCATGAAATACAGAATACAACTAATGACAGTTCGCCAGCTTTCAGTAGAATAGTCATTTAAGCCAACGTTGCGGGACGTGCCCAGTTTTACGGAATTACTTTAAATAAACATATAAGGATGAAAAAATTTATGTACGCACAAGTGAAAAAATCTGCAAAAGATTTATGTTATCGATAACTTGGGAGAACGGAAACAAAGTTAAAACAAAGTTATGTGAAATGGAGGGAACATTTTATGAAGTAGAAAGAACGTAGATCATTCCGGAAACGATTGACTGACGGATAAGTTGGTTATTACTAGATCCGCAAAAAAATATGCGAAATACATCACAAACAAACATTTTGCCAACGCTGGCTAGTGACGGTCTTCAGAAATTGGCAACTGCCGGTGTGAAAAAGAAATAGTGGAATTGGTAATCCCCATTAGCAACGACCGGTGCGAAAATCGGTTGCTATCCAAAATAGCAACGGCCAGCGTTGTAAAAATAGCAACTCAAATGGCAACTCACCGGTGCGCTTGCTCTTATAAAGCAAAAGCAAAGCCCAGGTAATACACTCCGTTTCGGAACTTGCCCATCTGTTTTTATTCGGCTCAGACTTCGCAGCCAATCGTTATAGTGTACAGAACAATTACGAGGCTAGCGATCCTATTGACTCTAACAGTTTCTCCCGAATCAGGGTTCGAACATACAACAGCGCCAAGGCGTTCGAGTTCAACTGGAAGGCTTTTTCAACGCAATTTTGCGAACAATTCGAGAGAACAGTAAAAACATGTGACAAAAGTTATAATTTAGGCCAGGCCGCTCTACCAGGAATACAGAAAAAAAATTGATATTTCAAATCACTTTTCATCTTTCATCATGTCTTCAAATCATCTTACTGCATGTCTTTAGTTTTATTTATTGAACCATTCCTTTCAACGGAAGTATCAACGTGAAAACCTGTGAGCCAATTGGCTTGATTCTGCCGGTTCTGAAAAAGCCTGGTTGTTGGTTTCAACCAAAGTCGACAGCGGCTTAACAGCAAGACCTGCGTAATCAAACTCAATTCTGCTGTAACAGCTGTAATCATAGGCGCCAACTTCGGGGTTCTTAAAAGCACTTTTTGCCCTTCTTCCTCGCGATATTTTCTTGAACGTATCATTTTACAACCAAGCACTTCCCGTCAATTTAGAATTATCTATAACAAAAACAAACATAGCAACACGAAGGGGAAGAAAACAATTTTAAAGCCCGCTTTGGTTTGTGCAAAAAAAAAGTAAGCTACGAAATTGTCTATCTTATTAAAAAAACTTATTTTGAAAAAAATCTGTTATGACCGAATATTTTTTAAATACTACTTTTTGTTTTTGAAAAAAAAAACCAGTGTAGGATCTCAAAATTAATTTTTCCAATGTTTTTAAATAAAAATTTAGAAATTCCCTAGAAACTCTTGTTATACAGAACGGATTTGGTTTCAGAGGCAAAAAACGTGAAAACGCAAAAAAAAATTGTCAGAGATTTTTTTCTTTTGACGTTGACTAACGTCTATATCGAAGTTAGGCCCCTGAATTTGAAAATCTAGTAGTTCAACCAGGGAAAACCAGAGAAAAGTGGTCAGGTTTTGAGCGCTTATTTTGCAGTCATCTATAATCAGGTTTTCGAGGTTTTGGCATCAATCGATCAGAAATTCTTTTACGGTTAAATTTATGTAACATAAACAAACTATTGTTTGAGATACACTATTGAAAAATTGGTAATTAATATCGATTGTCTAAATCATACCGCGCAGCCAATCACTACCTCTCTTCCCAAGCGCAGTCGACACTAACGGATACAATCGATCTGACTTTGTTGTTATTGTTGTTGTCTCTTTCTGTTTCCGATGTTTATGCTGCTGCTAGCGGAAAAAACCTTGCAAATATGCATCTTTTTGTTGGTGTTAATTTTACGACAGCGGCCGGCGCCCCATCATTCTGATTCCAAAACCGCACCAGTGACATGCGGACGCTAGGTGATAGCAGCTGAAAGGAGGAAATACAAAATAGTACCGGTCATCTCGTGCCGGTTTCACCCGTAATGCTGGTGGTTTTAGTAGTAAATGGCTACTGCAAAACACTTAAATGGCTGGAATTCTGGACGGACTAACCAGTAACTATAATCGGCAACTGGCACCTTTTGGTGCCTCGAAATTTTGGTACAGAAGCGGCTAATTGAATTTTCTGTTTTACCAAATGCTGCTGCTAGCGGAAAAAACCTTGCAAAAATGCATGTTTGTGTTGGTGTTAAAATTACGACAGCGGCCGGCGCAGCTTTCAAGAAACATTTGTCTCTACCATTCCATCATCTATGTAGCCCCTCCCTTTTTCTAATTATCTGACGAAGCCTTGGTATAAAACGTATCGTTCGAACATTTCACCCCATCAGTTTCATTATTAAACCGTACCGGGTACATACGGACGCTCGGTGTTAGCAGCTAAAAGGAGGA
Organism: Wyeomyia smithii; assembly: GCF_029784165.1. NCBI lineage: Eukaryota > Metazoa > Arthropoda > Insecta > Diptera > Culicidae > Wyeomyia > Wyeomyia smithii. The sequence goes on from NC_073696.1 coordinate 35,591,575, forward strand.
AAAACAAAGTAGTACCGGTCATCTCGTGCCGGTTTGACCCGTGATGCTGGTGGCTAAACAAGTAAACAAGAAATCGGCAACTGGCACCTTTTGGTGCCTCGCAGTTTTATAATAGAAGCGGTTAGTTGAATTTTATGTTTTACAATTGCTGTTGCTAGCGGAAAAAAACCTTGCAAAAATGCATGTTTATGTTGGTATTAATTTCACGACAGCGCTAGGTGTTAGCAGCTGAAAGGAGGAAAGACAAAATAGTACCGGTCATCTCGTGCCGGTTTCACCCGTTATGCTGGTGGCTGTTAGTAATAAATGGCTACTGCAAAATACTAAAATGGCTGGAATTCTGGACGAGAATAATCGGAAACTGGTACCTTTTGGAGCCTCGAAATTTTGTTACAGAAGTTTTGTAAAAGAAGCGTTGCAATTCCCTCTACTATTTGCTTCAATGGAATATTTTTTTTTTAAGAATACGGTAGTCAACGTCATACGGTCGTGTCTTGAATACCACCCTCCTACTTTTTAAGAGTGCCCACTGTTGCTTTTTTAGAAGTGTTTTAGGCAACTGAATTTTCTATTCAAAAAACTTATTTTGAAAAAATATGACATGACCAATTTTTTCGAGGTCACTTTTTGTGTCAACTTTTTTTCAGTGTAGGATCTTAAATTATTTTTTTTTTCAATATTTTCAAAAGAACGTTCAGACAATTCGTTAGAAGTCATTCCTGAACAACTTATATCTAACTCATTAAGGTAACACGGGCTAGTTGAAACAATTTTCAATGTTCAACTTGAAAGTTACCTAAAAAATTCCAGAAAAGGAAGTTTAATTTATTGGTTCCAAACATTAATGATGCTTTTTAGTTATCGAAAAAATAGTAGGGCAAATAGCAACACTAAATTTTGAAGTGATTAATCTCGAAAATCGATTCGGGCCATGATGGATTCTAGATGAAGATAACCAATTACGATGTAGAATTAGTTTATTCGAATCTACGTTTGAACTTTCCCCAGAGGCGAAGATGTAAGGAGCAAACTGAAACGATGAAAATTCTTGCCGAAATAAAGACTTATTGCGCATTTATTTATATGATTACACTCAATCAACACAGAATGTTCAACTGACAACCAGTTCTTCGGTAAAAATGTATAACATAATACTTTTCCCAGCAAATGTTACCTTTTGTAAAAATGTTTTCACTGAATTCACTAAGAGCTAAAAGCAAACAAAAACACAACTTGCGCATAGTAACTTCAATGTCTTTGAACGACTTTGACAGTTGGATACACCATCAACGACCGAAATGATGGCTCTTATTACATCTTGCCCGGATTTCAGCTTGCTTCCGTGTACCTTACCGTACTTCTAGAAGGACACAAAAAAAAATTGCTAGACAAACTTTTTTCTTTGTTCAAATGAATTTTGGGCAACTTAATTGTCAATCTAAAAAACTTATTTTGAAATAAATCTGAAAACCCGTTTTTTAACATAACTTTATGTTTAAAAAAATTACCATAGAATCCTAAAATCAATTTTGACAATATATTTTTTTAAAAATTTAGTTACTTTTCTAAAAGTCATCCCTTGACAACTTTTCTATATCTCTTGTTGTAATTCAGAAATATCGATTTATTAAAAAACAACAGCCCTTTACAAATGCACAGCAAACATTTTCTAAAGTTACTTCGGGTAGTAAGGCTTCACACCTACAATGTTTTATTGACTTTTGAGAGGCTACTAGCATCCCTTCAGTCGAGTTGACGCGAAACCCTTCGAAGATTTAGCGAGTTCTTGAAAAACTCTCATTTCGTTTCCTTTTTACGAAATTTTTGGCATTATTTTTACGCGCCTTTTTAACGCGAATATTGAAATTTTTGTGGTTTATCCTGCGGATTTTTAGGTTTCCTCGAAATATTTTGAATAATACTTTCTGTAAATCATTTATTCAAAGTGTCGGATTAATTTATGGAAGCAAAAAATCGTGAGAAGGCGAAAGTTGCAAACTGATTGGATTTAAAAAGAGCGAAAGTTGTGCAGAACTTTATGCAGGAACTTGCTCAAGTCGACGAACAACTGAAAGAGATAAAGGTGAAATAGTTTTCATAGTTCTATAACAATAGTTTTTATAGTTTTTTTTCGCTTCTAAGTCTGAATTTCTTCTTTATCAATTTATTTTTATGGTCTCATTTTGGTCTCTTTTCGGTTTCTTTCTAGTTTCTTTTTTTTCAGACATTTGATCTCTAAAGTTTCTATTTTCGTGTCAGTCAGTCGGTACCAGCTCTACTCAAATGAATGTTCCAAAACTAGGAAAATTGTAGAACCAGTTTTTTTTGTTACTACACTCCAAATTTTTCAATTAAAAAAAATATTATAAAAAAATAGAAAAACAAATTGCAAAATATAGTTTTTATTGTTCTGATTCAGTCAAACACTGCACACATGCATAAAAGTCTTTATGATAATTTTTTCACTAAAATAACGCTTTCGAAAAAACTGGCAACTTTTGTTCCCGGACTTCGGACCGGACTCCGGACCGGAACCGGAACGAAGCCAATCGGACCGGACCGAAATCGGACCGGAACGAGTAAGTTCCGATTTTTTACCGGACCGGACCGGACAGGAACGCGGACCCAACGTTTTCGTTCCGATGTCGAACACTACTCTAAACCATCCTTCCGACAGCATCAGCAGCTTGTAACTGATAAAGCGAATCGACAGCCCGGATTCTTTTTGAAAATCCTCTACGGGTATGACAATCCGCTATGCCTTTGATCGTTATGTACATTTGAACGGTCTCACTTTAAGTTATCTGGCATCAATTGGTCACCGTAACACACAATTTGCATTCGCAGAATTGAAAGCATTCAATATTAGCAGTTTTTTTAATACTAATCCTGGTAGCTAAAACCCAAAAAAAAAAATCAGAAATTTACGTTGGCTCAATCCACTAGATAAAACAATATCGCAGAATAAACTATGAATTATAGCTATAAGTTTGATTCCAATCTAATTAATTGGTTACCTTAATCTCCTTCCAGCTCACAATCCGTGTCACCGACGTGAACGATAACGCCCCCAAGTTCGAACTGCCAGATTATCAGGCACACAACGTAGACGAAGATATCCCACTCGGTACCAGCATCCTCAAGGTGAAGGCCATGGATGCCGACTCGGGAGCGAACGCCGAAATCGAGTACTTGGTTTCCGACGATCATTTCGCTGTCGACTCCAACGGTATCATCGTGAACAACAAGCAGCTGGACGCGGACAACAACAATGCGTACTATGAGTTTGTGGTCACGGCCAAAGATAAGGGCGAACCGGCTAAAACCGGAACAGCCACCGTTCGTGTCTATACCAAGAACAAGAACGATGAAGAGCCAAAATTCTCGCAGCAAGTGTACACCCCGAATGTGGATGAGAACGCCGGTCCAAATACTCTGGTGACCACCGTGGTAGCGTCCGATAAGGACGGCGACAATGTGCGGTTTGGTTTTGTGGGCGGTGGCACCAGCAGTGGTCAGTTCGTGATCGAGGAAATCACCGGTGTAATTCGGTTGCACAGCAAAGGGATTTCGCTGGATCGCGACAAGTATGAGCTGAATGTGACAGCTATGGATGATGGATCGTGCTGCATCAATGGCGATGCGACGATCCACACATCTACAGCTGTTGTCGTGGTGTTCATAACGGACGTGAACGATAACAAACCGGTGTTCAAGGATTGCGGCACGTACTATCCGAAGGTCGAGGAAGGGGCTCCCAACGGGAGTCCAGTGATCAAAGTGCAAGCAACCGACGAGGATAAGGGTGTTAACGGGCAGGTATGTTGAGGGATGTGAATCTTTAAATGATTACGTTTATTTTATTACTCTTCATTTTGCTAGGTGAAATACTCGATTGTTCAGCAACCGAATCAGAAAGGCACCAAATTTACGGTGGACGAAGAAACGGGCGAGGTTTCCACGAACAAAGTTTTCGATCGTGAAGGCGACGATGGAAAGTTTGTGTCGGTTACGGTGAAAGCCACCGATCAAGGCGAACCCAGCTTGGAGGGTGTTTGCTCTTTCACGGTCGAAATTACCGATGTGAACGATAATCCTCCGTTGTTTGATCGACAGGTAAGATTCCAACTGGATTTGTTCTGAATGAAAAAGTTCTAATATTGCTATTAAACATTTTAGAAATACGTAGAAAACGTCAAACAAGACGCCAGCATTGGTACGAATATCTTGCGCGTGTCGGCTTCCGATGAGGACGCGGATAACAACGGGGCCATCGTGTACACGCTCAGTGCACCGCACAGTCCGAATGACCTGGAGTACTTCGAAATCCAACCGGAGTCCGGCTGGATCGTACTGAAGAAGCCGCTAGACGTAAGTTTTTGTGTGTCCGTTATCTTAATTTGCCTACTTATTCTGACTCACTCTCGGTATAATTTTTGTCTACTTTTCAATGATCAGAAGTTGTTAGGATTTTTAATTTTAGAATACCAATTATTTCTTAAAACAAATAATTGCATTTAAGGGTATCGAAATGTACTTCGAGGATTAATTTAGAATGGCTGCCGCAGACATGATAAATATTTGACGTTCAGTTTGACAGTCGAAAAAGATGCGATGTCAGGAGTTTATATGCAGACGCCTCAAGCATAATGATTTATTTATTTCTGTTTTCAGTTTAGTTTCTAATTTGAAGATTTATTTCAAATAACTGCACCATTTTCGTAAATGTATTTATGATTTTCTAACGTTTGATTTACCGTTGTATGCTGTAGTGATACGAATATGCTAACAGATAAGCTCACCGATATCCCGCAGGGATTGTTTTGCTTGTGTTGGTGGTTGGTGATTGTAAACACCACAACAGGTTGCAACAGGTTCACCCTTTCAATGTCCATCTGGTAGTGAACACGCGAAGCTCCAGCCAGCACACAAACGAAACAGTCTCTCCCGGTTTGTAGCACTTTTTACAGCTAAACATAAAACACGGAAAATATCATCCAGGAAGAGCACAAGTGGTTGACGATAGCAAAAAAAAAAACGCTTTTTCTTCCTTTTGCAGCACAGATTATATATTTATCAGTTGCTATATCTTGTGTTAGGTTCACAGTACCGTTTTGCGAAACGCATCACCCCACTGCACCAAGTGTCTGTGTAGACCGTCAACCGTGTGCTGGAGTTGCCCTCCTGCCGCAGGAGTCGCGTACGTGGAACCTTGCATCTTCCGGCACTGATTTTTTGTCGCACTGTAAACCGCACCTTTGACCGACACAATCTCTGCACCAGTGAAAGTATTGTCTTATTTCTATTTTAGTGCACCACGTGTTTGCAGCTGCTTTCCGTTATTTGGTTTTGGTATACTTTCAAGCGCACCACTGATCATTTCTCGCAAATCTAATAACTATTTACTATATAAATTTAGAGTATATGTTTTAGACTCGCATATAGTGTACATTGCATCCCGAAATGCTGTGGGTGAACCTCTATTTCTTCGGCACAAAATTTGTGGTTATTTGAATAGTTTCAGTTTGCGATAATTTTTTTGGGAAACTCGAAATACCGAATTTGTTGATTATTTTTTCCTCGAAAAATCGCTCAGTAAATGAAGCAAATGCATGCATTCGGTCGCGGACGGCGGGTTTCGGGTTTCCCAACTTGTTTTTGGGCGTACCAAAATAATAGATTTTTGACGTTTTGGTGCAAGCGCCGTACACTATGTGATTATAACATTTTTGACGTCTTTTTTGCCAGCATGTATTTTACCCGGAAAACAAAATAATACTATTGCTGATCTAGGCTGATCGTGTAGGAGAACTTTTTTTTAGGGAGTACCAGAGGCAACACCAAATTTTGGCCTGACAGCAGATTTTTCCAGCGACGATCGATTTAGATGTTATTTGCCTGTGTAGACACTTTCTTGCGTAGAATGTTTTAAGTTTTCGAACGGCACGCAGTTAAGAAGTGACATTTTCGCGACATGTTGTAATGGGGCGTACGACACAACTGGAACCGGAAGGTTTTTGTAAACGGCCTGACGAACACATGATTTTTTGAGATTCGTCGAAAAAAAAAGAAAAGAATCAATTAGGAAACTGGCGGCATTTTTGTGTGAGAAACTGTTTTTTGGTTTTCGATTATCAATTTTTGTACCGTTTAGCTTTCAGTTGGTTAATATTTTGTTTGAACTCACATTTCCTATCCCCAGCTCCCTCGGAATCCCCGAATAATGTGATGAAACAAAAGAAAATAAGATAACACACTTGCAAAGAAAGCAATTCTTTAGTGGCATTTTATAAGTTTCTCCTGATTCGATCTGAATTTTGAGTTGGAATGTGTTTTTGTACTTTCCTTGCATGCCCGCGCAGAAACGTCGCGAATTTTGGGTTTGCTTGACACGAGGCGAAAGAAAATCTGAACGGAAACTTACGTCCGGTTTCAGTGTTTCTTTCTCACTCGAACTCTAGTGCGGAGAGCTATTCGATATAGCATTAAGTTCGTTATATGATTTGTTATTTTATATATATTTAAGTTCTAGATTATGATGCACCTACTTGAGTTGGTTTGTTGGTTTAATTGCTTTTTTTCTCTGTTGTTTTCTTGGTAAAACAATCGTTTGTCGACCATAATCGCCTGTGACTTTGTATAAAAAACAATCAAAGGGATGCTACCCTGTAAGTAGCGCTACTAGAAGTCTCAGCAATTGACCAATAGCTCCCAATTAGTAATCAAACGCCCTAATTCTAAGTGTTTATCGCTATCTGTTTGAACACAGAGCTAGTTCTAAATTTTGCCATCTCTAGCGATCATTCGTTACTAAGTTTCGAATAATTCATCTGTGGTAGCCAGCCGTCAAAATTTGTACTAATAAACATTCATCAGTTTCAGAGTAACTTTAAGTATTATCGTTAGAATTATCAGTTTAAACCGGTTTCGTTTAGTTCCCATATCCCGCCGTAGCTGCTAGAGCTGATTATGCAAACTGTAGCTGACATCTCAACATTCGAAAAACTGCCAACACTGCACACATGCAAACGCTCACTCACTCTTCGCAGTCTCTAACATATGCATCATCTACATGTAAAAATGCCATAAAAATGAATTGGCTATCGTGAGGCGCCTCTAGCGAACGCTAGTGGAACCCTATTTCGAAATTCGCAGTACTTCTCTCAGCACAACACGCCAACACGTCAGTCGTTAATACAACAAACAGCATTTTCCTGTCCTCACGAAACAAACTCTTTTCTCATTCGTTATCTGTTTTGTGTATCGCAGCTTCTGTTTCAGTATGTGAATAATATAGTATTTGTCAGAATATTGTGCTTAGTTGTTTCTCGATTTTACAAGTAATATTGTTTAAAAAACTGATTTATCTACTGGCAATCGATTTAATTTTCTTTCATTTCTTTCTTTTTCTTCTATGATTTTGCGTTTGGTTGAACCGATCGATTTGAACCGCCATTAAAAAAAAAATATCTGAAAATTCGATGAACCTCTAAAACGATTATTGTTTGTTCGTTAAAAACAAAAAAAAAAAACAATTTCAAACTAAACCTTAAATTAACCGAAATTGCAAATCATGTTCTGTGTGACACAATTCGGAAAACCGCTACCCAGCGCGAGCGATACCGCTTGAAGGTGTACGCCTCCGACCGGGGCGATCCGCCCTCCACCGCCGACGTCGACGTCGAGCTCGATGTGGTCGATCGTAACAATAAGCCGCCGATCTGGGATCGCAATATCTACGGCCCCATTCACATTAAAGAAAATGTCACTGTCGGTACGGTAGTCACATCGATTAAAGCAAGGTTGGTATATTCGCTTACTCGACGATAACGTAACATAACGTAGGTAACGTAACCATGGGATGTGTCTCCGCTAAAACCACTTCCCAGTCCGAGCGTGGCGTTCGATCGAGTCGTGAACGAACGAACGAACAGTAGAATAACGGCCGTTGTGTGCTTCATCCTTTCGGAAAAAGGGGGTGGTAAAACGTTACGTTTTGAGGGTGGGGTTGGGTTTTATCCAAGCGTTCGCCCCATTTTCCAGTGAAGGATGAAGTCACAATGGCCCTGTGTAGGCTAATACTAACCCAGTTCAAGCCTCGCGGAACATTTCTTCAACTCGATTTTTGACGGAGAAATTTTCCACGTGCTGAATGGATATTTGCTAAGATAAATATTTCTAGCTCCTTAGTTTCCTAATATTATTATAGCTAGTAATACCTTTATCGCAACTAACAGACATCTTTTCAAACCCATCGTAAGCTAAGTGCCAGAAACCATTCCGCTGCTCTCCAGACTGCTGCTATTTTCCTCCTCCGACACAAATCGTCAAGACCATTAAACTGCTGCCGAAGGCTACCGATCAACTTTTTTGCTGACCTCGTCGAATTTTGCCGGCTTTTCCGAGAATCTTCCATTTCTTCTTTCATTATTAAATAATAATTTTCCACATCGAAAATGAATAAGAGTTCCATCTCTATAATTGAAAAACGTATATTAGTGTGATTATCGACTGTTTGTTTTTTGCTCTATTTTTCTCACTCGCTCACCTGCACCAACCGCTGCGCCTCGACGCTAACCGACGGCATCGAAATTCCCCGCAACATGAACGCAATTTTTTTGACGTGTTCGACCGATTTTTGTAACCGGGGACTAACGGACGTGACACGTATCGTAATTACCGGGTCTCGCGTTTTTCTCGCCGTCATTTTTTCACTCCTGTATTGTTTTTTCGACATACGCAATACCACACATACACACACTCACGCTCACAATCAAATCCAATCGGACACACTCGAACGGACGAATCAATAAACGAAAAAAAAAATTTTTTTTGAAAACTGAATAAAAACAGCGCGAAACATACAAACTGGAGGCAATGGCCCAGGACAAAGGATACCCGCCGCTGTCACGTACGGTCGAGGTGCAGATTGACGTCGTCGATCGGGCAAACAATCCACCGGTGTGGGACAACACAGTTTATGGTCCGATTTACGTGAAGGAAAATATGCCGGTCGGTGGAAAAGTCGTTTCCATTAAAGCCAGGTCGGTGTCACAGCCACACACTCTCACACTCTTAGCTAGTGCGTCCTGTTTTTGAGCCTGCAGTTGTGCAGCATTCTTCTCTTCTGTATTACATGCTTACCTTCTGTTTTCCTTATTTCCCACCGCTTTTGGTTAGTCAGTCTTTGTCTCATTTTTCATTACAACTTGCGCTACCGGATGACCCGATTTTAAATTTTTCTTATCTTTTTTTTTTCATTCACAACAATTAATAATATTTCACACCAATTGCGACGTGCATGAAACTATAACTCGCAGGCATAGTTTATCACAACAGCTTCAAGTTCTTGACCGCTGGAAAGATTCATCCTGTGTAATGTGCCACATAGTTAGCAGCTCCAATTAGCCGAGTTTCCAGCTTTTTATTGTTCTAGCCATTTTCCCGCACGTACACATAGTACGGGTGGTGCACGTAACGGATAGCAGTCGTCACGGTGTGGAGGGTTTAATTCACAAGATTTTTCATCTCGTAAAAGTACAATCTATTGTCCCGGTGCTCAGGTGGAAAATGGATGAGTTTCTGCTAATAAACCTCAATATCGCTAATGGAGCTTAAAGCTGCAAACGATGCGATGATACTAAGAACGATTTCAGCACTTTTTTTCTGTGCAGCTGGTTGAATTGAAATTTTTTTTTGGCCTGTCTTCACAAGCGGTTACCGAAACGTATAGATCCCATGTTGGCGATGTGTTCTCCCTCAAATTTCAACCTTTAAATAATCCGGGTAGAGGAAAACCCGTCGATGCTATCTCCCGCTGTGCTGTGCTGCTGTTGTGTGTGTGAGTGGGCAAGTGCAGATCGGAGTCCTGTCGTCGCCATGATTCTTGTTACTGGTTTTCACCTTTTCCCTTTGCGAGAAAAAAGAAACCGAGTGCAGCACCGAATCCTCGCCCCGACAGTTTATGAACCATTTCCAACCTGCTTCCCTGGCGCAAGCTTATCCACAAATTATGCCGCACTAACCAGTAGCAGCAGCAGCGGCAGCAGAAGCCAACGTTACACGCGCGTACCGCTAATGGAAATCGGTAACCCGCGCCTGTCACTGCAGCACTTCCCTGTTGAACGTTGTTTCCGCAGACAAAACGAGTATTCCTTTCGTTCCGTTGTTACACCCGGAGGGTGACAAGAACGTCGCACTGCCCGCGCGAGAGAGAGCAAAGTTTTATCATAAATAACGAATTTCCGGTTCTTTTTTTTCTTGCTTTCATTCTATCGCCGTTTCGAATACTTCGCGCATTCGAGAAAGCATTGAGGCTTCTTAGGCGACCGACACACTTTGGGAACACTTTTGTTCCACCGAAAGAAGCGCAGCTCCAGTGATAAGTACCGGTTATTGCTGGAGCAAATAATGGAACCGTTGGAGGGGAGACACGGTTTACATTGTCGAGTTGAATTGAAGTTGTGGATGACAAGTTTTTCAGCTTGTAGTGGATTTTCAAGTAGTGCGCTAACGGATATTGTAATCCGTAGCGCAAATGCATGTTTAATGTTGTTGAAAGTTGGAAGAAGCTTGGAGATGGTGGAATATGTATGTGGTTAAGTCTAGGCGCGAAAGTCTGGACGCATTTAAACAAAACGCGGCTATTTTCAGCGAAACAAAGCACTAAAACGGTTACACAAACCTAGCCGGCGACTCGTAATAGCCTAAAATGAGATATTGACGTCATTATGAGAGCTAATAATATTCAACACTCTGTTTGCGATTGATGTCATTTTTTGGTTTATTTTGATTGGATTTTGCAGAATGACCTAATAAGGCTTTCATCCTGGCTGTATTTTGCCTGTTCCTTGAAAAAGAAAAAAAAACCAGTGTCGTCGAAAAAAGAACCTAACCATGGTGAAGAGAATGGTACGAGTAATGGATGGAAAAGTGTAGATTTTCTTCGCGGTAAGAGGAAAGGAGACGAAACGTGACTTCCGTCTGTGTTTTTCTTCTTCAGGTTAATCCATTTAGTCCTAGATAACTTCGTTGTCATGGAAAATATTATATGGTTAAAATATCTCGATATTTATTGTTTATCTGTCACCTTGGCATCACTTCGACAGTGTCAATGTCTTCAATCCAGTGCTCGTGTCTTCAGTATTTGTTTTCGTGAATACTTTTAGATCGATCACACTGACGAAATCCAACTTAGTCTAGGGAAATCGTGTGAATTTTCAATGGGGAGCACGTTCGACTGCAATCTTCATAAAATTTCACCTACTTTTCCTCAGATTTATTAGGGTTTCGTCGGTGAGATCGATTGATTTTGGACTACTAATCGATTGTTTGTTGCACATGTTTGACTGACAGCCGATCAATAGAAAATCGAAATCAAGCGAAATCCGATTTGATCAGTATATTAGTCAGATGATTAGCTGCATTCAGTTAGTATGTTTCTTGTGATATTTCCTAGGGGATGTATTTACATTTTTCCTCAAAAATGTGATATGAAGTCTTCATGTACCTAGATAAAGAAACACCCAAAAATGTAGTGATAAATACTTATAATATTGTAAATATTTTGCCATAAATAAATAATCATACAACCTTTGGAATAAATTTCGGCTTGCAGCTGCTCCATTGCAAGTATAAAACTTCCGGCATAAAACCCATAGACTTCGGGTATATAGAAATAAACAAATGAAGCAAAGATGCCAGATTGGAGGACATGCCTTTTAGTATGAAGACATATTGGTTTGCGAAGACAAAGTGGAGACAATGGAATTCACAGTATCGCATGATTTGTCATTAGGATGACAGATGAGTAGGTAAAGAAGTTTTTTCAGAAGATCGGACTTTCAAGTAGTTTATTTCAAAACAACTTTTTCGGAAAATTCACAAGTGATACATATGTCTAGGGTAGAGTGCCTGTAAATGTATATAGAGTAGCGACACTGTCAAAATTGCAATGAAAATTACCTGTCAGTTTCATTACAATTGAGCAAACAACCTATTGTGTGGGGAAAAGAGAAAGGATGTTCAGTGTTACAAGCGTTACAACTCAGAAAATTCGAAAATGAAAAGTTGACCTTCCTCTGTTTTGAAATTGTTTGACAGTACATATAAAGACAGATAGAACAACGACAATGGTGTCTTCCCATTATTAGTGTTGTTTTGGGTTGCTTTCGCACAATACTATAGTTTCATTGAGCAATGTTGCCATTAAAGTGTGTTGAGTTTTGTATACGCAAAATGTTTACTTGCTGCTTGAAAAGTAATAAGAAAAAAATCTCCAGCTGGCAACAAAATTGTTACATGAAAAGCAATAACATTCTTCTCGAGTCAAGTAACAACACATACTATCATATATTTTGCACGTGCTACAAGCTCGCGACTATGTAATAATGGCTGTTACAACCACTTGCAAAATTTTTACTTGAAAGAAGCAAAGAAAAACTCTCCTTCGGGCCACAAATTTGTTTATTTGAAAAAAATAACATTCACTTCCAGTCAATAAACAACAAATACAAATAGTTTTTCGGTCTCCATTTGATCCGGTGAAAGCCATTGTGGTGCGTAAAAAGCTGGATACAGTACGCAAATTTTGATGATTCCGAAGACTTCAAATGCTTACAGAAATCACAACACGATTTCTGTACCGCTTCAGAAAGAAACATAAACATTTACATTCCTGCAAGCGGATGCAAACCATATTGAAAACACTCCCTTCATCGCAAGAAAAAGTTTATTGGACCTGTTGTATGGCAGTGAAAAACTTGTACCAATCTAGGAAACCCATATTCGCGTTTCCGGCAACTCTGGGCACTAGGTATTACACTTTTTCTTTTAGACAATAGAGATAAGTGACTTTTCACCTACGCACACTAGTAAACGTGTAAACCCGTGTAAAGTTGCTTTTGTTTACTCCAAACTGTAAATCATCGCATCTCGTTGCTTCGATTTTTATCACTTTTTACCATTTTTGGTCGATTATGTTCAGCAGCTTCTTTCGATTTCTGATCACGAATGAAAAAAATTATCCAGGAACAAGTTCAAAAGACATAATGAGTGTTCAACTGAATATTTGACCAGCTGCCAAAAACATTGCATTGCAAACAAAACAGATATTCGTAACTATTTTCCTCAACTAATGGCACTAACACATTTGTACGCAAAAAGGTCTATAGAGCTTTCTACGCCAGATCTCACCAATACAGGCTTAGTCGAGTATTTTTATAAAATCGTTTTGTTTCCAACCAAAAAATCAGCTGATATTCAATTTCGAAAAATATTTCACTTATGAATCCTAGTTCATAAGTGTTACTTGTTTCAACAAACTTTGTTTCAGTGGAAAAACAGATGAAATAAAACTAAAAATCGGCTAACAACTAGAATAAAAGCTCGGGGCAGGAGGAAATTTTTTGTTACTACCAGCGTGTTGATTATTTGCAACCAAAAATAAAACTTGTAATAGTGAAATCGACCACAAATACTACACTCAGAAAAAATAACTATTGAGTTCCATAAGAACCCCTTATGATTTTGCTCCACAAGGATCCCTTATTAGTTGCTAGAATAAACATAGATGACATGATGTAATTGTAGGATTTGTAGAGAAGTACTTACAGTTTTTTGCTCCAATTTTCAACCCAGTTTCTGCATGATTATTTATCCACTGTAATACTGGTCTGCCATTTTGCAGATTTTATAGGATATGCATATAGAATTTTCACAATGTTGACGTTTATGAAAATCATAAGTTACGCGTATGGGATGCACATGACGTTTATATGAGAATCTTAAAATATACCTATGAGATTTAAAAGCTTGATATGTAATGCATAAGTGTTTAATGAAATCAACATTATACATGTTCATAAGTTGTAACTTATGGAATTATTAAGTGTTTTTCTCTCAGTGTAGCGCAGATAGCAAGGTCTATAAGGCCAATGAGGTATACAAAGGTGAGGAAGAAGAAGACATTTGTCTGTATTAGTCAAGGGAATGGTATGGTAGCCTACATGCGTTACGAACATCTATTTCTGTACCATTTATCCCAAAACTACTTTCTCTGCTGTCATAGTTGGCTTCACTTTGTTTTGGGACACAATTAATGTACCAAATATCACTTAGAATATCACTTACCATGTAAAAACCTCAAGAAATCGCTCAAAACTGTCTGACATGTTATCAATAATTGCAGTCAACATTTAGCCGGTTTGCCCGAATCATTATAAGATAAGGGTAGACTGACCATTTTTCGGGTGCCAGTGCCAGTAATATTGGAAACGCTTCAAATGTATGGTAGCGGACAGCGTTGCCATCCCCGTGGTATTAGTAACGAAAAAGAGGTAAACAGAAGCACGTGTTGGGGTCGTGACGTAGATCTCCAAAAATAAGAAAAAGCCATTCGGAATTGTGTTCCGCATTGTTTAACGACGCAGGTAGGCATTGTCAGTCGTTAACTGTCATAACTGGTGAAAATTTCTTGAAAAAAAATGTGCCGAGCATTGATTTTTGGGCATTGTTTTGTGACTACTACGTCATCACTGTTAACAAAAAAGAAGCCCTTTAAACCCGAGACTCAAACCAAACTTTCTATATCCCATTGCTATAAGGCAACCCACGGGTGACGTTTCATTGCTTGTGCGTTTGCTATTGTTGTTGTTTTTCAAACCGCGGAACCAAAACACAACCAAAAACGAAATCTCTCAATGTTGGCAAAAATGTCAAAAGTGATTGTTTTCAGTTTTCAGTTGTATGAAGGTTTGGCACTTGGCGATACTAAAGCAACCAATCGGATAACATTTGAACTGAATCAGCTAATCGCAATTGCCTCGTGGATTGCCTTATCAAATTGAGTTAAGTAACAAATGATTAAACAGTGATATTTTCAATTAGACATTTGACAGAAGAAATCATACGGGAGATATTCTGCGTATATGTGATTAAAGGGGACTGCAATGAACCTGATCGCTGCAACAATACAAGTTCAGCGAGTGAAGTCTACACACTTAAAAAATTTCGCCAAATTTCGGCATTGTTTGTGCCGAGATTTGGACAGCCGTGTGCTCGACAACCATCTCGGCTGAATCTCTTTTGCCGAGAATCTCGGAAAACCAATATTTGACAGATGTCATTTTATGCCGAGAATCGCGGTACACAGTTGACTGGGCCATCGGCAAATCCAGCCGAGAAGCGGCAAACCAGTCTAACGACCTTTCGGTTATATAAGCTGAATGTTCGGCACAGTAAAGAGCCGTTTTTTCAGTGGAATCCAATCGCAGAGAATACTTTCACCGTGAATTCGGTAGTTTTCTTTCAAAAAATAAATTATAAGCTCGATGAGTTTTGAGTAAAGAAATTTATTCATACTAAATCTTGAATACTTATCTTTATCTTGCTCGCCAGTAGAGCAAAACATCTAGTCTAAAACTACGTCTGATGCCTATCCTTAAAACAAATACAATATTGTATTCACACGATTTGGAACTACACTTTTTGAGTTTCAGCCCCTTCCCATCAATCTGAACTTCAGTTTTTTCGGCTACCGGATTGTAAACACTTGTAATTTGCACAAATTTCAGCCAAACTTGTATCTGCTTCCTGTTTGCTCATACGTAACACGCATAAATTTGCACTAAGAAAAATGGCGGAACTCGTTCATGAGAATGACAGCTGTATTGCCGAAACACGGCAACAAGTGAAATTTATACCGAGACACCAGTAATGTTTTTGCTGACTTCGGCATCAACAGTGTTTAACGATAAATTCGGCGAAAAATAGAGACGATTCGTCAAGCTTAGTTTTTTGCACGAAGTCTCGGCAAAGTGATTTGACGACTTTCGACAACCAGCATTTTTTTGTTGAAATATCGGTTGAATTCAAAGTTGCCGAGTGAACTCGAATTTTTTCGCCGAGTTCGAGATCCAGTTTTAAGTGTGTAGTTAACACATGCAATGCGGCAAATGCAACTGGGATAAATTCAAATGAAAATCGCAAATAATCTAATCTAAGTTCTAAAATATGAAATCCTCCCACATTTTGTCCACAAATCCATCCCAAATTACTGCAGACAAGTCTGCACATCTTGGCATTGTTTTGACGAATGACAAATCAAAACTGCAAAACTAAATGACAAACAATGATAGATATCTAGCACAAAGAACAGACATTCATGTTCATGTAAACAAATTTGCCCCAGTTGCACTGCATAAATATTGTTGTATCGATATTTTATCGATATCAGTGCTTGGTTTGTCAGCCTATCTTTCGAGTGATGCGAGTGCCACGTCACGTGACCGTCATCACTAGACAATCGTCCGTTGTATATGGCAAATGTCACTCAGTTACGTACTCTACTTTGGGTTGTTTGTTTCATGATTGACTCATGTTTTTCTCTAGCGGATTTGAAAAATATAACCTGTTTTGTGTTGCTCGAATTGAAAACTTTTCATTCTGTAAAAGAATCGGGCAATTCGCGTAGGACAAGCTAACGTTCAAGCCAGAAAAAAAAAACAAAATTATTTTGCAATCGATGCAAAAATACTAACACTAGGTACTACGTTTTCCTGATTTTCAATTCGTTCTAAAAACTTCTCATCAATGACCTGAAAAAAGGGGATGTAAAACCGACATAGAGAAATGATATTTTGTATGTATTTGGCCTTCCTGTAACACACAACAACAATATTTTCAAATTCGGAAGACTTTTTCGCATAGTCGTGCACTTTGACCAAAATCTGTTCATAAATGAATATGAAATAAATTCAATAGTTTTATAATTTCGCTACCTATAGTTGTATATTTCAATTTTTTTTGTTCATATAAAGCATATTCCAATTATCTTTATAACAAATGTAATTTTCTCAGAATACCCCAGGCATTTTTTTTTGTAATGCACGCCAATCCAGTACAAGACGCCATGCGAGATTGTTAACAAGTCCACCATTTTGTTTTAAAAACAGTCAAATGATTTTTTCCTCATGGCCAAACATACCTTGATGGAGGTCTTCCCATCAGTCGCTCCAAAATAAGGTGATTTTTCTTAATTTTTTCAGCTAGATAAAGCGACACAAAGGAATGACTCTTTGCATTTATTCAAAGGTGGGTGTGAACAGAAAGAAAAAATAAAAATAATACAAAATGGTGTACTTATTAATAGCGGCTCGCAGCTAACAACATGAACGGGGTCACAACTTCAGCCTCCCTATACATCCGTAATACACAATAAAAATTTTGTTGTTGTCAAAATGGTCTTTCGCAAAAAAAAAAATCATGCCTTTTGGCCGAATGTCCAAAAATAAATGAATGTCCAAAAATAAATTCATTTGATTCATACTCTTTTTGCTACTTGTTTGTCCAACAATTGCACTGTATTGTAATCATGCACATCAATCTAGTACGAGCCACCGTCGTTAACAAGTCTACCATTTTGTTTTATTTTTTACAAAAAAAAAAAAATAGAATTCAAACTTACCTTCAAATAAATAAATAAATGATATTATATTGTTTGTGTTGGTTTGTTTGCCTCGTAAAAAAATTTAAAAAAAACACCGCCGACTGATGAGGAGACTCCCTTGAATCGTGTAAAATGCACCAATACAAGCACACTTATTATTTATCGTTGAAATACGTTGATAACTTATTATCGCCGTTTTTCAAGTTTTGATACTTTTACAACATTCAAACAAACAAGAAATAATTTCATTTATCCAACTCTTTACGCACCGGGTGGTCGCCAAAAATTCATGTTCGTATATGCGAACATTGCTGCTTGCGTCAGTTTTGAAGTTTTGAAGAATCGCAATGAGTATAAAAGAGAGGTGAGGAGAAAACTTACTAACACTTGCACGCGTCCCTCTGCTCGCCCCCCTCTGCCCATAGTTGATGCCAAATAGTGACGTAGCAATTTGGGTTTCCCATTGAGTTCGTCTAGTTGTTTACATTTGAAGCATTCACTAATACTAGAAAAATTCACTCTCCTCCTCACCTCTCTTTTATGCTCGTTGGAAGAATCGGTAAAACAAATGTTGCCAGATATATTTTTCTTTTGATAAAATACATGAAGATTTAAACTGACGTTATTTATTACGAATTTTGCATTGTAGCGTTCGCCACAAGCGCCAATTGCACGGGGTTTCTATGTGACACATTTTTGCTTTCACATGTGTTTTTTGGATCATGAAAGATGACGTCTTTTCATAGGCCTGGTTCGCCGTTATGGAGCGTAAAAATTGGATAGAATTTTAAAGAAGGCAATTCGGAGACTGACAAAAAGGCCAATTTGGTGCAATTTGCATTTTGGTTTTACGTATGTATTAGTCAAAACAGATATTTCCTGCAAAAAATAGTAGTGTGATTGGTGAAATTCCTAAGTTTAGGTTCTTCTATTTTAAGCAGTTTGCATTTGTTTTGCAGCGGATTTTCTTCAGCACTAATATGACGCCTAAGTAACTGCAATTTTGGTTGATTTTTTCCAATAGCTTCCTATTAAAAGATTTTCGGTGTTGAATGGTGTTTTATACATCCGTAAGACAGCTACTTAAGCAAAGTTTACTCCCCTCATTGAAATTGATCGAATTTCAGGAGTTTGAGGTCGTTTTCAAATACGATTCTGAATGATCAGTAAAATTTCAAATTTTATTTTCTAAGTTCGATGCAAATGATGAACTGGTCGATTTGAAAGATTATCCGAGTATTATTTCATGAGATAATAAGAATATCCAGAAGCTTATTCTTACCACAAACAAACAGACGTACTACGAAAATTATTTCCGGGATTAAGATAATGGTCATTTCAGATGAGTTTCAATTATGCTGATTATTCCCGTCGTAGCGGTAGTGGCGCTGATGTGCTTTTTCCCTTTGAACTCAGTTGACAGTTCTTGTACGCCGTGCTGCCAAAACAGCAGAAAGGCTGAGAATTTATCTTTTGCGGAATATGTCCAGTACATGTTAGTAGCAACCACAATTTTCTTAGATTTTGTACGGAGTGGTACGTCTGTTTGTCTTTGTGATCTTTTAACATTTCGATGCCAATTTAAAAGTACCGCGCATCAAATCCTTAGAAATAGTCGTTTGTTTCTTACTCTACTCTTACTGTAATCATTTGCCAGAGAAAGGTAGCTTCCATCAGGGAAACAAGAAACAGTCGCTCGGTACTAAATCTGGCGAATACGGAGAGTGGCGAAACAGTTCGTAGCGCAATTTCTTCGACTTATCGGTCTTATCGCAAGCAGGATGGACGGGAGCGTTGTTTTGGTGAAACAGTACTTTTTTGTCACAGGCTGTTTTGCCTTGATTGCAATGTCCAATCGATCCAATAATGTACAACAAGATTGTTTAGTGATTGTTTCACCATGCTCAAGGTGGTCAATGAATGTTATGCTTTATGAATCCCAAAAAATACTGGTTAACAATTTACCAACTGATCGTAGCGTTTTTTAGGCACTTTGGACGACTCTAACTAGGCCAAAAACACCCAGCCAACTGCCGATAGGAGTCAGAAGTGTAGCGATGTATTCATGTTTCATTTAATGGCACAAATCACCGCACAAATTTCTTCCTATAGCACGTAATTAATGCCAGATTCTCCGGCGTAAGTTTGATACGGTGGTCTTTCCTATCAATTGTTAAGAAACGTGGCGCTCACTGCGCACACATTCATGAATGATATTACCAACGCGTTCCTTAATTTGCCCGCTCAATTTCAAAGTCATGTTTTTCTTAGATATTTTCCCGCGATACTGTCTCATTTGGCCTTATCAACTCTGGACTCTTAACCCACTCTATGGCATCACCTGACGTCTAAAATTGGATTACAGCTTAGCAATTATACTCGATATTTTGAACGATGAAACTATTGAATATGGTTAGAGAGCAGATCGATCCTTATTTATTTAATTATTTATTCAAAAACAAAAAAATCTGATTCCTCTCCACCGGGAATGGGTTAAGACTCTTGTTTTAGCGCATCAGATTTCTCACTGTTAAATCTTACCATTTTGGAAAATGTTATACAAAAATATTTACTCAATTTGTGTTCCCAACAGATGATGGTTATATTATTGGTACAATGAAAGACTGGTTACTTGGTTGTATCAGTAACTTACAGTATCTGACTGTGATAAATGTTCGCCAACCGGTTGCTCAATTAGTAAGCTTCAAAGCAGTTCTATGCTAAGAGACTCTATGCTTATTTTTTTCACATGCCAACATGAATACAATACAATATGTACAGTATTTTCTACCAACTTCAATCAGTTCTATTCCTATTTGTACTTTTCAGCCTTTTATTTGTGTTTCTCAACTCTCTGACTTTCTCATACAATGAAAATGTTTGTATTGGTTGCCTAGCATTGCTGATAAATGATGCCCTTTCATTTGACTCGACGAATAATTAAAGGTGATGTACAATTCAACAGAAGAAGATAATGTGCTGTGAAAAATGTTTCCTTCAAATTTTCTAACTGTCGACCTATCTCTACCCTTGATCTACCGAAGGTCAAGGACATCAGCAAGAATGGAAAATTGCTTCAGGGGTATTTGACTACTTAATACGTGAATTTGATGTATTAAAACCACCATGCCCCATAAGCTTTTTGTATTGTCTGGGCCTTTTGAAGCGCCTCCGCTAGAAAGGACCACAATGAGTGAAAAATTCACTTCAAAATTACGTGATTCCTTCCATTGTTGTCTTCATCAGTGCCGGTGCAAACAAAGGAAACGATTTGTCGTTCCATTTCCTCCACCACCCTGTGCGTGTAATCAACCGGTTCTCTGTGGTAGCAGTTTAAGCTGCGTTGTTTGGAATGGTGAATGAAATTAAACGTTATGCGCGCGATCTCATGTGGTTGGCGCGAATCGATGAATACGGCAAACACGCCCTTTATTATATACGCTGCACGTGACTATTGAGCTCGTATCTTAGTGGCGAAAGGCGTACAAGCAAAAAAATTTTTCGCCACTTGTATTGGGTCATTATTTCGATAACAAGCTCCCGAAAAAGGCGAATCGCTTGCACACAATTTGCTGGCAACCGGGTCGTAGATCACAAATCTGTCATTTGTGGCGCCTTTGTATCGCATTCTTGGGGTCCCCAAATGGCGGCCACATTTCGACCCGACGTTATATGAGCCTTCGCACCAGTAGTGTGCGCGTATATGTCGAGTCATATTCCTTCGTTTATAGCGTAATTTAGCGCCCGTTATTAAACAACAACTGAAGATATGAATTACGGCGTGCTTGGGCAGGGAACAAATCGTTTAAGACACTCGGTGTCCTGCACCCCAAGTCGAAGGGCAAAGTGATTTTTTTCTCTCTACGGAGGACATCAAAATTCCTCCAGCGAAAGTGCGAGATCGTAGTCATAAAGTCATACATCAAAAGTTGGACGACGACGACGAGGACAAAAGTCCACCTGGTGGGAGTAATGCAAGTAAAATAGAGCTCCCGAAAGACTTCCCGTGACGTTCGTTTGGGGGGAAACGAGCAGCCATTCACCGAATCGCGAGGGAATCTTTAATTCAAAGGAAATTTGTTTTCCAAATGTTCGTGCCGCTCTATCCATTCCGATCCGAGCGGGAGCATATTACGGATGTACCGGAAACGAGATGGAATTTGTTTCCGCCTTCGTTATCTGACTTACAGTTCGTCTGTCAGTCAGCCAACCGTGCTTCAAGTCCGACGGATGGGAAGCTGATTGTCTGGGTCAAAGAGCTGCTGCCGAAAGCATTCTTCGTGTCTCTAATGTTTTTTTCCTTCTCCGTTTTGCCGACGGTGAAATTTCTGCTCCGACAGGTGGTTGGGAGTGGATTTTTTTTTTCGGTATTGTCTTTTTTTCATGGTTTGATGGATGGCATGAAAGTAAAATCGAGCCAAAAAGGTTTACCTCTAATGGTATTTCTAATCAAGTGGGAATATTTTGCCGAAAGAGAGAGGACCTTCGGCTGGGGAATTGGTTCGAGGTTTACAATGGGGTCATGTCTTTCAGTGGAACCAACGTCTGAGCTCATAACCTATACAGTTATGTAGTTGGCAATTTCATTTAGATAAGAGAAAGTCATTCTGGATTCATCCAAATGCATTGTTCAACTGTGTTTTTCGAGCTAGTGTAAAAGACCACTTGAATTGCTTGCTTTAACCATCAAAAGTTGGTTGGGTGCCCCACCCTTACCACCTTTTCCTCGATACATGTTTTGTTTTATTGACATTTCTTACCATAAAATTGTATTAATGCCAACAATGTTCCGGTTATTGACATTCTTTGTTGGGTAAGACAAGATCTTTCAAATAAACACTTATTGTTGGAAGACATCGACCTCTATTAGTTTTTATAACCACATTTGCTGTCAGATAAAATATTTTTGCTTTTTTAAGTTTCGCTTGTGTTTTAGTACATCCCTCCTGCTCCGGTAGCCAAGTGAAACATAACCAACGAGTTCATTCACGACAGCAAAAACCAAACTCGATTTTAACCGCGTATCGATTTGTTGTTACATCGATCTGTAGAACGATTTTTGTTTTTGTATCTCGAGTTTGGTTTTAATTTATTTTTATTTAAGCATTGAACTTTTTTTTCCTGGGATCGTCCTCGCGCACTAATCCATCGTATCAAAAAACAAAAAACAAATTTTTGAGGTGTCAAAGCGCCATCTGACAGTGACAAGCGTGTGTTTGATCTTGCTTTTAGCCCGCTGTTCATTTTATTTTTCGATAAATTTCGATGTGATTATTTTTTGCTTTTTGACTCCAAGAGGATGATCCCAGCTTAACGCGAACAACAAGAAGCAATCTCCGGGAGATGGAAAATCTACCGATAGTCGGTAATTCTGGATTTTTTTTGTGCACCTGCTACCAGTAGATTTCCCATCCGTTATCAATCGTATCCGTAATCGCACCGGGGACCGGTGGCTCCAGTTCCAATAATACTAATATATGTTTTCCTGTTTTCCTTCCTTCCGCCCGTCTCGCGCATGTATGTGTGTGTGTCGCACGTGGAATTTTCAACATTTCACATGAACTCCATCCGAAATGAAATAAACAGCTCCGGCATTGAAGGAAACCCGACCGTGTTCTACCGGTTGATGCCGGGGTCGACGGCGCAAACCAACAAGCTCCACACGTTCTACCTGCAGCAGCGCCCGGACAACGGCGATACGTGGGCGGACATAAAAGTCAACCATCCGCTAGATTTCGAAACGATAAAGGAGTACAACCTGACCGTACGAGTCGAGGTAAGTCCCGTACATAGTTTGTTTATTCTTTCTTCATTTCCAGCGTTGAATAGCCGAGCTTCTCCGACAATTGAATTGCAATCTTAGCGCGTCGTTTGGAGCTACCGTTTATTATCTTACCGAGTGGTGTGTTTTTTTTTCGGGAAGATATTTTCATTGCCTTGTTTATTTATGAAAGTACATTGTACATTGCCATCTGTTAGCAGACAGTGCAGATTACAGCTCGCTGAATCGTTTCGAAGAATTCGAAATAATATGGCCTTTTGATTGCAATTTTTTTGCCTCCGCCAGCAATGGCAGTAAATCTGATACAATTTATATGATTTATCATTTTAATGTATGTGTAAACAACTTGTACCGTACAGGATAGCAGTGGTTGTATGAGCCTACAACTAATATGGTAATGTAAGAAAAACTGCCAACTGTTTGTCTTTATTAACCATCGACAAGTACCACACAATGGGTTAAGCAAGGGGTTGTCATTCTTTAGTGAGATCACAATATTGTTGACCAATATCGCTTATAGAAAACATGTGAACGATTGACATGCATTCCTGCAATTGTTTGCGCAGTTATGAGTGGGTAATATTTATACAACAAAGGAAATATTAGAATACATCATGTATAAAATAATGCTTAGAAAGACGTAATGTTCAAAACAAAAACATTACAAAAACTTCGTCTGTTTTAAATTGGGTCAACACATTTAGTGAACCACAGGTAACCAAATATACATGAAACAACTTTTTCTATTAAACTTCCCCTTCTCTCATAGTGTTTCGTGGTCATGGTCGCTCAATACAAAACAGACAGAGTTTTCGTGGTGTTTTTGAGAATAAACTCATGTTAAAGTTCTTAAAAGACATGTATGAAAAATATGATTCAAAAATTACCAGTCGAAAGTAAAAACTTAAACCTCCAAAATCGAAGTTCAAATTAAAAGTAAACAAGTAAAGCAAAAATCGGAATATAGGGGAACTGCGCCATTATTCATCTCATTAACCCTCTAGTGCCCAATGCCGCCATTTGGCGGGCTTCAGTCGAAGTTCCGAAAAGTTTCAATAAATACTTAAAAAGTGTTTATAATGGTTTATAGTGATTTTATCGAAGTCCGTTTAGAAATGAATTTGGGCACTAGAGGGTTAAGCCGATATTCACGAAGAATGCACGGATTAAATACCAAATTTTCACGAAATCATTGAACAAATTAACAAAATACGCTCACGTGCTCTTATAGAATCGCCCAGTATTAGCTTAGCTTGACTGACTGCTCATATCAATGGTTGCACTCCGTGATTGATCCGAGTCGGTAAAATTGCACAGTGAATCAACAGAATGGGGTTAGGAGTGACCGATTATTCTCATTGTACAAGTTTTAGTAACTCAATATTTTGAAGGATCAATAACGACGCTGGCCACGTCCTTGCAATCAGGTGGGAAGAGGAAAGGGATGTTAGTGTGACCCTTGCTGTTTGGAGACAGTTTAAACCTCTGCATCTCCACAAATGTCACAGGAAGGAGGTTTTTGTTAGTAGGGAAGGGCTCGTTGGATCAGGATTCACTTTGATATAACATTTTACCCGTCTCTATTTAGCTATTATCGGTTTATTCTATGTTCAGCCGGCTGATTAGAAGAGCACAATTAGCTTATTGATATTTGGTACCGGTTCAAAGCAATAGACATTAACAATGCCTTTGAGGCCGCGCACAGGTGTGCATGGTTTATTTCAATAGAGAACAAAATTGTTTAAATTTACTGATTTGAGACCGATTTACACAATATAATGCTATTGGAGCCACGCACATTATTCTACACGATGTGGATCTGATTTAAACCAATAAACCATATGAAGGCTTTTGGGAGCACATACATTTCGTAGTTGCCCGCTTCGTGATCAATCTGAGCTACTGAAGTTGCACAAGGAACCACGTATATGGCTACTTGGGATTAGTTTGCCATCTTCAGTGCACAACAATTCAGTAACTACCGCATTGTATAGATCGATAACGGCGCCGGCCACGTCCACGACTGAGATGGAAAGGAAAGGTATAGGTCACCGTGATAAGTAACCAAATAGAACAATGTTGCGCGCGATGTTAACTCATTACGAAGCCGAACGATGAGTATCTTTTTTGTTGAACATCGCGAAACTAGGTGAGCGGCACGCGCGAAGACCATTCGCCACCAGGATCATCTAAGTGTTTAAATATTTGTCTATTACCAAAAACACAATACTCCTCGAGAAAGTAAACTCCGGCGAACGCGGTTCTTTGAAAAGTATACGTTGGGTGATCATTAGATCATTCACGATATTTTTTCTTCCTGTTGGGTACATTTTCCACTGCGACCAGAGATTTGATCTTTTGTGGCGGGCCCCTATTTGATGTAAGCCTTATCAGGGTGTCGTACCACTATTGGGTTGAATGTTTTCCACTTGCTGAATATATCACGATATTTATCGACCAAATGAATCTGTTCCAATTCGCGATCCGCTTATATAAAAGCAACGCGTAACAATCTCCGGTTAAACCATTAAACCGAATCGAGTTCAATCTTTTGATATTTTGTCACTGTGGTAAGTCGCCCATTACGAAAACGAACGCTAAGTATCTTTTTGTCAAACAACGAATTCAAGATACCTGAGAGAAAACAAACGCGTTTCAGCAGACGCTGCTCTTTGGAAGGTATGCATCGCAGTTATGAGATTTACATCGAATTTTATCGACTGTACGAAATCTACTTCAATTCGCTACGTATTTATATTAAAGCAAAGCGTAAGCAGTCTCCGGTCGAATGGTTACCGTGAGACATGAATAATTATCTGGGTATACCTCGCGAAGTATCTCCATTACGAAAACTCATCGATAAGCAAACCCTCCCGGGTTTAAGACGCGTTTACATCGAAGCACCATGCACGACCGTTCCATTTTCGCCTGCCGACGCAGACAATAACAGTTACCTATTTAATAGAAAAATTGGCAAAGTTCCATGCATACAAAGCCTCGACGATCTTAACGACGGTCATTTCAGAGACGTATAGCTGTCTCTTTTTCATGCCATTTCTCTTTTCGGCCTTTAATGGTTTTCACTTTTTCTCTTTTTATTAACACTACCCGCTCACCAATACCAACACAACGTTCCACCTATTTTCGCATTTCAAACCAACGAAACCGAGAAACTCTTTCTTGATGAAAACTTATTTGAAACCCCTAAATGGTAATCTTTATAGCTTCCGTACGCAGCGAATAGTAATTGTAAAAATTTTAACCGCGATGCGCAAGTGTACTTCCTTTATGGGCCGTGTTCCCAGATCCTCTCTGCTCTTATAGAATCGCCCAGTATTGTAAGTTCAGTAAACTTAGCTGGATTTATCCTGAATTTTGTAAAACAAACCATTTTTCACAACGCTTCCATGTCCATCTCAAAACTTGAATCACTGCTCAATTATTCATCTCGACAATCATTCATCGACGCCCCCATATTCATCACACTGTTAATCATGAATGAATCACATTTTCACGAATGAAGGTAGCCGCAGCCCGTCGTAGTAGGTTACCTAGATATCCGCTGTAGTTGTTTACGTGCAAAATTGGTAACCCCTGTAGTGCTGTCGATTTATGTCAATTATGTCGGAATAATTCAACGTTTCCAGTATGATTTTTTCTTATTAACAGAAACTGATTTGGTAACTTTTGCTTTTCTCCAATGCAGTGAAAACAGATGAAAATACATACAGTTGAAATTTGGGAATTGAGGAAATTCATCTCATATATTTCTGCTAATTAAAGCTGGTTTTTGGAAATTTGTGGTGAACATTTCGAAGATTAAAGTATTCTTAGTTTAGTGAGTGGTTTTGTTTAGTGATTAAAGTAAAAAGTGGTCCACTAGTGATGAAAGAAACTTTGGTTGGCTGCTTAACGAGTTCCGTTGTAGCCGTATAGAGCAATACGCGGACTTCGTTTTCTTAGTTAGGTGATTGAATCAAATGAGTTTTCGAGTGCAGATGCCCGACTAAAATATCAAATTTAGAGCTTTTTAGTGAGTTTTTAAGGATTCTTTTATATGAGAAATCTAAACTGAACTAAGAAGAATCGATTCCATGCATTTGCAGATTGGTTTAGTTAGAAAATAAAGTTTGTTTAGTTAGAAATTTTCCCTGTGTTCAATTGTGTTTTCATGTTGTATGAGCTGAATATATAGCCTGAGAAGAATAATGAAACAGTTTAACTATCAAAATAGTTGAAGAATGAAGGTTTATATATGTATACTTGACTCCTCCAAGGCTGAAAAACATTAAATTCTTCTACTTTCCATTCCGTGAGATTCCAACCGAATTTGATCTGACCTTTTCCAAAAGATCAAAAATCTATCATTGTTTTTTAAATTTTACACTGTTCCTGATTAAATGAGATAAACCGTGGTGGGGTTCGTACTCTCAAGATTGCAAAACAACGTTATTGATGATCGATGATTGGCCGAATTTCGAAAATCGGATTTATGGTTTTGTAAAACAAGACCATTTCCAATCACTTCAACTGTATTTGGCCACTAGGACCCCTTTTCATCGAGTTTTGAAACGTTTTCGAAACCAGACCGCGAGTGACTAGCGATGGCTGAGGTGATTTTCGGAATTATTTTATATAGGTATTACCAGTTCCATCGAAGAACCCGGTTTCAATAGCAGAGCCAGAAACGGACAGTAGCTGAGGTGAAATGTTCAACAATATCAATAAATTTTGGAATTAGAGATAGACTTAGGTAACCAAAAATCATCTGACCGATCACGAGCATTCTTGTTTTGAAAAATAAAAAATTGTTGGTATGTTTGGAATACCTCGAGCCAGTTTTTGGAGCTATCTCGGGTATACCTGTTTTACTGAAAAGCCCAATTTTTGGAGCACCCTTACTAACACGCATAGAATCCTGAGTAAGAATCCCCAGGATACCTTTAACTCGGTGACGGAATCGTGAAAGGAATCGCAAACACGATCCAGAGGATTCCCACTCACGATTCTTATTCAAGAATCCTAGAACCATATGCAGGGCATTCTTTTTTCAGGAATCCTTTTCAAGGACGCTCACGAATCCAATGTGAGGAATTTATGCGAATCGTATGTGTTTGTCCGGGCGTGTATAGAACAAGTTGAGGTG
Source organism: Wyeomyia smithii (assembly GCF_029784165.1). NCBI lineage: Eukaryota > Metazoa > Arthropoda > Insecta > Diptera > Culicidae > Wyeomyia > Wyeomyia smithii. The sequence continues at coordinate 35,619,949 of NC_073696.1, forward strand.
AACAGTTTTTTTCAAGCTCGCCCTTGTTTCCCAAAATCTTGGAGTTAGATATGAACCAAAACTCGCAACCATTTAGAATGAGGCTAGTTTCTTCGGGGAACCTGGTCCCTGAAACTGGACCAGGAGTAGCAAATAAAGACTGAAATGATCAATTATACGAGAAGTGATAACCAAGTTCTGTTTCGTTACAATAGAGTTTGTTATGTCGCAAATCCAGAAGTAGCCATTTTTTCAGAGGAGAATGATTCTAGGAACTGCACCAGAATCGGCCAAAAGAGGCAAAGGTGGTCATGAACTCCTACAGTGATCACCAACGCTCTTGGTGGGATTCGAAACCACTGAACCACACTTGAAGTGATCAAGTTTCATATGTCGCAAGCCAGACATCGGAACCATTGTGAGTATAGTCACATCCAACCGATTCCTGGAGCTCGGCCAGGATTGGCCATTAGACGTCCAACTGGCCGAATACCGATCGGAGATAGTAATGTTTTAAAAAAAAAACATATCATTTGATATGTCGCAAGACGTCATGCTAAAGCTCTATTCCAACACGTGTCAAAAAAAGCCTAAAAATATAAGTAAAATTGCACTACTCATAACAGATTTTGGAAAAACATTAACGATATTTTTGAGCGAAATAAAAACATTAGTAAAATTAAGTAGAAAATTGATGGAAATATTATAACTAGCGATGCCGGAAACAGTGGAGCTCTTAACAATTATTGTTCCAGTATAGGCACCAAATTGGCTGAAGCAATACAGCTCGGCATGAGCCGTTTTCGAGTGTAAATGTTATTAGACAATCTATATTTTTACAGCCTAGTTCGCCTAACGAAATGACATCCATAATTCATGGCCTAAACTCTTGTAAAGCGCCTGGTTTTTCAAACATCTTGAGTCAATGCTTCAATAGAATAATTGAATCAGGTCAATATCCAGATTGTTTCAAAGTTGCTAAGTAACCTTACCTTACCAAACAGTCCCAAGCCGTGGTTTGGCCTTTGCTGTACGTAAGAGTCGTCTCCATTCCACTCGGTCCATGGATGCAGTTCGCCAGCTCTGCAGTCTGCGTAGGGTCCGCAGGTCGTCTTCCACCTGATCGATCCACCTTGCCCGCTGTGCACCTCTCCGTCTCATCCCTGACGAATTGGTTTCAAGAACCATCTTTACCGGGCTGTCGTCTGACATCCTTACAACATGCCCAGCCCACCGCAGCCTGCCTATCTTAGCGGTGTGAACGACAGATGGCTCCCCAAGCAGCTCCTGCAGCTCGTGGTTCATTCGCCTTCTCCACACTCCGTTTTCCATCTGCAGTCCACCGAAAATGGTACCTTCCGCTCGAACACCGCAAGGGCGCGTTGGTCCTCCACAAACATAGTCCATGTCTCATGCCCGTAAAGGACTACTGGTCTGATCAGCGTCTTGTAGATGGTTAACTTGGTGCGGCGGCGAATTCTACTCGATCGAAGCGTCCTCCGGAGACCAAAGTATGCACGATTTCCTGCCATAATGCGCCGTTGAATTTCTCTGCTGGTATCGTTGTCGGCAGTTACTAGTGAGTCCAGGTACACGAACATATCGACCACCTCGATTTCATCACCACCAATTTGAACTCGAGGTGGAAGGTTACTGATACTGTTACTGTCTTCATGTGAACCCCTTCCTTTCATGTACTTCGTCTTCGATGCATTGATGACCAGTCCAATCCGTTTGGCTTCAGCCTTTAATCCGATGTACGTATCCGTCATCTTCACAAAGGTCCGAGCCACAATGTCGATATCGTCGGCGAAACCAAACAGTTGAACCGACTTTTGGAAAATCGTGCCACTCGTGTTAATCCCCGCTGTTCTAATGACACCTTCCAGGGCAATGTTGAACAGTAGGCACTAGAGACCATCACCTTGCCTAAGCCCTCTTCGGGTTTCGAAGGGGCTCGAGAGTGCCCCCGAAACTCGAACTACACACATCACTCGATCCATCGTCGCTTTGACCAACCGCGTCACTTTGTCCGGAAAACCGTGTTCGTGCATAATTTGCCATAGCTTGTCCCGATCGATTGTGTCGTACGCCGATTTGAAATCGATGAACAAATGATGTGTGGGCACGTTATATTCGCGGCATTTCTGCATAACCTGCCGAACCGCGAATATCTGATCCGTGGTGGCGCGGGCACCCATAAATCCCGCCTGGTAATGCCCCACGAACTGCTTCGCAAATGGCGATAGTCGACGGCAAAGAATTTGGGAGAGTACCTTGTAGGCGGCGTTCAACAGAGTTATTGCCCGATAATTGCAGCACTCCAGTTTGTCGCCCTTTTTGTAGATGGGACACACAATACCCTCCATCCACTCCTCCGGTACTCGTTCTTCCTCCCAAACCTTGACAATGACCCAGTGCACGGCTCTAGCCAGTGTTTCTTCACCGTATTTTAATAGCTCGCTGGGAAGTTGGTCCACTCCAGCAGCTTTATTATTTTTCAGCCGACCAATCTCCTCCTCCACCTCCAGAGGATCGGGGGCTGGAATTCTGGTGTCTTCTGCTCGTGCACCCAGATCAGTTGCCATACCGTCCTCGCGCTCTACTGCATCGCCGTTTAGATGCTCGTCGAAGTGCTGCCTCCACCTTTCGATCACCTCACACTCGTCAGTAAGGAGGTTGCCGGCCAAGCTCCTGCACATATCGGCTTGCGGCACGAAGCCTTTACGGGAGCTGTTCAGCTTCTCGTAGAACTTCCGAGTGTCGTTAGCTTGGTACAGCTCTTCCATCGCTACGCGATCTCGGTCCTCTTGCTGGCGCTTCTTCCTTCGGAGGACTGAGTTTTGACTGTTCCGTGCCTGTCGGTATCGTTCCACGTTCGCTCTCGTGCGGTGTTGCAGCATTCTCGCCCGTGCTGCATTCTTCCCCTCGACTAACCGTTTGCATTCGCCGTCAAACCAGTCATTTCTATGATTCGGGGCCCTTGTACCTAGTAGCGCTACAGCAGTGCTACCTATGGCGGAGCGGATGCTCCTCCAGCCATCTTCAAGGGTAGCTGCGCCAAGCTGCTCTTCCGTGGGTAGCACTGCCTCCAGCTGCTGCGCGTATTCCTGTGCAGCCTCGGCGTTCCGCAGTTGCTCAATATTTGGTCGCGGCGTTCGACTTCGGCGGGTGTTATACACCGTCGATAGTTTTGAGCGCATGCACACAGCTACTAGGTAGTGGTCCGAATCTATATTCGCACTGCGGTACGTGCGAACGTTGATGATGTCGGAGAAGAACCTGCCGTCGATTAGAACGTGGTCGATTTGATTCTCTGTCTGTTGGTCGGGTGATCTCCAGGTGGATTTGTGGATATCTTTGCGGGGGAAGAAGGTACTTCGGACTACCATACCACGGAAGGCCGCAAAGTTTACGCACCGATGGCCGTTATCATTAGACACGGCATGCAGGCTATCTGGTCCGATTACCGGTCTGTACATTGCCTCCCGGCCTACCTTAGCATTCATGTCCCCAATAACGATTTTCACGTCCCGTCGCGGGCAGCTATCGTAGACCTGCTCCAGCTGCGCGTAGAACGCTTCCTTCTCGTCGTCGGGTCTTCCTTCATGTGGGCAGTGCACGTTGATGATGCTGTAGTTGAAGAACCGGCCCTTTATCCTCAACTTGCACATCCTTGCGTTGATCGGCTGCCACCCCATCACGCGTTGGCGCATCTTACCCAGTACTATGAAGCCGGTTCCCAGCTCGCTGGTTGTGCCACAGCTCTGGTGGAAAGTAGCCGCCCGGTGCCCGCTTCTCCATACCTTCTGTCCTGTCCAACAAAGTTCCTGCAGCGCTACGACTTCGAAGTTGCGTGGATGTAGCTCGTCATAGATTATCCAGTCGCATCCTGGAAAGCAGAGCGATTTGCAGTTCCATGTCCCAAGTTTCCAATCGTAGTCCTTATTTCGTTGCCTAGGTCTATGCCGATTGTTCCGATCCGTATTATCTTTTACGTTGTTTGTAACATGTTGTTTTCCGGGGCGGCTTGTTGGGCCTTCCCCAACAGCTGCTAAGGTTACACCTATTTACAAGTCGGGCGATCCATGTTTACCTGTGAGTTTACCTGATAATTATAGACCAATATCAACACTGTACATATTCAATAAAATTTTCTTAAAACTCTTAGTAAGTAGGTTTTTGGACTTCTTTGGAAAAAACGAACTATTTTACAAATTTCAATACGGTTTTCGACAAGCCTGCAGTACGTCGATTGCAATTACTGAGTTAGTAGACTACATAATTAATAGAATCGATTCTAAGTAGATGGTTGGGGCTTTGTTCTTAGATGTTCGGAAAGCCTTCGACACTCTTAACCATTTCATTTTACTAGAAAAACTTTAAATGTATGGCATACGGGGTGTTGCACATAACCTAATACAAAGTTATCTTGAAAATAGGAAACAATTTGTAAGTATTAATGGTGTTGGAAGTTCGTTGAAACCTGTATTAACTCGGGTTCCGCAGGGTAGTAACATTAGACCACTGCTTTTTTTTTGTTTACATAAAGGTGTTCCCAGACTATTTGCAGTTGACACAGCAGTTTTTTATCTAGATTCCAACACACACTCTATTATTCAAAGCATCAATCATGATTTGCGCGAACTCCATATTCATTTTTCAAGTAATCTTCTGTCGCTAAATCTTCAAAAAGCGAGATAAAAGATTTTCAAGTCATCGAGAAAAGTTATACCCTCTCATACGAATCCTAGGCTTGATCAAGTTCTAATTGAAAAGGTTCATTCATTCAAATATCTTGGCATCTATGTGGATCCGACATTTTCAACGGGAATACAAATAAAGTCAATAGAGAAAAAAATAGCAACATTATGTAGAGTATTGAGAAAGGTTTCATACTTTGTTCCCCAACATGCTCTGCTTTAATTTTACTATGCTCATATTCATTCTCTGTTACAGTATGTCGTTATAGCATGGGGACGTGAGTGTAAATCAAAACTAGCCAAACTACAAGTCTTACAGAAAAGATGCTTAAAACTTATTTACGGTCTACCTCCATTACATCCAACATTAGAGTTATATGGAAATAGAAACCACAATATATTTGACCAATTTTAGGGTTATGTGAACCACAGACACTTTTATTGGTTCACGATATCCTTCACAATGAAAAAAATACATTCTTATCTAGCAATTAACACTGGGAATCGATCTCGCAATTCTAGGCAAGCTGGTAGCTTGGCAGTTATCAGAATTTACACAAATCAAGGTCAACAGTTTTCGTACATGAGACCTTCCAAATTCAATGCCTTATCCAACGAACTTAAAGGAATAGCAAGTTCGTAGCCAATTCGAATTCAAAATGAAACTACATCTTAAAAGTAAAATCAATGAATTTCTTATTTAATAATTTGTTGTCTAGTCCAACTATAAAGCTTAAATTATTTGCATTCAAGGATCCCTTGAAAGGAGCTAAGCTCCACTGGGAATCCGATTTAGTAGTAGCTTAATATAACTTCACTCTTTAATATTTATACTCAAAATTTTCAATCTCAGCCTATTAGTTTCTAGCATAAATTTTTAATTTTGTTTTGCAGTCGAGCTGAGATTAGTTGCGTCCACTACCAGGGGGCTTTGAAAGAGCTTTTTGGTGTGGAAAGTGGCGGATAATTGAAAAAAAATTAAAAAAAAGTTGGATCAATTTCGATTAAGATCTCGTTGATTGGCAGATAAAAGCTTTGGAGAAGTCAGGCATGCGAGTTTCAACGTACCGAAAAAATGGTAAATGTGCCGGTATCACAGTTTGGAATTCGTAATGGAAAATTTAAAATCAGAGATTAAAAATCATAAGAAATATGTATGAATCATAAAATTTAAACTTAAAAAGTCAAAAACCAAAAGTTAAAATTGGGATGTCAAAAACCAAAAGTAAAATATGAAAAAACAAAAGCCAAAATTGAAATTTAAATTAAATGTTTAAATTCAAATTCCGAAATCAAGTTATGAATCAAAATTTAGAATTCAATAGTCAAAAAATGAAATTCGATATTTGAATAGTCCTGTGCGCCGCCACGCCGCCGCCGCCGATGATTTGGACTCGGCGCGCCGCCTAGAAAATTTTCAGCGTGCCGCCGAGGAAATTTTTACCGCGCCGATAGTGATTGTGTATGCTGGATTTTTTCCTGATTATAGAAATACCGTAAATCACAGCCGATAAGGGAACACTCGTATATTAAGTAACGCGGAATTTGGCAATTCTTTATATCCCTTCACTCCGACGTAACGCAACTTTGCATGGTGGCCTCACGCAGTGTGCTAGGCATACAGACGCGAGGCCCAATGGATGTGAGGCATACTGCCATATGGCATAACGGACGCAAGGACGAATGGACGCGAGGCTGAATACGATATTGTATGATCGCATGAGATCCAATTATCATGACTATGTGTTCCGGATTTGCAACATACATTCCGCAGCAGAGTCTAGTGAAAAATATGTTGCACCCTCGATGATTGACAAAAAGCGTCATTCAATGAATTCTATATTTAACTCAGATATTTTCTACTCTATGTATGTAGTTTAAGCGTAAATATATTCCTAAAGAGTTTAGGTTGGGCATAATATTTTTTCAAATCATGCGGCGCAGACGCATAATCGAGGGCAAGGAAACGTGGCGGCACTAAGCTGCCGTGGTTTCCATAGTCCGTGCCGGCCGCCGACCCGCCGTCGGAAGCTACGGCCTCTTGCACACAAACGACTGATCTAAAGATTTGCTAGGTCTACTCTAACAGAGTTTCTTTCCCTTAGTTAAGTCCGAACGAGCGGTAGCGAGAAAGGACATCATTCGCTCGAACAGCGAGTCGGCCGAAGGCCGCGAGTGTATTGTTCTTTAAATGACACCCTGAAGCGAAATACATGTTATTAAAAGAGGGCTGTGATGATGACGATAATACCGTATTCCGCCTCACTTCCTATCGGCCTTGTGTCTATTCGGACTTGCGTCCATTCGACCTCGCGTCCCTTCGGCTTCGCGTCCATTCGGCCTCACGTCCATTCGGCCTCGCGTCCATTCGGCCTCGCGTCCATATGCCTCGTGCCCGTTCGCCTGCCATCCATTATGCCTAGCGTTCTATGCCTTGCGTCCGTGTGCCTTCCGTCTGTATGCTTAACGGGTTGTTATCATTTACGAATGTTTCCTAAGTGTAAATTATTTTAATTTGTGGAAATTTGATACAATATTTGACATTAAATATTTAGACTTTAGTCTTTTTTATCGAAAGATATAAAAAATTCCGAAGTCATTATCAAGAATTTGCACGGGGCCAGTTTGCTTCGAGAATATTGTTTCAGTTATTATAACATAAGTTTATATGTTTATTTTTATTTTTAATTTTTATGTAAACGTATGAGCAATCCCGGAATGTTAAAAAAAATTAAGAAAAAATGATAAGTGGTTTTTCATCTATTTTTTGGTAAAGATTTTAGTTTTCTCTAGAATATTGAGTTTTTTCTAGATCAATTTGCGAGAATTCACTGAAAATCGACTATGTTTTTGCGGAATTCTCCTTACTTTGTTGCTTGAACGTTAAGGCATCGAAAAAAACACTTTCGCTATTTTCCATTACCATGGTGATATTTGCGGATTTTTCGGTCAGAATGGATCGTTTTCGACCCATCATATTTAAGTCTGATTTTCATAGTAATGACATCACATAGTTCATGTGATTTTGTTGCTTTTTTCAACGCTGTTTCGAGCAAACAAGAATTTTCCAGATGGTAATGAAGAATCTGTGGAGTTTAACGAAGAATTCTATTTGAATGAAAAGAGTATCCCTTTTTTCAGTTTTTCCATATAAATATATGAAAGTTGACGTAACTCTAACTCTAACGTGAGATCCATCGAATTTTCCCAAAGTCGGTCTACGGTTAATCAAAAAGAAATCATCGACAAACTATCTATCTTTTTTTTAAAAACTGAATGTCTTTAGAAATAGCAGTGTTCCTTGCAATTTTTTTGGGATTTACACTTGTTTTACTTTCTCTGCTTGGTTTATTATTTTCTGGTTGCTCAATTGTTTATTTACTTGATTTCTTACCATTTTTATTTCTAGGTTTGACATCATGTCAGCCCTGACGCAATTATTATTTTTATTAACGTTGAATTAACAAAAAACCGAAAATGAGAGTTCAAAGCACACATTATGCCCAATTATAAGTGGTAATTAGTGTCACGCCGATACACGCCGCCGCCGTTATAAGCCAACGGCGTCATGCCGGCGCGCCGGTCGCCGCCGGTGTAATATTTTTTCTACGCCGCCGCCGTCGATGATATGGTCGGCGCACAGGTCTATATTTGAAAGCCAAGCGCCCCTTAGTCGAGTTGGCGCGATATCCGTCTCATGCAGATAGCCTAAAGTGAACCAAACGCGTTGGGCAGGTTATTGCTTAGATCGTTTCTTTTGTTTGATCGATGGTGGACTGTCGCTATTGAATACAAAAAAAAATAATTCTGTTAATCAACATAAAATTGTATGTAAGTTGTGAAATTTGGATTCGACTATGTTTTTCCCCATTTTCGCCAAACGCATCGTAATAAATCAAAATAATTTGTTATGCGTTAACAACTCATTTATTTCTGCGAACTTTTCCCTTTTCGATAATATGCATATTGTGCAATCTCTGCTGTATTGTACATACAGCTAACCTAAAATAAACTGGGTAGCTCACGATATGTAGAAAATTTAGATTACTATTTTTTTCCTGTCCAACAGTACACCAATATATCAAAAATAAATATTTTCCACCAACAGAATCGACCCCGCAACGGTTCTTTTCATGTAACTTTTCAAATTAATTTCTTCGCCCCTTTTTTGACTAATTAATGATTAATTTCCGCCTGCTCGCGTGGACTTACAGTGGCCAACCTTCTTTCTTTTCGCACCCGATACGCGTGTTCCGTGGCGGGAAGAAAACGGAACAATTCTGCTTGAATTTAGTCACGCTTAATTAGTGCTAGCAGCCTTTCACCGAATGGATACCAATTGCGACAGCGAAATTTATTCCACCCATTAGCCGAAACTTTATCCTTGACTTTCCACGAAGGCCAACCATGATGAGGCTCGGGCGGATTTCGAAGATCGGTCTTAGAACAGGAAAAATTCATCGTAAACAAATTTCAAGCTACATCAATCTTCGAACGAATGGACCCGCTGCTGTCTGCATGGTTGAACTAACAACCCGAGAGAACCTTTTTGTTTTTCAAGTCGGGATTTTTTTTTTCTATTTTTTTTTTTGATTGAGATTGGGCAGGAGACAGCTTTAGGCTGCAGCGAGCGGTTTAAAACCCCATCCGTCGAGGAGGCTAATGTCGTTTGACTTACTCGCCGAGATTGATCTCGAAATCTAGCTCGGTTCAAACTCAAACTGACGTTGATGCAGAGCATCAAGTGATTTCGACCGGATGCTACCAGCTCGTTTTATTGGGGTAGGCAGCAGCGGCAGTCAATATTTATAATTATTCCCCATTAACGTTTAACGTGCTGTAAATGAATTATTGGTGATTAGAAAATTTTTTAAATGGCTAAACTTTAAATGGGTTTGTTTTATGATTAGAATTGGTTTGCTAAATGTAGGCAGTTTTATATATACTTCCTATATATCATAGTTACTTTTATACTTTGTAGGTTTTCAAACCAACTCGTTTAAAAATAGAATAAAAATAATTTACTGGTTACTACTAGCACCGCTAGTAAAACTTTTGGGCGTTGAATAAATTACCATTTTCCTCTACATCCAACTTGAGTTGGCGAAGGACACTGCAAGTAGTGCGATCCATTGTCGGCTCTCCGGCTTCTATTCTGCTACCAGCACCGAACGGAAAAGCAAAGATAAATCGTTACGAAATCATAGGTAAACTTTTCGCGAAATGCGAATGGCGGCAAACAAAAACCGGATTCTTCAAGTTAAGAAGAGAAAACGGGCTTCAGCCGACCGGACAGAAGTGCGCGCTTGGCTTCGGGTACTTTTTCCGCTTGCATTTAATTCGCGCCAGCTGAGCGGCAATTTCCGCTCTACTTGGTAGCACAGTCCCCACCCCAGCCACGGGCCATCATATCAACCATCATCGAAGATAGCAGGGCTGACTTTTCCATTATCACAACTATTGCGCGAGGGAAGCGTCCAATTGCATGGCTCGTGAATATTTGCCTGTAAAGTTCTCGAGCAAACTGAAACTTTTTCAAACATTAGTTCCGTTCTATGCTGGAGGAAAGCAAAAAAAATCGTAACCCGAGGCCGTCTACGCGAGAACGAACTCGTTTTTTTTTCGATAAGAAAGTGTTTAATTCACGACAAGTACCACCCGATTGGGAGGTAAACTTGAGCTGCGTCGTACTGTAAGAATCGTTATGATTGGAGAAACTTTTAATTGGGATGTTCAACTTGGTAGAAATCGTAACGGTTGCCACTGTTTGAACGTTTTTTTAAAAGCAAAAGAAAAACTTGAATGTCGGTGAATAGTTAATGCTCGAGCATTTGCAAAATTGCATTTATTACTACTTCCGTTTGACAAAAAACGATGAGGAAAAAGCACTTTCGGTCTGTAAAATATCGCCAGTAACATTTTCAGCTAGTTTTGTCAGCAAACTATTTACAACTGCGTTGCGCTAAAAGCAAGTTGCGTTACTGTGGCTTCCTAAAACTAGTACAACACCAATGAATACATTGGCCCAACTGTTTCAGTATTTTCGATATGATTTCATTTTCACTTCCACTGGATAATAAATAGTCCATTAGTAACACCGTGTTGAACCGTATCTGTAGCTACAGTACCGCTGCTTGTACTGGCCATGGTTAGTAAGAAACAAATATAATATGACACCCCTGAGCTGCGAGATGAAATTACGTGGTCAACATTTGGCTCAGATACCTTTCATCATTTAGACGCACGGTCATCAGTAGCAGCAGCAGCGTTTCACCGATTTTCCCGTTCGAATTCCGGAGTTGCAAAGTGCCGACAGGATTAAGGGGGAGAGCCTTTTGTCGAAGTGCATCGTGCACGGTATTAATTTATGAAAATGTAATTTATATGCAAATTTTATTTCTCTTCCTTAGTAGAGAGAATAACTGTGCATGCTATCTATATTCCTAGCTGTGTGTGTGATTATGGGTCTGGAAGTGGTTTGGGTATTCGTCATTGCCCTATCAGGTCTCAAGTTTCCGCTACCGGCGGCGCGGTGATGCTGATTGCAGACAAAGCGCCCGGTATTTCCCGGGATTTATTATTAGGTTGCATTAGAAGCGATTTCCCCAGTTAGAGAAGGACAGCAAGGACGTGTACTGATTGCCGGTTTGCACCACGCGCTGCACTGCTTCTAAGTGGCGGCGCATGGTTGGATATATTATATTTCCGTACAAGTTGCGGTTGAAATTTAAAATATCTGTATTTAAGCAAAACAGTCAGCATTTACCGCATGCTTCGATGAGTAGGTAGTGAGAGATTCCGCATCGAAAGGAGTGAAAATTCCAATTTAGTTTGTTGCGCCAGTCACGTGTTGAATGATAACAATCATTCCGGGTAACAACGAGCTGAATGGCACAAATATTTATTGCTGAGTGTGCTACCGTTGTAAACTCGCAAGGACACCACTCATCCTGAACCTTCCCTCTAGCATCACGCTAGTCCGGAAACCTTTCTGCTGTAATAGCCGGAACGAGTTTGTTGATCATGAGTCGTCACGTTTGCTGCCACAAATGAAATAATATTTTTCCACAGCATTTCTTTCTCCAGCAGTGTAGGCGGCTTGTATTCACATTGTGGACGTCCCTCAACGGATATGCTTTCGGTGCACAAGCTACGTGTGGATGGGTGTGACGAAAAGAAACATCCAATTACAACGAATTGTCGAACATGTTTCTAAGAAATACAACATCCGGCCTTTTGTTCATTAATTGGCAGATCAGGATTTCTGCTTTTTGCTGTGAGCTGCGAGAGCAGTAAATAACTGTTAATAAGTAGCTCTGCATTTCTTAGCTTATAAGTTCCTTACCGGTTCTCAGCCGACCTGAAAATGCTGTGTTGATATTTTAGTCCAAGACAAGAAAGGCTGAACCGCAAATACCAGCGTGACACGTAGCGCATAACCCTATTTCACACCACGAATAATGCTTGGAAGCTTCGGAAGTCAGTTTACTTCGGGTGTTTGACGGTTCAGTAATAATTTACAGTCATATGCACCGCGGGGACTTACCGGCTGCGTCAGTTGTTGGCTGAAAGTGAAGAAGACGAATGGGAAGGCAGAAGGAAGGCACGTGACAATTCGGTGCGGGCTTTTGAAACGGCTCCCGGAGTGCTTTCATACGCACGAAACGATCCGGAACGAGTCACTCATTAGATGGATGGGTTCGAATGAAATTACAAATCCGTGAGCTTGGTTGGCTTTTCTGTCGTGGGCAATCATGGGCGTATATGGTTTCTGTTGTGTCCCCATCTGGAATATGCGGAAGAACGAAGCCTATATGCGGGTAAATCGGCTAACAGGAGAAACAATAAAAAGTATTATATAATTCAATGCATGTTAGATAATTTTCGACGCAAAAAAAACATATCGGCAACTAACACAGATTTTGCCCTAGAGCTTAAACTGGAAAAAACGAAAGATTATGGCTTTTTACCCATTTCTGTAGATTTTGGTGTCCCTGGCAAAGATAACTTTTTTAAGACTTCAATGCGTTTACCCGCAAGCAAACGTAGAAATGACAAACCCGGTGAGTAATTACTTTGCGGCATTTTGACGAATTTAGCCAAACTAGGTAGGAGGCCAAAATTCACAGGAACGGGTAAAAAGCTCTATATTTTTGCATATTTTTTTCAGTTCGAGCTCTAGGGTTAAATTTGTTTTGTTTGTTGTCGACCAGTGTAGTAGAAGAGTCAAAAAAAAAAAACTAAGCAGTATAAGTACTTGCAAAAGATACCTACTTAACACGAACATCAGGAAACCTAATTTTATAGTATATTTTAAAAATTTGAAATTTTTGGCAAAATTGTAAGCTGACGAAACACGACATTGAGCTGAACACGCTGTAGCTGAAATAAAATTGAACTTCAGCTGAACTGAAACTAAACTAAAACGGGATTGGAATTGAAGTTAACTGATCTCAACCTGAACAAAAACTGAACAAAGATTGAACAGAAAATGCAAGAAAGCTGTGCTAAAACTAAGTTGAAGCTGAACTAGAACTGAACGGTAACTTAAGTTAAACTGCTCTGAAGCTGAACCTGAACTGAACATAAACTGTACCAAAATTGTACTGAAACTGAAACAAAGTAAGAAATCAAAGAACCCGCATTAAAGCAGAAGCTATTAAAATTCAATTGAAAATGAATCCAAACTTAACTTAAACCGAACTACACCTATGCTTAAAGTGAATTGAAACCGAACAAGAGATGAATTGAACTTGAACTGAAACTGAAGCAAAACTAAGCTGAAACTAAACCAAACTGAACTGAACTTGAATTGAAACTGAATTAAAGCTGAATCGAAACTAATGTGATCAAAATTGCAATAAAATCGCACTGAAGCAAAAGTGGAACTGTACTGTAACTGAACTGAAGCTGAAACTGAACTAAATCTGCAACTGAAACTGACCAAAACGGGACTGAAATTGAAGTAAAACCGGAACAAAACTTGACGAAAACCCAACTAAGATTGAACAAAAATTGCATATAAGCTGTACTATAACTAAACTGAAGTTGAACAAATTTGAATTGAATTTACTCTGGAATTGAACTGGAACTGAACTTTAACTGCATTGAAACTGAATTTAAATGGATTGAGAATAAAATGGAACTGCATTAAAGCTGAGCTTGAGCAATTGAAATTGAATTGATACTGGATCCAAACTAAACTGAATTGAATTTTTACTGAAACTAAGTAAAAGCTAAACTCAAATTCAATTAAAACTAAACCAAAACTGAAGTAAAATTTAACCAAAACTGTACTAAAATTTAACTGTAAATGAAGTAAAGCTGAACTGAAAATAAACGAAACAGGAATGAACTTGAACTCGAACTGAACTGAAGCTGAATTGAAATTGAAACGAAACTGATTCAAATCTGTATTGCAGCAAAATTTGAACTGAAATGAAACTAAAACAAAAAATTTGACTGAAACTCTACTGAAACTGAACTGAAGCTGAACTAAAACTGAACTGAAACTAAACTGAAGCTGCACTTAACCTTAACTAAAATTGGACTGGAATTGAAGTAAAATCGGAAAAAACTAACCGAAAATTGAACCACGATTAAACAAAAACCGCATAAAAACTATACCAACTCTAAACTGGAGCTGTACTAAAACTGAAGATAAACTACTTTCAAACTGAACTGGAACCGAAAATAAACCGAAACTGAACTGGAACGCAAATAAAAATCAACCAAAAATGTACTAAAACTGAACTGAAACTAATGTAAAACTAAACCAAAACCAAAGCTAAAACCAAAACAGAATTAAATTAGTATGTGAGCTTAACTAAAACTGAACTCAAACTGAAATAGAATTGAAGTGAGACCAAACTAAAACGAAAAGGGGACTGTACTAAAATTAAACTGAAACTAAACTCTAGCTGTACTGAATCGGACCTGTTACAGAACTGAAAATGAACTGAAACAAAACTGAAACTAATCACAAATTCAATTGAACCTGAACAAAAATTTTGCCAAAACTGTACTGAAACAGAATTAAAACTCTATTAAAACGAAATTAAAACTGGAAGGAAACCTTCATTGAGATTGAAAAAAAAAACTGCATTGAAGCTGTACTAAAATTAAACTGAAACTTAACTGAACCTAAACTAAACAATAGCAGAACTGAAATAAAATTAAATTAAACTGAAACTAAACGGAAACTGATCTAAAACTGAGCTGGATTTGTACTAAAACTGTACTAAAACAGAATTAAAAATTAACTGAAACTGAACTAAGACTGAATTGAAACTTAAACTAAACTGAAACTCAACTAAAATTAATCTGAAACTTAACTGACATTGAAACTGAGCTGAAATGAGATTAAACTGAACTGAATAAACTGGAACAGTTGTAAAATTGAACTGATATCCTAACCTTAACTGAAGCAATGTTGAAACTTTACAGAACCTCATTTGAAACTAAAAAATGATTCAACAGAAACTGATCTAAAACTTAACAAAAACAGAACTAAAACTTATCTCAAATTGAACTGAAAATGACTCTCAACCGAAATTAAACTGAAACTTAATTGGAACTGAACTGGAGCTGAATTAAAACTGAACTAAAACTGAACTGAACTATAACTGAACTGAATCCATTTCGGATTATAAAATAAATTGAAACTGATTGTGAACATATCTGTAACTGTACTGAAACAAAATAAAAATTGCATGCAATATAATGGAACTGCATTAAAGCTGTACTAAAACCAAACTGAAACTTAACTGGAACTAAACCCAAACATAACAGTCCCGGCAGGCACCCGGGTACGTTTGCAGACTCTATCGCTTTGAAAAAAAATAAGGTTAACCCTAACTCAGCCAGCTAAAACGCTCCTAACTATATTCCATTATAAGACTTTTTATAACAGTCGGAGGGTTCGAAGAACGGGGCTCCAATTTTTTTACCTCATAACTGCTCAACAGGATGACCGGGTGCTCGCCCAAATGAAATACTTCAAAATTTTCCAATTATTAATAAATTTGAATCTTGGCCCGTCAAAAGATTGGAAAATTTGTTTATTTTTAGCATTTGGTACTGACGGGAAACAAATCCGGATTTTCGAGACCTTGTACCGGTGAGGCAAATTAGTACAATTGTCAATTAACCGAAGAACATAAGTATCACAATTCATTTAATCACCATAGGAGTTGATTATTATTTGCTTCGGGAACATTGATGAGTTTTCTCCGAAATGGTCTTTCTGGAGCAGATTCCCGATCTTTAACATGATCCCGGAGATCCGGATTTACGGAACACATATGGCAACCAACGGCTCCCGTATACAATACATAGACAAGTTTTTCAAACTTTCAACGGGTTAGGATCCAAAATACGTCAAGAATTGGAAAAGTTTAAATAGGTTTTGGTGGGTACCTTGCCGAGCACATACGGGTGTTAAAATCGCCGAATAATTAACGGGTGATAGCAACAGAACTGGAACTAAACTAAAATTCAATTGAAACTGCACTGAAACTGAACGGAAATTTGAGTTTAGTTTCCGTTTAGTTTCAGTGCTGTTTCAATTCAGTTTCAGTGAGCTGAAACTGTACCAAAACAAAATTGAAACTGAGCTAAAACTGAACTGAAACTCAACTCAAACTGGACTGAAACTGAACTGCAACTGAACTGAAACTGAACTGAAACTGAAATGAAACTAAACTGAAGCTGAACTGAAATTAAACTGAAACTAAACTGAAGCTGAACTGATACTGAACTGAAACTGAACTGAAACTGAACTGAAACTGAACTGAAACTGAACTGAAACTGAACTGAAACTGAACTGAAACTGAACTGAAACTGAGCTGAAACTGAACTGAAACTGAACTGAAACTAAACTGAAACTGAACTAATTGAAGTTGAACTAAAATTGAACTTAAACTAAGTATAAACTAAATTGAAAATATACTGAAACATTGCTAACTGAACTGAAACTGAACTGCAGCTGAACTGAAACTGAACTGAAACTGAACTGAAACTGAAATGAAACTAAACTGAAGCTGAACTGAAATTAAACTGAAACTAAACTGAATCTGAACTGATACTGAACTGAAACTGAACTGAAACTGAACTGAAACTGAACTGAAACTGAACTGAAACTGAACTGAAACTAAACTGAAACTGAACTGAAACTGAACTGAAACTGAACTGAAACTGAACTAATTGAAGTTGAACTAAAATTGAACTAAAACTAAGCATAAACTAAATTGAAAACTGAACAGAAACTGAACTGATACTGAACTGTAACTGAACTATAACTTAATTGAAACTGAACTGAAACTGAACTGAAACTAAGCTGAAACTGAACTGAAACTGAACTGAAACTAAACTAAAACTGAACTGAAATTGAACTAATTGAAGTTGAACTAAAATTTAACTAAAACTAAGCATAAACTAAATTAAAAATATACTGAAACATTGTTAAGGTCGTATTAGAACTCAATAAGAACTAAATTTAAATTAAAAAAAACTTAATTGAACCTGTCAATTTGCTGCATTATTTTGTGTTTTTTTTCATACTGATCATTTACTTTTTTTCTCTTATCTACTGTTCATTCTGATTACTTATTTTTCTGTTTGTTCTTTCATCATGTTTTGGTCTGTGTAATCTGTTTTTTGTTTTATTTTTTTTTATTCAAAAGGGTATCCTTTTTTATTTTTTTAAATATTCCAGTTCTCTATAAAATTACTTTAAGTTTTGTAGTAGAGTCTTTCAAGAATAAAAAACAAACAAAAACAATACAAAAGAATAAAAAAAAATAAATGAATTTTAATAGATTAAAGACAAATTGACCCTTATTGGATAGGACCTATATCCTGATTTTTCACAATGAGATATTCGTGACGCGAGCATGATTTGTTCCAATCAAGAAAATGATATTCTTTTGTTTTTACTGTATTTTACTGTTCGTTTCACACTACAGGGGACCCAAGCATTAAAAACTACTTGCAGAAAATTGCTAAATGATTCAAAACAACGTCTTTTGTTAGCTACTAGAATTTATGATTATAACAGTTTCTATTATATTTTCAAACTAAAAAAAAAAAATATTTAAAAAATGTGTTTTTTGGACACATTTGCGCGTAACGCTTCCCTCACTATTAAATGTGTGGGAAGGTGTACCCGGTATGATTTTTCTATATACTATATTTTAATCTTTCATATACAAAAAACAAAATATGTTTGTCTCATCTCAGTTATTCTAAAGTTCTGTTCGACGTACACCTGGTCCATAATAGATTACTACTTGATTCAAAACCTTAAATTTTAAATCAACTTGTAGCTTTAACATTTTCATTGTATTAAAACTTATTTTAAATCTTCCGCAGAAAGTTTAATGTAAAAACTGTTGTAAAATCCAAATATTGATACAATATTTTAACAGTATACGGTCGATGTTAAGTCAGACCGGTCCAAGTGTCATTCTGATGATTTCGAAAAAACGGGTTTAAAGATTTGTTACTCTGTGAATTTTGAAGTTTTGAATATTTTTGCACGTTTTCAATGTTATAAGAATGAGTTGATTTTTTACTTCACTGAACGACTCAAAAAGTTTGCCTTAGAGCTGTAAAAACCAATTGAATAAGAAAGATTAAAGCTTTTTAACCATTTTCGTGGCTTTTGGTGCCCGCAGCACGCTGTGAAGAGCGATTAAAGGTCGCAGAGTAATTTCTCGCTGGGTTAGTCATCTCTACATTTTCTTACGGGAAAACTTCGTTTAAGTCTCTGAAGATTTTACACACATCCGACTCGGCTAGCTTGAATGAAGTTTTCCCGTAAGTAAACGTAAAAGCGACAGACCTGGCGAGCAATTCCCCTGCAGCCTTTTGGCGCACTTTCGAGTTCCCTAAGGGTACTAAAATTCTCAACAATGGTTCTAAAATTATATTCTTTCTTACTTTTCTGGTTCGAGCTATATGTGTATGTGTTGACCAGTGTAATTTTAGTTAAATGTCTTTGAACAGTCACAAATAATTTGAACAAACCTAACATTGTATTTAATTAACCCTAATCAATGGTTGGAATGGAATTTCATGCCCGTTTCGATAAAGTAGTTTGAAGAAGGCGCTTGCAAAGTTGGCACAAATCTCCCAATACTGATTAGAAAATAATAATAAATAAATGAAATTACACACTTCACAAACATCAATCGAGTCGGTTCTAGGAAAGAATGGATTAAAAAATTTCTCTGAACAATCAACTGCGTTGCTTACAGCTTCCGAATCTTTGTCGTCAACTAGAGACATAAACAGGTAGCAACATACACATGCCACGTTTGAACCTCGTCATGATAACATTCATTGGTAACATTGTTGGGTTTTGGGTCAGAATCATTCCACTCAAGAGATCAAGCTATAACCTATAACCAATGTGTCCATCAATATTCGCACATTTTTTGCTCTGATTTCGCACAGAAAATGTATGAATGCATATCGCAATATTTTTACAATGAATACAGTGGCATAGATCGAACTCCAAATATAGGTATAATATAGATTTCGTGAGCCGGTGCGATTACCGGCTCGTACACCGCTTGCCCACCGTCAGAAACCGAAACAGCCTTGTTGACGCAGAATCTTCTGCCACTGGTGCCAGTAACATAAAATCGAATGCCTGTGAATAAAACCGTTATAGTTAAATGAAATATGTGTTGAACAAAGTTGATACTTTCCAAATTGTTGTTGATTCGATGATGAAGTTGAACATTTAATGTTTCATTTATCTAGTCGCTTTAATTTTCTCTGTCTCCGTCAGTTTCAATTTCATTATTTAAATTGCTGACGAACCGGACAACAATCTGCGCGATAACCATCGCAATCATTGTGGTAGTACTTCAATTATAACGAATAACAACATGATAAGATAGGTTCAAGTTGCCGCAGTTTTCAATAGTTTTTAATTGTCTGGAACATCCATGGTAAAAAAAAACGAGTAAAGAGAAACTCAAATCCGCACTCAAATGATAATCGGCCAGTATCCAAACCCTGACACTAGCCAAGGCCAACCAGCAAGCGCCTTTTTTTTCGTTTTGGTTCCGTTGTTGAGAGGATTAAAACTCTTTCGCGTTTGCTGTTAGTCTAAAGCAAAAATGCCGTGGAACGATTTTTTTTGCTTCTCTCTCATCTTTTACCAATGCAATGGATGGACGGCCATTCTTATGAAGCACAGTTCACGATAAAACTGCATCGAACGTGAAAATTTCGCTTGAACAGATAGGTTTTATCGTGGCTAATGATAGGAAAATTTATTCTCCGTACCCAAGCGAAAAGGCATAAAATAAACTTTGCGGAAGCGGTGGTGCATTCGTGGTTCACTGACGGGCAGAATAAATCATCGCACTCCCGAAGAAAACGATAGCACACTTTCCGAGACTAATCAATTATATTCTCCACTGAGTCTGGCATGATAATTTAATGGTATCATTGATTGGAAAGCTGACAGGAGAAGCCACGAATCACAGCAAAAACGATGGAGTTTTCAACCTTTTACGAAGAAAAAAAAATCAACTGGGTGAGCTAATGGAAGAGGCTTCCACAATGCAGCTGCAGATTGTGCCAACGGAGCATCAATTGCGAGAACAAACTGCTCGAGTCATAATCGATTTGTTTATTTTGTCCGCCGCCCCGGCGAGCATCTGATGCGCTAGAATCGAGAATCTCTAGATTAAAACGCGACTGGAGTCTTTTCTTGTGACTGCTGACACGGCAAAAATGGTTTTTATTTGCGCTCGTAACAATATCGATGACCATGGATTTTCTTTATATCTTGCGGTTGAGGATTAGAATCACAAAACACAAATGGGTTTAATGTTTCAACAGACTGTTAAAACCTTAAAAACTGTAGTGATGTTATTTACTAACGAAGAACTCGCTAATGCGAGTTTTGTACTATGCGCCTCCATCGTTTTTTTTTAAACAGGTTCGTCGCTCGTGAATAGTTGGGTACATTTTTATCTATTTCTCAGAGAAATTTAAACCAATTTCGTTTCATCGCGATTGAATTCAAATAGTAAAAAATCATCCAATTGAACTTCCTCCCATCGACGAACGTATCCTGTACGGAAACGATTAGAAATCTGGTTCAAACATTCACAGTCGGCAATCATGCGGTAGCTCCAAAAATTATTGCAGTTATACTTCCCTCCTGTCGGTTACTTCGAGGTGTTCAAATCCCGCAGAAGACAGGCGCTTCCTATTTCATCCAGACTGATTGTTCTATATACTATCTCTTTTTTACTCTCGTTTTTTTTCTACCATCTCCGCTTCGCCTGCATGTGCAACACAGAACAACGGCGCCCAGCAGCTGGCATCGGAAGCGACTGTTTACATACAATTAGAGGATGTAAACGACGAAATTCCGCTGTTTACCGAACGTGAACAGGAAACGGTCCTGGAAGGGGAACCGATCGGCACCAAGGTTACGCAGGTGAACGCCATCGACAAGGACGGAACATTCCCCAACAATCAGGTGAGTGATAACGTGTGTTTGTGTGCTGTTTTTTTTTGTTTATTACATAACCCGCTTTGTACGCCGCTTGGTGGGAGAAAAAATGGTACTTGCTCGGGTGTTTCCCCCTCGCCACGTGTAATATTGAAGTTTAAATTGGCAATAAATTCAAACCAGCCGCATTTTGTCATTTGCTTTGACAGATTGTGGCCATATTTATTTGATTAGGATCGTTTAAAACGCAGAACTGATTTGATTGAATTACCCGAGCAGAACGTAATTTTGTGTTGAGAAAAAATGTGCCGCTGAGCAAATATATATTATATTTTGGTTTCACTATTTTATTTAATTCAATCACGTCTTTTCTTTGTTTCCGAACGGCGATTCTGACTTTAGTGGGTTGTATTTGATAACGATGCACTACGTTCAGATTGGTATGATTTTTCGATTCCTTGAAGCGCTGCTATCGCAAATAGCTTCCACTTGATTATTTAATTTTTATTCATCGTTCTACCGCTAAAGCTTCGCTCTATTTCGTTCTATTGTTCCTCCTATCGATTCGATGTCTACGGTCTGGATGGAGCTTTGCACAATCCATGCCACTCGCACTTTATTGCACTTCGAGTGGGCTCTTCGCGAAACTGACGTCTGTCTGGCTCGAAACGTGCAACTGCTAAGAAAATTGTTTCCAGGAATGGAACTGAAACGGTAGCAGATGAAATTAAAATTTAAGACTTAAGAATTGAATTGAACGCAATTTAGCATGCCTCAGCTGGAAAAGGAAAGACGGTAACGATGAACTAGTCAATGCAAGAGTTTGCAAGTTTAGAGCAGTATTTGGACAGTTTAAATATCTAGTCCATTTCATACCTGCTAGTCGATGTTACCATATATAAAGGGCCTTCATTTTCATTTTTTTTCGTGTTGAATTGTTTCTGAAGATATACAATACTGGATATGCTCTTTATAGAAATTTTGCAAGACTCGTCTTAACACAGAATGGTAGTAATTAAAAATTTAATTCCTTTGCATATCAGAAAAGAGAGAGATATAATGTATGCGGATAAATAAATTTTGAACTGTATTTTTTAATGATTTTTTTTTAAATTCAAATCAAAAATAGAAGCTTTATGCAATGGTTCGTACTATTCGTACAATGGTTATTTTTTCGACACAATGGTTGCTTTAAAATTTTGTTCGGTACAAACTTAGTTTTCTTGGAAGAATAGTGTAGCCCATTTTGGTTCAATTGTGACTATCACGTGTCGTTTTTGTCATTCGAACTAATTTTTATTTTTGCAACGACTTTTTATCCGTCATTGAAGCAGACAAAATAAGTGATCTGGAAAGTCTGATACAGACTAGCATCCAAGTCCAATCATGATATTTCTTTTTCTGTATCATACTTTTCAATCCGCTTATTTTTTGCTACCCGAACGACATACACTGTCTGCTTTTTAAATTTTTGACATTTCTTTGAATTTTCATCATTTTTATATATTTGTTAAACTTTATTTTATGTTTTAGTTTCATGTTGATGCTCCATTAAACATGCTGTATAATAATTTAAATTTCTCGAAAATTAAAGCAGATATAGGGTTGGTGTCATAGAACGAACTGTAGACCGATTAAAAAGTTTAATTTGAGTTAAGCAAAAATATAAGTATCGTTAAATTTTACTTCCAGAATGCTAAATTTTACATTCATTTAGACATGAATTTTTTTTAGTTTTCAAATGAAAATTACAGAATCACGGTGTCTCTGGTGGAAGAATTTATACGAAAATAACAGGAGGGTTGTGTGCAAAGCCACGACCGCAAGGTTGAAGTAGAATACTTTTACAAGAAAGATAACCCGGCTGCTTGCGTGTCAGTCATTTTTTCTAGTAAATAAACGTTGACTAATCAGATCAATCGAATTTTGCGCTGCAACAAGGATTGACCATTTTCAATAAAATAGTAAGTTGCTTGTCAAGGTTGGGGCTTGACAATTTTTAAATTTTGAGATGAAATTTTTTCGGATGTCGTGCTCATGACTGAAGGTAAAGATAATTCAGTGCGTTTTGAGACACAAAACAGTTTTAAACCCATGTGAATTAACTCATAAGAAAATATTAACTCTTCAATCAAGTTTTTATTTCATCCTGAAAAGACAATTTGTTGTTTATTTTAGTATCGGATAAAATGCCGATCACATCTTTGCGTTATCACTGACAGGGCGAATAAAGTATTTCTTATGAGAAGGAAACAATGAAATGCTGATATAACACTCAGAACTAGACGGCTCACGTGTTGTCAAAATGAGTCAACTTTTCATTGAATGCATTTACTAGTGCCCACTATCGCTCAGAGACTGCATTTCACTAAAGTGCCTCACTGCATCAGCCGCTATTGATGCTGAGATCCGCTGCAACTAGTTCGCTATTCATAGCCATGCCACAGTTGTGGCCGCTTTCCGCCATCGCTGGTATCCACTGTTCTGCTAGTGCTGCTGCTAAGGGAGGACGGCTGCGGTTGTCGCTGCCTAGAACGATCATGAGCGGCTGCGGCTGAAATAGACTCTTATATAGGCCAAATAGCATGTTTTAAATAGCAAGGTATATGATTCTGTCGACCGTGCTTGGGAAGCAATCATATAACGACCAATCAGAGGTCAAATTTTTCGTTTTGACAAGGCTTGACTATTTTCAATAGTACAATAGTGTGAATAATAAAATTACAATTATATTCTTTTGGGAAGAATCTGAAAAGATTTTCCAATCTATTGCTGCACGAACGAAGGAAATCCATCGAATACTAACCGATTTATTAGCATTTGAAATTGGACATATTATTTTTCATAATCGAAAAGCTTGTGAAATGAGAAAAAATAATGTGTTTCAGGAATATAATAAGCTATCAGGGTTCTTTTCATACTGAAACAAGGATTGTTTATTTTTACAACAGAACAAAATTTATATCAATTCAATTGATATCAATTTTTTTGAAAGTGGTTATGTGGGATAAAAAACCTTCGAAAATTTCTAGTCCAAAATCTGCTGAAAACAAAATAAAAAACTGTAACTTTGATTACACTTAATTATTAATTATTTACTTAGGTATAAAAATTTAGGGGTTTCGCTATTTTCTCCACAGTCCAAATAAACACTGCTAAGGCGTTAAGTAAGCGTTGAAATACGAATATGCAAGTGATAAGTGAAAACTGATAGAATTAAATAGTGAAAGTGGATAAAAAGTGTAATGTGTAGTACAAGTAAGTGATTTCGTCGAAAATCAACATGGTAACATCATCTTATAAAAAGTATAAAATTTCAGTTGTTCAAAATTGTTGTCGGTATTTTATTATTAGATAATTGCATTTTTCTTCAAAAATAAGGTAGTTATTTCAGCTCTTTTTCTTTTGTCAAGAGAACAGGGTTCTATATCTAAAAAATACGTTCTATAGAGCAATTTGAAAGCTTTCGTTTGACGTATTCAAATAATGCGCCTTTTTAGAAACGACCGAGAAAATTTCACTCATAAACATCTTTATCCAAGTCACTTCTAGGTTGAATCCATACAACAAAAATCAAATTTTCCTTAGAAAAAAAAATTGCGTCAAAGTAATTCAATGCATGTACAAGTTAAGAAAATTTGAAACGTGATAAATCCTAACGGTCTTCCAGCTGAAATTCAAACATACGACGACTGGCTTGTTACACCAGCATCGTACCCTGAGACCAGCTGGGAGGTTACAGACCTCGTAACCTAGTATAGCCAGCATTTTAAAAGTTTCCAATGCTACAAAACATAGTGTGAACAATGGCCATTAGCTCATTATGAAAAAGATTAAATTTTCTCGGTCATTCCTAAAACGGCGCATTTTTTCAATACGTCCAATGGAAGCTCTTGAGTTGCTGTATAAAACGCTTTGTATTCTTAAGGACCTAGTTCTGTTGTCAAAAAAAAAAAAAAAACTCCAAAAACACCATGATTATGAAGTAAAAAAGTGTAAATTTCTTTTAACGTAACCTTGATAGTAACTTTCAATAAGCAACATTGTATATTGTTATATCAATATATCAATTTTCTGAAAAATGGGTTAAGCTTATTAAAGTTTATTGCACTTATTTTTTTCAGCAGTTTTTGGACTTTTTTAAGAAATTCAGCAGACTTTGGACTTTTTTAAGAAATGTACCCCACTTAATCCATTTAAAAAAATCTATGATTATGCCAAACATTGTTCCATTATATTAAAGAAAAGTCCAGAAAGCTTCAGTGCGATCGGAGACCCTTGATAACTCTGCATAGTTCTCTTTTCAATTACAAAAAAAATGTCTGAAAAAATAGTTTCTGATTCGCCGATACAATATTATAGTTTTGGTAGCATATTGAAAGGGACACTCTAAGCTTTCGAATGACGAGGATTAGAGTAATACTATTTTTTTGATAGGTTTCTTCTACCAGAGACAACGTGAAAAATGCTCTAAGTGGTATACACTCAAAGTTGGGGCCACTTTATGGAAGAGTATACAAAAAATTTAAATGTTGGATAATCTCGAGTCAATGTTAGGGCATATGCGTAGAGGATCTTTTTTCATCAAATACTCCCAACAAGGAACCAATCATCCTGTAACAGAAGTTATTGTCGTTTTTGACATACTTTGACAATTTTTGACAATCTTTGACATTCTTTGACATCCCTAATTTTACTGAAATATTTGACATTTCTTGACATTCTTCAACATTCTCTAACATTCTTGACATTCCTTGACATTCTCTGACATTGTTTGACACCTCGATATATTTCGACATTCGTTGACATTTTTTAATATTCTTTGAAATTTTTATCATTTTCATATACATTTGCAAAATTTCATACACTTGTATTTTACATAGTTGACATGCTTGACAATCCTTGACAACCTTTGACAATATTTGACATTATTTAATATTCATTATTGCTAACATTCGTAAAATATTTGATATTTTCCGACATAGAATGACATTCTTTTGATATTGATTGACAATCCTTGACATTCTTTAACATTTGGTATTTTTGTGCATTCTTCGATATCCTTGACATTCTTTGTCATTCTCTGGCATTTTTTGACATCCTTTGACATTTTGATATTTTTGGGCATTCTTTGCCATTTCCGCAATTTTTAACATTCTTGACATTCTCTGTTATTCTTCGACCTTGTTTTTGAATTTCTTGGACAATCTTTGACATTTTTTGGCATTCTTTGACATTCTTCGACCACCTTTCACATTCATTGATATATTTTGACCGTTTTTGACATATTGAACATATTTATTATTTTTGACATTTTTGTTATTTGCTAAATTTTTGGCATATTTGACATCTAAGACAATTTTTGTTATTTTTGGATAGTTTTGACATTATTGACATTGTTGATATTTATGAAATCTTTGACATGGTTGACAAATACGACATATTTTCTTTTATTGTGTTTTTTTTATATTCTTCGATATTTTTTGGACATTATTTGACGTGCCTTAAAATTCTTTGACAGTCTATGACATATTCAACATTCCTGACATATCTGAAATATTTGGTATTTTAACATTTTTTGATATTTTTGACATTCTTTGACATACTTTGACATTCTTTGACATTCTTCGACTTTAATCGACATTCCTCGATATTCTTTGACATTCTTTGACATTTTTTTATTTGACATTATTTGACATTATTTCACATTCTTCGACCTTTTTTAACATCTTTTGACAACCTTTGACGTTATTTGGCATTTTTTAACATTCTTCGACATTCTCCGACCTTCTTTGACATTCTGTGAAATTTTTTGGTATTCTTATATTTTATATTTTTGACATTTTTGTCATATATGTCAGTTGTCACATTTTTGACATTTTTAACATTTCTGCCATTTTTTTATAGTTTCACACTTGTGACATATTTTTTTAACATTTTTGTTCTCTTTGACGTTTTTGTTATATTTGACATTTCTTTTAATTGCGACATTTTGTTTTTGTTATTTTCGACTTTATTGGCATATTTGAGATATGTTGTTATTTTTTGACATTTTTGTTATATTTGACATTTTTGACATTGGTTTTTCATTTCTGACACTCTATATGTTTGAATTTTTTTAACTTTTCACATTTCTGGCGTATAAATAATTGTTGACATTTTTGACTTTTTTGATTTTTTTTTTAAATTTCTGAACTTGTTGACATTTCTGACACATACGACATCTTTTATATTTTTATCATGTTTGATATTCTTTAGCATTTTTTGATATTATCTGACATTCTTTGACATTATTAAACATTTTTGGACATTCTTTGACATTTTTTTATATGTTTCGACATTCTTTGACATTCTTTTTCGTCTTTATTCTATATTCTTCTATTCTATGTTTTTTGATATTTTCCGACATTCCTACATAGTTTTGATTCTGACCTTCTTGTATTTTTCATATATCAAATATTCAATTTTTATTATCGTTTCTGTCATTTGGTAATTTTTTGACATTTTTGAATTTTTTTGACAAAACTTACTTTTGACATATTTTAAATTTTTTGACATGTATAAATTTTTTTTGTTCCTGACATTTTTGAGGATTCGGACATTTTTTTAGCTATAGTAATAAAGTATAGTAATATAGTAATAATTTGACATTTGTTATGTATTTTATATTTTTTACATTTTTCAGACTGCTTACAAATTTTACATTTTCATTTTATAATTTTCTTATTTTTGATATTTTTTCACATTTTTGACATTTCTAACATTTTTGCCATGTTTTTACATATTTAACATTTTCGACATTTTTAACATACTCTATTTTCGTCAACATTTTTTTTATTTTATTTTAATCTACGTCATTTTTTGATATTTTTACATTGTTCTATTTCTGATCTTTTGATCACTTTCATACTTTTGATATTTCTATAATTCACATACGTTGTTTTTATTTTTACATTTGTGACTTTTTTGACATTGGTTATTTGAACTTTTGACATTTTTTTATCTTTTTACATATTCTACACTTTGTACATTCTATACATATTTTATGTTTGACTTTTTAGTCATTTCTGACTATTTGACATTTTTGGTTTTCTACGTTTTTGAATTTTTCTGCATTTTTAAAATTTTTGGTATGTTTGACATTCTGATTATTTTGTAATTTTTGGTATTCTGTACAACTTTTTCGTTGCACCTAATTAACTTTTTATTTGATAACACTTATACAAACTTAAAAATTTTTACCGGGTCTCGGTAGTTTATTGCCAAGAACGGCACCACTGAATGCTCGGTTAAAAAATAAATGACAGCTGTCACATTTTTTCATAAATCTCAGTTCAGCCCAATTGAAATTTCAGCACAAAATATTACCGAGCTATCACTACCAAGATTTCGAATCATTTGTGCCAAAATTTCAGTTAGGTGAACCGAGATTTACGAAATCATATGACAGCTGTCATTATTTTTTTAACCGAGCACTCAGTGGTGCCGTTCTCGGCAATAAACTACCGAGACCCGGCTAAAATTTTTATGTGTGTAAGTAGGTTTACATTCATGATTAAGTGAAAATCAAGGTGGTCCTAAAATCAGCGAAATAAAACAACTAAACTGTTTGTTCACAGAAAAATGTTATATTATTTTTGTAGAAGATTACTTGTTTGTAGCTCTTAAACTGGCTGGAATAGAGTAATTTTGCTTAGGGTGGCTATAATAAAACAGTTTTTTCGCTTTAATTTTTCTTGAGTCGAATTTCTTGAAATTTTTCCCCATTCAAGTAACAACACATACTGCCATATATTTAGCACGTGTTACGGGAGTACGACTATCTAATAATGGTCGTTTCAACCACATGCAAGATTTTTTCTGTCGAAAACTGCTCCCTTTCCATCTCAAGCAAAAAAAAAATCACACACCGTCGCATATGTTGCACATGTTACAAGTTTTTTCAATCTCCAATAAATCCGGTGTGCGTGTATTAGTTCGCATACGGAGTAGCGAAAAAATATGACAAGAGCTGCCAAGCAGCATTTTCTCCGTCATAGAGTATGCAAACGTTGATGATTTTAAAGACTTGAAATGCGCCTTAAAATGACATCACGATCTGTAAACTGCGTTAGAGAAAAACAAAAACATTCGCTTTCTTGCATGCTATCTACAGCACATAATCATTGGTTCATGGAAACTCATTTGGACCTGTTTAAAAATACAAAACTTGTGCCTATCCAGACAATATTCGCAACTTCGGCAACTCTGGTCAGACAGTATTACATATTTCCATTTCAAGTAAACACTGGGGAACGAAACGAAAGTGTGTCTAAATAGACATTTTAGGTTGACGGTTGAGATTCTGATTATGTGTGGATGAAGGGGACAAAAATGAACCTGATCGTTGCATCAATACAAATGCAGCGAGTGAAGTCTTGCTAACACATGCATTGCGGTGCTTGGCTGTATGTTCTCCTCCAGAAACACATACAAGCGTGTGGCCGTCATAATTTTTATTACTTTTTGTTTGTTACTCTTTGTGTATAATGCGCAGTCATAAGACACAATAAGTAATAAAAAATTGCCCTAAAGTATTAAAATGTTCCCCGTTTGCGTTGGGTGTAGTAATATTATGTTCAGTAACTTTTCACGGTTTAGTTTCTCAATTGGTAAAACTCGCTACATATTCTTTGGTAAAGTTAAAGATAAGCTAATTTGAGATAACTTTGCAAGGAAAAGTCAATTCGTTGTCTTTTAAAATGACTGATAAAGAGAAGTTTTTCTGTAAGTTCTAGTATCTTCAATTAAACTTTCTTTTCTCTGTAATCGCTAGCATCTTAACAAAACTTTTGAAACCTGAAATGTTTTTTGCAATGCAAATTCTTATTGGTATCTCCATTCAATTAATATTTCAATAGTTTAGCCACCACAAGTTGCTCTAAAAGTTTTCTGAGTGTAACATTACTGAGAAATTTAAATTAAATAATTAAAGCAAAAACTATTTTTTGAGACCCTTTAAGCGAAATTTTTCTAGTAACAGAAAGGTAGCCTTCTGAAAATTTGCTTATTACAAAATGATTTACAACTTTAATAAAAATAATATAATATTTTTCCGCGAATAAAATTTTTAGTTGTTTGATTTCGCTAATATGGAACCACCCTAATTTTCACTTCAATTGAAATGCAGACTTATTATTTAAATAAAAAAAAAAATCGAAAACTTCATTTCTATCCACATCGTAATTCTGTACCACTGTGCACTGGTCTACACAGGATTTGCCCAAAAGCTCCAACTGTGTAAAACTAAACGATTTTAACTTTTTAACAGTCACTGTTAATTTTAGTTCCTTTATAAGCCGCG
The DNA here is from genome assembly GCF_029784165.1 of Wyeomyia smithii. Classification (NCBI taxonomy): domain Eukaryota; kingdom Metazoa; phylum Arthropoda; class Insecta; order Diptera; family Culicidae; genus Wyeomyia; species Wyeomyia smithii. The sequence continues at coordinate 35,650,457 of NC_073696.1, forward strand.
GAAGTGCAACAGAAGACCGCAGATTATTCGCTCTCCAGGTTCGTTGTTTCTCTGTTAGCTTATGGGAAAATTTTATTGAAGTCTTTGAAGGCTTCTGAGGGGCACCAAATTTCACAGGAATTGTTAAAAAGCTATGTTTTTTTGTTTTTCCAGTATGAGCTTTAGAGCAAAACCTTTGTTGACTTCTGCGCTGGAAAAAATTGTCCTAGAGCTCAAACTAGAAAAAATTAAAGATTATAGTTTTTCAACCATTTCTGTGAATTTTGGTGCCCTAGCCGTCTAAGGAGCTCGTGAAGCCTTTAATGAAGTTTTCCCGTAAGAAAGCGGAGAAACGATGAACCCGGCGTGCGACTACTCTGAGGCCTTCTGACGCACTTCCAAAGAGGCTATGAGCTCCAAAATGTATAAAATCTGTTCAAAAAAAAAAAAAACCTTGCAATTTTTTTTTCCAGTTTGAGCTCTAGACCCTTCTTGTTTTTGTTTGATTTCTGTTTTGTCGACCAGCATGATAGTTTGCATAACCATTTGCAGCTTTTTGTTTTTGAGAATATTGAAAAATGCGAAAGAATTTGACGCTTCTAGAACTAATTATTCAATTTCGATTATTTTCGTTCTATTCGAAAAGTTCGATCCTAAAATTAATCACTTAACTTCAGATGTAACAACTTTATTCAACTCCGCAAAATTGCCCCTGCAGAGTCAAAATATTTTAACTTTTTAATATCAAATCTTTATCAAAACTTATAACAAATTCAAATACCAATAGGAGAAAAAGTTTGGTTGACGCAGCTAATTTTCCGCACAAAACACCCCCAGCAGCCAAGACTGGGCCAAAGTTGATTGTCAAAAAAGTCACCTCTTCGGGTGCACTTTTTACGATTTTTTTCTGTCGCTACCTGACGCAGCGTTTTGTTGTTCGAATTCAATGGCCGCTAACATCCGGCTGAAGTTGGCGTTCCAAAGTTGGGGGAACTTATTTAAATGACTTATTTTCAATTCCATTTTGCAAACTATTGCACTCAAACTGGCGATCGTTCGATGTCAAGCCGTTTTTCCGTTCTTCCACCACAAGTACGGAAGCTGATGGTAATATAAATTTGCATTTCCGTTAGCAATTAAAGTTTAATTGCAACTTCTCAAGCAGTACCTGGGCAAGAGCGAGATAAAAAAGTTTCACTGAGCGGCAAGAATGCTGGAATAATTACAAGAATCGGGAAGAGTACTTTAACTCTAATTGGTAGTGAATTAGAACCTATGCAGCGGATGGGGAACGGATTGAGACTAAATTAACTTTCATTCCACAGACGGGGAATAAGATCGATGAGCTTAGAAAGCCAATTAACTCAACTGCCGGTTCTGTTCTCGTTTGCAGGTCTATTACTACATTGTCGATTCGCCGCGCAACGAAGGAAAGGATTTCTTCGAAATCAATCTCCAGAGCGGTGAGATTTTCACCAAAGTGGTATTCGATCGCGAAAAGCAGGGAGCCTACGCACTGGAGGTGGAAGCCCGCGATGGAGCACCGTCGGCCCGACCCAATAGTAACCAGCAGCCCAACTCAGGTACGTAGTAAACTTTTCTTCTACTTTGTTCGGGTCAGCACCGGGATGGAAACCATTACCGCACGAGGCGGTGTGAAAGGTTAGCTAATTGATGGCACTTTGGTGCGGAAATTTTAATTTTCTACTCAAGATGAAGGATATCTCTGTACTCGAAAGAAGAAAGCTGGACAAAGAAAATTTTCTCCTGTCGTTTTAATATTCATTCCTCGATGTAAATTAATATTTCTACGATCGTCCACTTCTTTTCTCTGTTGTAGAGAAGCTCACTTGCCGTGCCGTCAGCCATGGCAAATCAGACCGGACAAGAGCTGCAAGCAGGGCATCAGTCGCTTTTCCACTTGTAGTAGGGTGTCCGCGGGTCAAAAATTTCTACTCATGAACGTGAAAAGTCGGTAATCGCAATTACTGTAGTAGTCGGTAATCGCAATTACTGAATCCGTTCATTAGAACGGTGAGAGAAAAACGATTGAAGCACTTGAAGTACTTATTTATGCTGATGGCACGCTAATGCGTACCAAACTGGGAAACTTCCCAACTGTGTTTTCACAAAGTTTCCTATGGGTCCACTTATCCGCTTAGAATATGAAAAAAAAAAAAAAGAGCGCAGAGGTTGTCCGATGGCTAATAGAGAGCGATTGCCATTCTCATCACCATAATCATCATCATCATCATCGTCATTCGCACCCATCGTTATCCAATTTCAGTAGAATTTTATTATAACTGAACTGCTGAGCTTGCACAGAGCGGCGCAATTAAAATTGCCATGTTGTACTGCTTTGCGTTGATCATCGTCCGAAGCTCCGTATGGCTGTTCGTCATGAGTAAACAGTGGGGAAGTAGCGAACGCGCCAAATTTCGATGCCGCAGTGCGAGAAAAAGTGAAACGGAGGAATTAATTTGGAATCGTGCTTACAAATTTGCCCCTACTGGCTAGTAAAAGAGCTGAAACCTTCGCCGCGCCGGTTCAAAGAATAATCACGGCTATTCGAAGGTGGGAAGGTGGACTGCGTCGGCGAAATGAACCTTATTCAATTTGTTGCTGTTAATTAATTGTATGACTACGCAGCCCGAAAATTGGTTCGGGTGCCTCTCGCACTGGTGAAGACGGTTCGAAAAAAGGAACCCCGACACGAACCCAAAACGTCGCGTTTCGATTAAAACCCAATTTGTGTGCTGCTTTGATAGGACATTGTAATTTTCTAACGTCTGTTTTGATTAGGACAAAGTAAGACCGAGCGAAATTGAATTGGAACAGAGTGAATTGAATGAAGTAAAAGTGGCTGAAAGTTACCACAGGAACCAAATTTCGATTAACAACGATTTGTCTGGCCAGATTACCGATAAAATTCAATTAAAAATAGAGTTGACATTCGTAAAGAACCCTTTGTGGAGAACAGCATTGTATAACGGATGACAAAGGATCGTCTACATTTTTTTGTATTATAGAAGGGATCTTGTGAGGATTTAAATTTTTGATTGTGAAAATCAATAGAAGCCGCTAATTGAAATTCAGTACAAATTCGGAAATCCAACAAACGAATCGTTTTTTTTTTCTCGGTCGAAACGTATACAGTTGAGCTTATCTGTGGACTGTAGAGCTCATTATTTTTATTATCAGAAGATTATGGGATCTCTTCCGTAGCTCTGGATCGTTTTCTAGAGCCAATTATTCGTGAACGCTCTTGAACCTTCAATTCCTAATCAAGTCCAGATAATTTGGCAACGTTAAGCATTGAATACGCAAAATTATTGACAAATATCTTATAATTTTAAACTATTGTCTAGTACCGTTTGCGTTTTTCGACGTAATGTGATGATATTTTATCTGGCAAAAACACACATCTTTCATCGGTATGGTGTTTCGGAAGAAAAGAAATTATAATTTTTTTCAAACATTCGTTTTGGTATACTTTTTGATTGATAGCCGAACCACTAGGCTTGAACCATGATTTAGACAAAAAGGAAAAAGTCCTTTTCTGTCCACTACTCTGGCCAGTCTTCCTCTACCTTCCTGGCGGATTATAGTTGAGGTTTGTAGGACATCATACACAATAGAAACTAGATGGTTTTCGTTTTCAGTTTTTTATCAAAGTTGTTGTACAGTTCATAGCGAACTGTACAATGCGCTTGCGAATGCTCCTTGTTTTAACGCCATTTTGAATAGAACTGGGCATGCATAAACAAAACAAAAAATACTGGCATAAAGAGGAGAGAGAGAGCATTCATATACATACTCTCATTTGTAGTAAGAGGGCCATTAAAAAAATCCAAATTTTTAGTTGTAACCCGTTAAACGACGATTGAATCATATTCGTCTCATTTCCTTCACAGCTCTTTTGACCGCACATATCCAACGCGTGCGAAGTATGCCTCAATAACGCCGGCATGTATATGGGTCTCTGCTGAATATTATCGTTGTAGGTGGTTCATTCGTCATACGGTCAGTCCCCTGTTACTTGCCGTGCTTCACCAGCTTGACAATATCGACGTGTTGTATACTCTGTAGAGCTCATAATGCATTCCCCTGTGCCACGCCCCATTTTTTAGTTTGCCACCAAGTTTTGATCGCAGAATTTTACACTCAAAGTGTTGGCCAATCGGCCTCCTTCCAAGTCCACGATGCATGTCTATTGAACGCCAACGGGTGGATCAGTGTCCTATAGAGCACAAAGGACGTGCGGATTTTAGGCTGCGGAACCTAAGCTGGCTACACCATCCGTTATAAGTCCTATTCCCTCTCGGAATTCGTTTCTTCAGCTTACTCCCAACCTCGTTATCACTCGTTACGAATGTACCAAAATGAATAAATTCATCAACGACTTCGAAAGCATTCCCATCCATCACCACCGCAGAGCCAACACCCGTAGGACTGTACTTCGTTACACCATTGTTTATGACAAGCCCAATTCTTGCAGTTTTTTTTTTCGGAAAGCCATAAAGGCCTCCTTTACAGCTTCACGATTTACCCCAATGATTTGTATGTCGTCCACGAAACCCAGAAACACAGATAAACTTCGTCATGATGGTGCCGCTCCTCTGTACGTCTGTCCTTTCGTATAGCACCTTCCAAGGCTATGTAGAACAGTAAGTTCGAGAACACCTCAGACCATCCAACGTCACAAACGTGTCTGAAAGCTCGTCCGCTGTCCTGACGCTTGATGTGTAACCGTCAAAAATCACACGTATCAGCTTAATCAGCTTTGTTAGAAGACCATGTCAAACATAATCTGCCAAAGCTCGTTGCATTTCACTGAATCGTTCCTTGCACGGAAAACTTTAAACAGATGATGTATCTGAAGGTGGAATTCTAGAAACTTGTCGAGAATCTGTCTCAAGGTGAACATAAAGGCTTACAGCAACGGCTACAGTCTATGGAACAGAATACGGGAGAGGATTTCATATGCGGAATTCAGGAGAGTTATGCCTTAATATTTACTGCATATAAGTCTATGTCTCGTTTTATATGTGAAATGGGGATTATTGAATTTTGTCCAACGTTTCGACTCCGGTGGGATTAGTTACATATTTTCCATTTGTCTTGCATTAAAAAAGCACAGGACGAAGGACAAAACTAAAATTTGTGAGTAGACAATGTCCGTAAAATAAAAAATTCTTTTAATGTGTAACTTATTTCAATAATATAGTATCCCTGAAGATGGCACAAGCGGTATCGAAACATTGGACAAAATCAAATACGTGAATTGCTCCAGAATTGCAAGCCCTTCAACAGAAATATTCCGAGCCTGCTACGTGATATAGGGCTTGTATTCCCCCAGACATACTAAAGGGTGTTCCGGTCAAAAATTGGTCAATCAAAAATGTTACACACATCTGTCTTTCAAATTTTGTTTCTTTGTCAAGTTCAATTCGTACAGAATTAAAGTATGATATTGACTCAAATTTTATTTTTAGCGAATACGAATTGTCGGACCTTTCTCCTGACTTCTTCAGGCAAGTTTTGTTCGCCGCAGCACGCCAGTTAGCCTTGAACTGCATCTCGTTGACAACTGTCTTTCGTGTCTTCTTGATGTTTCGCCTGACGATAGACCAGCACTTTTCTATAGAGGTGCTCCGTAGCCGCAAGGTTACAGAGTCCGCTTCGACAAGCGGCTAGTCGTGGGTTCGAATCTTAGTTGAATTCAGGTTAATCGATGTCAACGGACTTCAGCATGGGTTTGTTCTCCCTTTCTTTACGTTGAACTCTGCAAAACCTCAACAAATATCTCTTGACAAAATGAATCCCTATTACAATAGACCTGGCCAGAGGGACATTCAATTGAAACCTCTCCAGGGAATTGTAATTGGCAATAATATTGGCCGGGGGCAGCGATGCTCGGAGTATTAAGCGTTAAAACGAAGGGTGAAAAATACACACAGGCAACAGACGTTTTTTCACGCACATAATTTTCCTGGTTGCGGGACCTCTCGCGATGAAAATGTTGATCTTCAAACCACAGGAACAGATGGCCTGGCACACGAGATATTTCTTCACAAACTTCGACAGCTTAATGTGTTTGAAAATCGCTGCCTCCTTTCCTTTTCCAGTTGCCTGTGCAGGAAGCTGTTTAAAGTCTGCCTTGACGTGGGCTTCAAAATTCTGTATCACGCAATCAAACTTCGTCAGCATCTTTACGTACAGCTTTCGCGATCGTTGTTTGACCGACTTGTTCGATTTGGAGTCACCATCTTTTGTAAGTTGGCAGTCCGGCTTGGTTTTCAGTTTGATTCACACTTGTAGACAACAATCCCAGCTTGCTTGCGACATCTTGGAGGAAAAGGTAGGGATCCGCTTGAAACTGCTGGCCACTCTTCTAGTCGTTTTTCCTCCAAACACCTATAAAATGTTGGTGACGGTTGATTTGGCCACATTCAATAATTTCGCCAACTTGGCCATACGGCAAATTGAAATTGACCATTTTTGTCCGTAGCATCGTTTATTCTCTTATCTTCTGTTTTGGCCTCAGCCCAATTATTGGAAGGTTCTACTAATATAGAATGGCCTCATTCTACTACGATTCGAACCCATGACCATCTGCTTGTCAAAGCGGCTAAGCTCTTCGAAATTGCACTATACAGCTGCTTGCTCTTGCCTGTAAAAAGTTCGGCCTACAAGCCGTACGTTCCAGCTTGTCCATTCTTCCCAATTTTCCCCCTATTCCCCTCGACGTATTTCATACCATCCTCACAACTACGTGTCCCACTATCATGCCGTTCACCGCTCGTGCTGTTTCACTGAGAGCATCGTAGATGTAGAGGATTACACTGCTCGTTAAAGTCCACTCCAACTGGTTCATTAATCCGCCTATCACCTTTCCGAGTGCACTCTGCAGCAATTTCTTTCCGCTGATAATATTTGGATGTTCAGATGTATCTTCCTCGCCGAACACGATTTGAATACGTTGGAAAGTCGAGCGTAAATCTTGCCTACCACGAGATAGTGATCTGAATCGACGTCATCGTTTTTGTCGTTTGTCGGCATGTAAGCGATGATCAGGCAAATGAATGATATGGAATGAAATCATTATCACCCCACTTAGCGTTGATAGGCTTAAAAAATTATTCTGACAAAGAACGAACAAGAGTCACAAACAATTAGAACTTAGCCTTCCGTTTGTTATACACAGGCTTCGCAGCCGACTGTTTAGTGTACAGGACAATTGCGGGACTAGCGCTACGATCCTACTGACACTAACAGTCTCTCCCGAGCCGAGACTCGAACCTACGACCACTGGCTTGTTAGGTCAGCATCGTACTTCGAGACCATCTGGGAGGTCAGACAATTAGTTAGACTAGACCTTTTTAATAATCATTTTAACCGAATCCCGGCGGAGAGAAGTCAGTTTTTACCTAAAAAATAAATTTCAAACTCTTGTTACTTAAGAACTACATGCACAATTTACACAAACTGTATTGCATTTTGAAGATCAATCTGTTCTCTAACCATAATGGGAGCTGCGTATCCGCAAGGTTACATAGTCCGCTTTGTCAAACGGATGGTCGTGCGTTCGGATCTTAGAATCATGCCATTTGATGTCCAAAAGGACATAAGTATGGGTTTATTCTCAGGCTGCCCCACCACTTACCCTTACTTTAGGCTGAAATCTCTAATACCTTTGCGTGACTTAACAAAAATAGGTCCCTCTTGTCAATAAAACTAGCCAGAAGGACGCACGACAAAACTTCTCTGATGGGAAGGGTGAAATCACATTACACAAAACACTGAATGCGGTATTAATTGCTAATAATTGAAGTGCAAGATACAGCAGACACCCAGGCATATCTCACAATAGATCAACGATTCTGGTCGCAATGAAGAAGCCCGTACAAGAAAAAACCGTATTGTACAGTTTTTCCAATATAAGCAAATTTTCCAATATAATTGTTAAACTTTATTCAAGATACATATACATTTGATGGGACCATAAGTAAGACAACTACTATTCGTTAACAAGCCCCTGCAGTAGGGTGTCCCAAAAAAATGCGATGTTGAAAAAGTCAAGGTGCTCAGCCCTTGACTTTAAAAAGCTAATGTTATTTATAGCATTTTTGTAGAACTGTTTTCAGATTGCCCTAACGTGATTTATGAAAAAATGACTTTTTTAAGCTACAAAACCACTCTTTTGCAGTTTTTGCAATTCTCTTCGATTCTCACATTTTTCCGTATATTTTTTTATTTTTGTAGGGTTGATTTTGAATTTTTTACATGGTTTGGTTCAGCATCGCAAAAAGTTATTTGACTCACAGAGCTTATTGAACGTCGCAAAAAATTGATTTTTTACCATAATTTCTAAAAAAAAACCTTTAAAACATATACAAATAAAATTTTCAGTCAGAAACTGAAATTTTAACTAGAAAGCGGGTCTCGTGACGAAAATTTGCATGAAAAAAGATCCTTGATATCTTATCGGGTGGCTGAGGTATTGCCTTTTTTACACGTGATGGAAAACTAAGCATTTTTAGGAATATGTCAAATAACTTTTTTATAATGGGAGATATAAAACAACAATGTTCAGAAAACAAATACGTGTTTGGATGGCTGATAACTTAGTAAAAGATTTGAAAATTCGGAAAAATCTGGTAACAAAGTTAAAACGAAAATTGTGATTTTTATTGTCTTCCCATAGAAATCTTTATGTTGCTCGTAAAACGTGAGAGATAGAAACATGATGTTTTCGGAAAAGTTTCTTGGTTTAAGATAATCTAAAATTTTGTTGATGGCACCTTGCGTCTATCTCAATCTGATTAAAAAATAAATTTCCTATCTCACTCATTGGTGGTTTATTCACCCATCATTCTACACTAAAAGATGCACTGATGATGACTGAGATGTTCCTTCATAAATCACGTTTGGGCAACCTGAAAATTTTTTTTTAGAAAGTCGAATGCTATAAACACATTATCTTTCTTTTTTTGGGCTGAGCACCTTGAATTTTTCAACATCGATTTTTTATGGGACAGCCTACTCTGCAGTTTCCCCTGAAGATATCGTTGATCAGTTTTTTTTTATATCCCCCCCTATAAAAAGTTTGTAATGATTTATTTTTGTACTGAAATATCTATTCAGAATTAATATTGTTTGTTCTGCCACAAATGGTGACATTTCCACACTATTATATGTATATATATATATATATACATAGAAAATATGTCAAGCAAAATTATCAACAAATTTCGACAAAAATCGTTGCAATCCTCAATTGCAACGATTAGCTCACTTTATAGTCAGTAAGATAGTTTTAAGTTTATTTTAAGTTTCGTTTTATTCCTTTTTTTCTCCTTGACAAGTAGGTTTAATAATTTTCCTACAATAACATTAACTTAACTGCGAAAGCTAATAACTTTCAATAATATAAAAAAAGCGTACAAATATATTATATATATATATATATATATATATATATATATATATATATATATATATATATATATATATATATATACATATATATATATATATATATATATATATATATATATATATATATATATATATATATATATGTATATGTATATATATATATATATATATATATATATATATATATATATATATATATATATATATATATATATATATATATATATATATAAATATATTTGTACGCTTTTTTTATATTATTGAAAGTTATTAGCTTTCGCAGTTAAGTTAATGTTATTGTAGGAAAATTATTATACATTATAATACATACGGAACATACGGAGACGTCAATGATTAAAAATTCAGATTTATTCCTTGTGAGTTTTTGCAAATCTCCCTTGAAATAATTTTTTCGCTTACCAGTGCATTGAAAAGGCAAATACACTATAAATAAAACCTACCAATATCTGTATCAATTTCAATTCCCAAACTCTCGATAACTTTGGTTTCAAGATGGGGTAAAACACGATGTTTTATTCGACGGTGGATAACTACTGCAACTCCACCACCGGCAACATGAATTCTATCAAACCTATGAACTATATAATTTGGGTTCTTTTTTAGTTTGATATTTGGCTTTAAAAGCGTTTCAGTCACAACTGCAATATGCACATCGTGGACTGTTAAAAAAATAGAAAAATTCATCCTCTTTCGCTTTTAAAGAGCGAGCATTCCAATTTAGAAAATTTACAGCATTATTTAAAATCATTGCTGAATTTCAATTTCATAACAATATTAGTTGTAAATTTCATACCTACTTGAACAGCCTCATACATCGAGTTACAGTTCAACAAAGCGGACATTAACTGCAGCATAGATTGTTGTAGGTAATCATTTTTTTCGGGTGTTGGAATACCTAAATCAATACTGGCTGACTTTTCAGCACCAAACACGAATGGTTTGTTACTGTTTGAATTTGAAATATTACCTGAAAGGACACTGGCATATGAACAGCCTGGTGTTGCCTTAACAGGATTATTTGTCTGAAATTTGTTATCTGAATTTAAATTATTACCTACAGACATACCTGCTAATGAAAGTGCTGGTGATGCCTGAACGGTATGGAAAGTCTTTTGATTACCCACTTTGACAACAGGTTGTTTAGAATTCCTACGTTGTCTGGAAGCTATAATTTTTGACCTTACAGGACAATTAAAGAAATTTAATTTGTGATTTCCCCCACAATTTACACATTTGAAACTATTAGTGGTCTCTTTCACGGGCCAGATATCTTTCGTGTGACTAGTGTCACCACAAATCATACATTTTGCTGCCATATGGCAGTTTCGAGTTCCATGACCATAGGCTTGACAATTCCGACATTGCGTAAGATAATGGATGCTCCATGTCTCTTGAAATTTTCCCACTTTATTCGCACGTTAAATAAAACACGTGCTTTTTCCAAACATTTCAAATTATTTACTTTGGTACGATCAAAATGTACTAAGTAATTTTCCTGGTGTATTCCAGTTTGATTAATTTTGGCATTTGCCTTTCGTTTCATCAAAATTACTTGGTTGGGGGCAAAACCAAGTGATTCTGACAAACAATCTTTAATTCCATTTGTAGTTTGATCATTTGAAAGACCTTTCAAAACAGCCTTAAACGGTCTCTCGTTTTTGGCATCAAAAGAATAAAATTTATATATTTTTTTTATATATATATTCGGCCAAAATACGAATTTCGCCTTGGCGGCCAATTTGAAAATTAACTTTTACATCCGACAGAAATTATGAAAGTTCTGATCGAAATGCTTTAAAATTTGCTACAAATACCACAAAGTACCTGTGGAACTTTAACCTTCTTCATAACGGCTTTATGCTCAGTATGAGAAGTTTGAACTTCTTGATCCCCAACGGAAGAAAGAATATCATACCTGTTAGTCGAAATTTCAGTGTCACTTGGAGGAGATGCCTCACGTTTCCTTGAAGTCGCATCAAAGCGAGCTTTTTCATTTCTTCCAGGCATAACTGGAAAACTTCACTACACTTTCACTTCACTATAGAATTTAAGTAGAAATATCTCAAACCAAATTTACTCACTAAACACTCGTTAACGTTAAAAACAAATTTATTGAATCGTTGGTCAGTGATAATACACTTAACGCATCTTAAGTCTTGCAATTGAATTTTCATTTAAGGTGTAGCTTGCAAGACATTGTATGTCAGGGTTCAGCCATCCGCTCTGGATCAGTCGCTCCTTAAGCCACTCCTGACACGGAGAAAATACGCTGAGACAACCTGCCCTCCAAAGAAAACTGCTCCTTTTACGATCAAGTTTTCACCGGTTCACTGATTATCCCTTGGTTGCTCGTATCCCGGCCAGAGGTAAAGGCTACTGGGCATATGGCATCTGGGAAATACAAAATGGCAACTATTGGTTTACGAACTAATTTCATTTTTTGTCATATAAATTACATTTTAAGTTTAGTAAAGCGGGCAATGTATGCAGTTTGCGAGGATGCGAAAATGAACGTGAATAGAAGATGTGACTTTAGGCTTAGAAAATTTTTTCCCTCGTCCAGACGGGTTGTCTCCGGCAAGATGTTTTAGCCAATTGAACTACTGGGAAAGGTATAACTAGTTCTAAACCAAAGTCGGATCACCCTCTACTATTGTGTTGCCGTGACTTTTGGTTGCCGGAAAAGTGTTTAAAATGACCACTACCATCCAATATGGATATTCCTTGAACTGGAATAATGCTCAGAGGTCAAAAAATTATTCCAGATGCCATTTCAAAATCCAATTGGTTAAATAGGAAGTGAAACATGAGTTATGATTCTAAGTTTTTAAACGTTTCTATCTCGAACAACTCTTGGAACTCGCCATATGTTAACACTCCCAAAACTTATTTTTTAGCTGTGATTTTCAAAATCTTTTACTACTTTCCAGGGCTTTGATTGTTTTTGTTTACCCTCTCCCTATAGCGTTTAATAACATACACCATATGAAATCTAATAGTTTTTCGACTGTTGAAGTCCTGATTCAACATCAAAGGGTTTTTGAATGTTATATCGTTAATGACCAGATATTTATTGCTCCTCTGAATGGTTCAAATTGAAGGCATTAACTTTGATTTCAATTCATATTCTAATCGCACTAATGAACTTTTGAAATTTTCATTCAGCTTTTTTAAAACTATGTCTGTGTGAAACTTCTACAAGTCCAGAACCAACCTTTTGTTTTATTTTTTGATGCCAGGATGATTTCAGCTCTAATTTTTGCAGGTAACATCAAGAAAGTTCTTCATGGCGACGTTTTAAAAGAGATTCTTTGGACAAGTTGAACTCCAGAAAATTATTTTCCCTATAATAGAAAAAAGTAAAAGAGTATGTGCTTGAGTGCACAAACGTAGGCTTGCCGTGGGACTTTGGTGGGAGAATTAAATCTTTGATTCTGCCATAGCCATAGTATTCAACACACACCAAACGTACAAATACCATACACAATAATCCATGAACATTTCACAAAAAACCACATATACCTGTCATAAACCACAGCATACAATTACCATACCCACATGAAATAAATGCATAACAGTCCTATGTAATTTCTTATCACTTTTTGCTTGAACCTCAAAAACTTCTTCACATTCCCGGTTCTCTAAAAAAATCGCAAGAAAAAGCTTTTTGTTGCTAAATTGATGCGAAAAATATGAATTTTGGTCAGTCCCATGTTACACACACATACACATACACACACATACACACACAAACATACACACACAAACACACACACATACACATACACGCACACGCCACTCACACATACACACACGCTATTCACACACCCACAAATACACACTCACACGCTACTCAGACACACACGCTTGATATACGACACACTATACCTACACTATCGGCAGCACCCAAACGGCTTTCAAGTCTTCCAATGATCCCTTCCAACGGCTTCCAATGGTCCCCAGTGCCGTTCACGTCCAATTTCGGGTTGTATTACAACAACGATATCTGAATTAGATTACCACTGGTGGGGTCCAACTCAGATCGAAGGGAAGCCGAACTGTTCGCCTTGACGGTCGACCAGGTAATGATCTTCTCTCAACACGGAATGTCCTTTTATAGCGTCACTCAGTGTGGGGAACTTGGGTTATTGGGGGAAGAACCAATCACGTGGAAGCATCTCTGCTTTCTTTCTTCGTCACTTACGTTGGGTGATGAATGCGATGCCAATTGGTTGACATTGCTAGCCAATGACTTAATGCGTGAAATCATTTCGTCTATGTTTTTGAAGTCTGCGTTAGGAAAATATACCAATCGTATGAAAAATGTATGTGCATATTCAACCTTCAAACTTTTCCGCAATTTTCACGAAGTAATAAGAAAATGGTTAAAAAAATTATCATGTTATACAAATCATGTATATTTTAGCTTGCCAAGGTATATTAACTATTGAATTCGGAACAGTTGTTTGAGCGCAATTAGCATCTAAAATCTTCCATTCCGCCAACCAAAAACGTTACATGTTCAATCCAGTTTTCACAGAATGTACCTTAGTATAGTGAAGAAAGACGTAGTCCCACGTCAAAAATTTAAGAACGACACGAAATAGAAAGATACGTCTACACTACCACTGATATCACGTAGACGACCATTATTTCTCTTATAGTTCCGCCGTCATAATAGTAAATTTATCCCCCAATGTCACATACACAAAAGACTGTCAATGGAATTATCAAACAAAATAAAAGAAATGTCTCAAAGTTTTTCTTTCTCGATTTTCTTTCACTCGACTGTAATTGTATATCCTCGCAATCCTTCCTGCGACAAACGCAAAAACGTGAGAAATCTCACTGTTCATAACTTTACATTACTAAGCACATTGTACACCGGAAGAAAACGAATGGATTGAACGGGCGGCAAGTACCAGCGTACCTTGCATCCTCCGGGAGAGTCCCAGGCTCCAGCGTTTGTGCACTGCTGTCCAGGAAGGGTGGCAGCATCTTGAAGTGAAATGTCTCTCTCACTCCACCATTGGTTTTAGAGACGCTCAAGCAAAGGAAACAGTACGCTTCCTGTTGATTGCTTTTCGCGTCCAATCTTGATCGCATTGCATTGGTAGAGCTGCACCACTGACGGCGGGCAATGGAGCAAGTTCTAGCCGTGCCGCGCAAGTTCACGACTGCTTTGAGCACTAGGCAATGCGGGTCGAAAATGAATTTACATTTATATTAAAAACAAATATTTCCCTGTGAAAGCAGTGACTTTTTCTTGAGGTACGAACACGCCTCACGGTGCGCGCACGCTCCGGTTACGTTGTTCGTACCTGACAGATGGAGATTAAGTTGCACAGAGTCGAGCTAATTAGCAGAGGTCTGCATTCGGGCTGGGAGTTTAAGCCTCCAGAGCATGGGGATTCCACCGGATCAAGAAGGTGTCGTAGAAGACATTTTGTGCTTACAACTTTGAGCACCTTTCGCATTCTGCAAAGACAATGCTTGAAAACATTTTCACAGTTTTGATTTTCAATTCGTTAAATTCACACAAAAACAATAAAGTTTTCGAATTGATAACATGCGAAGTGCAAAAGTCAAGAACGATCGAATGCACAATTCGAATAAAACACGTCAGAACTACAGTTGAACTTTATCGCTTCGTTTTGGTGATAGTGAACTTCGCAGAAGAATTGAAAGCGCCAGAAGCAGCACGTCATATAACAGAACAAGGCTAAAACCGTAACCAAAGTCAGACTTCGTACAGGTTGTATCTCTCCGGTTGCCGCTGGAGAAATAATGCGCTTACTGATGCACATATAGCTTTGGGTTATATTTATATCGGCAGCAGAAAGTACAAATAACCTAAACTAACTCTTCTGTGAACTGCACTACTAGTGAGGAGGGAGCATTCGAAGAATGTTCATCTCCATGAGCACACTTAATCTAACCGCAATGAAAATGGTTGAAAATGTTCCCTTCCTAGCTTCTTTAAAACTATTTCAGTAAAACTACATGTTTCAACCATGTTTCCGCCAGCTAAGAATTGTTTGTGATATACGCGTTAAGAATTCCGTTGTATAGTTTTAGATTTTTATCTTCATCACAACACGACGCACAACTATTGGGTCTTCTTGAAAATAAGCATTTAATTACGGTTCACGGACCCGTTTTGAAAACTAAGCGAATATCTTTCCTTCCTAGATAGACTGGAATGCTTTCAATTCAAAGGCCGATTTTGGGTAACAGTCGAAGCTTGGTTTACAAATCCTATTAGACCGAACCCTTCACCGAAGCTCGATCAGTCGGCTACCCTGTCAACGTTTAAATTGACGTCCTTACTCTGATACCGTTAGGATGTGATCCGCATTTGTTTTGCACAATGCCCCCGTCTTACATTTGTATTTTTCATCCGTGAAGTGGTACTTTTGAAGGATTTACATCTCACCACTTTGGAACGAAGCAACAACGAAGGACAGAATGTTTGCTATTACCGGTGCATCTTGAGCTGTTGTGGCCTATGTAGAAGCACACGAGCCGGTTCTCGGCTCGCTTCAAAAGCGCCACCCCCACTGAAAGCGTTTGAAGCGATTTCGCCCCACAGATTCGCCTGCTCGCGATAAAAGTTTTGGATTAAATAAAGGATCAGAGCAAACAGCAAGCGCGCGGTTCGGCCGGTTATATCCGAAAAAGCATCCGCTTATGCAATCTGAATGCAGGTGAAAATTTGGCTTTTGAAGGATTTGTGTTTTTTTTTGGTATGTCGGTAGAGGGGATGAAAAGCAACGCTTTAAGCGGGTGCTTATTTTGAAAGTTATAAATCTCACCAGAACGTACTTTCTAGCTTGAAATCTGGGTTGTATTTTGTGGTAGCAGTCCTGCAGAAGCGTTGTGGTTTGATTTCCACCATTACAAGTTTCATTTCACAACGGTAACCCCAGACTGTGTTGTGCAGAAAATTGTTATGTTATATGTGGGATAGAACTTCAGTAGCGCAAAATCTGTTATAGACAGTTTCAACTTGGAGATAACAGAGCTCAAAATAATTTTCTGTTGATGCTCGAGGTAAATAAGACTTTGAATCTTTTGTAAATATAGCTAAAACTCCATTTCGGATCATTACGAGAACTACAAGTGAAGTGCAGTACATCTATAAATTCGAATGAAACAAAATAGCAATGCTTACCGTAATATTATTGACCACAGCCTCAATAATTGTGTATTAAAAAACACAAAGATATACAGAGATATGAAATCGAAAACTTAGCTTATAGCCCATTGTACAATGGTCCAGTAACCAAATTTAGGGGGAATTTTTGTTCTAGAGCTCTATAGCAATGTTTTTGAGAAAAACTTTCTTCTACAAAGTTCTTAATATGATAAAGCGCTTATTAAAAAATTATCAAAAATTAAGGTGACCAAAATTTTCAATGCGATCAATCTAACTAACTTTTATCTAACTTTTTTTTTGTAGATAGAAGAAAACCTTGTTCTACAATAATTTTAAGTAACTTTGTAAAAAAACGTTTTTCTCTATCTTTGGAAACAACCGATTCATATTGAAAAAACACATTTTGCGCTCTAACTTTTTTTGATTCAAGTTTCACCCTAGAACTGTCTTTGAACGACTTTTCGGGCTTCTTAAGGGAAATAATTTGTAATGCTGATATCGTAAATGTCTCAATTCTACTCAAAGTTATTAATGTTTTTCATCAAAAAACATGCGTTTTTCATTTGTTTGTCATTCTTTTTGGGGAAAAAGTAAAAAATATCTCTTGGTCCCATTTTAAAGGGCATACTTGACTCTATAAATGGAGGTATTTTAAAAAAATATGTAATTTTTTAAATTTGAGTAAATTAAATTTTAAAACATGACAAAAATTTTAACATTTTTATATATTACGCATATAAATGCACGCAGATTGATTTTTCTGGTATTTTTTCTTACAACTAGAAGTAATTACCTTTAATTTGATTCAAAAAGATCGCAAATCGATCAACTGGTTCGAAAGTTATGAATTTTTTGAATTAAAATACATCGAATATAGCCGTTTTTTATGGTCACCCTATTTCGGAGCTAGTCTCCCTGACAACCCAACGAAAATATACGGGTTTGATTATTTCCAACATAGATGCATCCCTGCGATTTTGAGCACAATTGAAGCACTTTGCGTGACCAACTTCGAAACAGGGTGACCATAAAAAACGACTGTGTTCGATGTATTTAATTTAAAAAAAAAATCATAACTTTTGAACCAGTTGATCGATTTTCAATCTTTTTGGATCAAATGAAAGGTAATTATTTCTAGTAACAAGAAAAAATACCAGAAAAATAAATCTGCTGCATTTATATGCGTAATATATACATTATTTAAATTTTCGTCATGTTTTTAAATTGAATTTACTCAAATTTAAAAAATAACATATTTTTAAAAAATCCTCCGTTAATAGAGTCAAGTATGCCCTTTAAAATGGGACCAAGAGATTTTTTTTTTGTTTACCCCAAAAAGAATGACAAACAAATGAAAAACGCATGTATTTTGATGAAAAACATTAATAACTTTGAGTAGAATTGAGACATTTACGATATCAGCATTACAAATTATTTCCCTTAAGAAGCCCGAAAAGTCGTTCAAAGACCCCTTAAGAAGCCCGAAAAGTCGTTCAAAGACAGTTTTAGGGTGAAACTTGAATTAAAAAGTTAGAGCGCAAAATGTGTTTTTTCAATATAAATAGGTTGTTTCCAAAGATAGAGAAAAACTATTTTTTACAAAGTTACTTAAAATTATTAGAGCTATAACTTTGAAAAACAAAGTTTTCTTTTATCTACAAAGATAAAAAAGTTAGATACTTGATTGCATTGAAAATTTTGGTCATTCTAATTTTTGATATTTTTTCATTGAGCGCTTCATCATATGTAACAACTTTGTAGAAGGAAGATTTTCTCTAAAACATTGCTATAGAGCTCTAGACCCAAATTTCCCCCTAGATTTGGTTTCTGGACCATTGTGCATTGGTGGAAATATCATGAAACAAATAATCAATTTGAATGATCTGAATACCTTTTGCTGAACATAAAAAAAATCGACTTTTTATGATAAAAAAATATTCCACACTCTTTCTCTAAAACGATAGATTTACAATGACAGAAGTTGTATCTTCACCCAAAACATTAATTAATCTAAGCAATTCCTTGAAAAAATACCGTTTTTTAAATTGTTGTTTTTGTTTTAGCTGAAACTTTGCACGGGAAGGTATCAGTTTGTCCTATTATTCAATTTTTAGATCATGACTAAGTTTTGACTAAAATTGTATTAATGATAACAAATATTTTTGGAGCCAGAATATTTTGTTTGATCGGTGTGATGTCTTTGGCAGAGTTATAAATAATAGTTTTCTCTCTTCGAATAAATATACACCGCAATTTTTTTTAGGAAAGAAATTTAAAAAAAAGTAATGCCTAATATCATATGGAACTGAAACTACAAAGAAAAGGCAAACCATCATGGTTGTCTGACCAAAGAAATGCTGAAATTTGCTAGAAAAAAAAAAGAAAAAAGCCAGTTTCTGGCGAAATTATGAACAGTATTTTGTCCTTCAATGAAAAATAAATACCGTAAACAAATAATAAGTTGAAAACAACACAAAAAAGGTATAAATTAAATATACCGAAAAACCCACATATCTTATTTTTTTTTAACAAAAAATACATAATAATAGTTGAATATTTACATTTGTTTGGTATACAATATTATCTACAAATAACTATCTACAATTTTGTTAAAAAAACTGTACCAAACAAACAAACCATTCTTGCTCTACGATATTCGCAATCATCAATGCTATTTTTACATAAACTCTTTTCAAAACTTATCTGTGATTAAATAATAATAATTACAGCACATTATGTTATCTTCAGTCCATGGAAACATCTGTATAAAGTTTCAGTTAGATAAAAAATGGTCAATTATAAGGTTGCCCTACATTGCAGGAAATTTCACATTTGGAAAAAAGCTAGACTTGCACTTGTTGCTCAAAAAAAGATACTATAAAGCACCATCGCAACTGAACGGTGTTTGAACAGAATTGACATTCTTAAAGCTGAATCGATGTATGCCAACACCACTCCTCAACCAATTTAACGATAATCGTTCAAAGATTAAATTTTATTCAAAATAACTATTCTGCTCCGAAGCTTGAAACTTAAAAGTTTTAGCCGTGTTTTAGTTCAGTTTCAGTTAAGTTCCAATTTTGTTTGATTTGAGTTTCAGTATAGTTCTATTTCTTGTTCAATGTAGTTTTGTATTCAGTTTTAGTTTGGTTTCTGATGAGTTCCGGTTCGGTTTTGGCTCAGTTTCACCCCACTTTCTGTTCAGTTATAACTGAGTTTCAGCTCAATGTTGGTACAGTTTCAGTTCAATTCAAAAGTTGTATTAGTTCAGTATTCGTTAAATTTACTTTGAATTTTATTTCAGTTTCAGTTTCGATTCAGTTTTTATTTTGAGTTTCAGTTCAATTTCTGGTCAGTCTCAGCTCAGTTATTGTTTAGTTTCAACTTCGGTCTAGCTTGTGTTATAGGTTCAGTTCAAATTTATTTCAGTTTCAGTTTCGTTCAGCTTCAATTTCAAATCAGTTTTCATGATGTTTTAGATCAGTTTCAGTTCAAATTTTGTTCAGTTTCAATTTATTTATTTATTAGTTCAAACTTTACTCTAGTCTGTGTTATGGTTTCAGTTCATTTTAATTTTCTGCTCAGTTGCAGTTTAGTTTCAGTTAAGCTTTAGTAAAATTTAAATTCAGTTTCGTTTGTGTTTCAGTCCAATGCGAGTTCAGTTTCAGTTAAGTTTTAATTAAGTTTTAGTTTAATTTCAGTGCGGTTTCAGCTCAGTTGCAGCTCAATTTTCGCTCAATTTCACTTCAGTTATTGTTTTGTATCGTATCTAAGGTCATTTTCTAGCTTTGTTTCAGTTTAGTTTCAGCTAAGTTTAGGTAAAGTTTAAATTCAGTTGAATTCAGTTTCAGCTCAGTTTTAGTTAAGTTGCAGTTTAGTTTCAGAGGAAAGTTTAAATTCAGTTTCGTTTGCGTTTCAGTCCAATTTCAGTTCAGTTTCAGTTAAGTTTTAATTCAGTTTTAGTTTAGTTTATGTGCGGTTTCAGTTCAGTTTCAGTTCAATTTTTGTTCAATTTTACTTCAGTTATTGATTTGTTTAAACTTCGCTATAGCTTGGGTTACAGATTCAGTCGTATCTTAGGACATTTTCAACTCAGTTATAGTTTAGTTTCAGCTAAAGTTTAAATTCAGTGAAGTTCAGTTTCAGCTCAGTTCTAGTTAAGTTACAGTTTAGTTTCAGAGAAAAGTTTAAATTCAGTTTCGTTTATGTTTCAGTCCACTTTCAGTTCAGTTTCAATTAAGTTTTAATTCAGTTTTAGTTTAGTTTCATTTCTGTTTCAATTCAATTATTGTTCAATTTTACTTCAGTCATTATTTTGTTTTAACTCCGACTAAGCTTGGGTTACGATTTCAGTCGTATCTAAGGACATTTTCAGCTCAGTTTTAGCTTTGTTTCAGTTTAGTTTCAGCTAAGTTAAGATGAAGTTAAAATTCAGTTGTAATTATGTTTTAGATTGGTTTCAGTT
Organism: Wyeomyia smithii; assembly: GCF_029784165.1. Classification (NCBI taxonomy): domain Eukaryota; kingdom Metazoa; phylum Arthropoda; class Insecta; order Diptera; family Culicidae; genus Wyeomyia; species Wyeomyia smithii. Next base: position 35,671,522 of record NC_073696.1, read on the forward strand.
AAGTTTCAATTCAGTTCCAGTTCAGTTTCAGAACATTTTTTTTCAGTTTCACCCCAGTTTTTGTTTAGTTTCAACTTTGCGTTAGCTTAGGTTACGGTTTCAGTATTTTTTGGGTCAGTTTCAGTTAAGTTTCAGCTTAGAGCAGGTGAAGTTTAAATGGAGTTTCAATTAAGTTTCAATCAAATTACAGTTCAGTTTAAGTTAAGTTTCAGTTCTGTTTCTTTACAGAAGTTTGAATTCAGTTTCATTTCAGTTACTGTAAAATTTAATATCAGGTTCAGTTCAAATTTCGTTAAGTTTCATTTCAGTTATTGATTATTTCAAACTTCGCGCTAGTTTGGGTTACGGTTTTAGTTCAATTCTAGTGCAGTATCCGTTCAGTTCCAACTCAGTTTCAGTTCAGTTCTGTTTCTTAACGAAAGTTTGAATTCAGTTTCATTTCAGTTACTATAAAGTTTAATATCAGTTTCAGTTCAAATTTGTTCAGTTTCATTTCAGTTATTGATTATTTCAAACTTCGCGCTAGTTTGGGTTACAGTTTTAGTTCAATTCTAGTTCATTTTCCGTTCAGTTCCAGCTCAGTTTCACTTCAGTTTCAGTTCAGTTCCAGCTCAGTTTCACTTCAGTTTCAGTTCAGTTTCAGCTCAATTTTAGTTCAGTTTCAACTCAGTTTCAGTTAAGTTTCAATTCAGTTTCAGTTCAGTTTCAGTTCAATTGCAGTTCAGTTTCAGTTCAGTTTTAAATCGGTTTCTGTTCAGTTTCAGCCCAATATCAATTCGGTTTCAGCAAAGTTTCAAGTTTTAATTTTAATTGGGATTCCGTTCTGTTACAATTCTGATTTTGTTCGAAGTCAGTTTGGTGTCAGCTCAGTTCAAGCCACGTTCTAGTTTGGTTTCAATTAAGTTTCATTTCTGCTTCATTTCAGTTTCAGTTTAATTTAAAATAGGTGTCTATTCAGTGTTAGTTCAGTTTGAGTTCAGTTTCAAATCAATTTCAGTTCTATTCCAATTAAGCTACAATCAAGTTCCTATTCAGTTTAATTTGAGTTTTAGTTCAACTCGCTTAGTTATGCATCAGTTTCAGTTCTATTCCAGCACATTTTCTGTTCTATTTTTACTTAATTTCAATTTAGTTTCAAGTGAGTCTTAAATATGGTTTAGTTAAATTTCAGTTTAGTGTTAGGTTAGTTTCAGTTTCAATTCAGTTTCAATTGTGTTTTTTCCTGTGTGGACTCATCACTGCGACCAGAGATTAGATCTATTGTGATATTACCCAGGTGTTTTCTGTACTCCGCACTTCATATTATTAGCAGTATCACTATTGAAGTAAGTGATACGCTTATCATTCATATTCGTGCTTGTGTGTAAGTTTTACCCTTTCTGTTTCAAACTATACCGAGCCTCTGTCCATCCCAACAATATCGCCTTATTACAATTCCCTGGAGAGAACTTTCAAACGATACTCATACTTGTTTTATTATTATAGGGACTTATTTCGGTCAGAAGGAGAGTCAACAGGGATACTGTAGAATTCAGATTGAAGAAAGGGTACGTGGTGGGGAGCCTGAGAATAAACCCATGCTAGAATCCTTTGACAAGCAAATGGCCTGATTCTACTAAGATTCGAACCCACGGCCACCCGCTTATCAAAGCGGACTCTGTTACCTTGCGGCTACGGAGCTCCCCAGCTTCAATTGTGTTTAAGTTTGTTTTTTTTTTCCTCATCTGTGTTTAAGTTTAATGTCAGTGCAGTTTTCGTTCAGTTTCTTTCCGTTTTTAGTAAATTTTCAGTTCACTATTAGTTAAGTTTTAGCTCAACTTCAGTAAAGATTTCATTCAGTTTTAGTTCAGTTTCAGTTTAAGATCAGCTGCAGTTCAATTTCAGGCAAGTTTCAGTACAGTTTCAGTTCAGTTTCTGTTCAATTTCAGTTCATCTTCATTAAGGGTTCAGGTCAGTTTCGATTTGGTTTTAGATCTGTTCCAGTTTTGTTCCAATTTTAGTACAATTATAATTTCGTTTTAGTTTTAGTTTTAGTTCAGTTCAGTTCAGTTCCAGTTTAGTTAAGTTAGATTTTAGTTTAGTTTTAGATTAGTTTCAGTTAAGTTTCAGTTCGATTTCAGTTTGGTGGCAGTTTAAGTTCAGATTCGGTTCAGTTTTGGTTACAGTAAAATTTTTGTTTAGTTTTAGTTTAATCTCAGTTAAGTTTTAATTCAGTTTCTGTTAAGTATAATTTCAGTATTAAACCAGTTTCAGTTCATTTTTTTACAGTTTAAAATCAGTTTCGAGTGAGCTTCATTTGAGTTTCAATTGAGTTTGAATTGAGTTTCTGTTATATTTTAGTACAGTTTTAGTTGCAATTGAGTTTTTGTTAAGTTATAGATTATTTTCAGTTCAATTTTTGCTCAGTTTCAATTCAGTTATTGTTTAGTTTCTACCGCTAATAGGGCTATGGTTAGGTTTTGTTCAGTATTAGATCAGTTTCAGTAAAGTTACAGTTTATTTTTTACTGAGCTTCAATTCAGATTTTGGCAAGTTTTAGTTAAATGTAAGGTAACTTCCAGTTCAGTTTTTGTTTAGTTTCAGTTCAATCTCAGTTAAGTATTTGTTCAATTTCCGTTAAGTATTAGTTCAGTTTCAGTTCAGTTTTAGTTATTTGTTTTTTCAGTCTAAATTCAGCTTTAAGAGAGTTTCATTTAATTTTCAAAGAGTTTCAGTTAAGCTTCAGTTGAAGCTCAAGTCCAATTTCAGGTCAATTAAAGTTCAATTTCAGTTCAGATTTTGTTCATTTTCAGCTAAGTTACAGTTTGGTTTCAGTTAAGTTTCAATTCTGTTTCAGTTCAGTTTCAATTGAGTTCCATTTCGGTTTCAGTTCCGTTTCAGTGAGGTTCAAATTCAGCTTTAGTTAAAATTCAATTAATTTTCAGTTCAAGCTTCGGTTTAGTTACACTTAAGTTTTTGATGAGTTTCAGTTTAGTTTTAGTTAAGGGTCGGCTTCATTTTATGTTTAAGTTCAGTTTCAGTTCAGCTTAAGTTTAATCTCAGTTCAGTTTTTGTTCAGATTCATCCAGATTTCAGTTTGGCTTCAAATGAGTTTCAGCTCAATTTATGTTCAGTTTCAATTCAGTTCGTGGTGAGTTTCAGTTAAGTTTTGGTTTAAAGTTAGGTAATTTTCAGTTCTGTTTCAGTTACATTTTACTTTCAATTCAGTTTAAGTTCAGTCTCAGTTAAGTTTTTGTTCAGTTTAAGTTTAAGTTTTAGTTTAGTATTAGTTCAGTTTTTGTTCAGTTTCAGCTTAGTTTTAGCTCAGTTGTAGCTGAATTTCAACTCAGTTTCTGTTTAGTTTCAGTTCAGATTTAGTTCAAATTCAGTTTTGTTTCTGATGAGTTTCAGTTCAGTTTCAATTAAGGGTCGGTTACTGTTCAGTTTTAGTTCACCTTAAGTTTAGTATTAGTTTGGTTTCAATAGAGTTCAGTTTAGTTCCGTTTCAGTTTCAGCTCAGTTGCCGTTTAATTCTTGATAAGTTTCTGTTCAGTTTTAATTGAATTTCAGTTTCAGTTTAGTTTCAGTTATGTTTGAGATTATTCATAACTAAATTTCAGGTTAGGTTACGGCATCAGTTCAGTTTTAGTTTAGTTTCTGTTCAGTTTTAATTCAGTTGCAGTTGAGTTTCAGTTTAGTTTATTTTCAATTTAGCTTTTGTTCAGTTTCAATTAATTTTTATTCAGTTCCTGTTGAGTTACACTTTCAGTTTAGTCTCTACTAAGTTTTTGTTAAGCTGTAGTCTCATTTCAGTTTCAGTTATGTTTCAGTTTTAATTCAGTTTCAGTTTGGTTGCAGTACAGTTTGAGATAAGTGTTAGTCCAGTTTTTGTACAGTTTTAATTTAGTGCCAGTTCAGATTTTGTTTAGTTTTATAGTTGCTCTAGTTTTAGTTACGATTTCAGGTAAATTATTATACAGTTTTATCTCAATTTGATTTCATTTACTGTTTCAATTCAGATTGATTTTAGTTTGAGTTGAATTAAAGTTTAGTTCCAGCTCTGTTTCAATTGAGTTTTTTATGATTTCCATTTATTGTAGTTTAAATTCAGTTGTGGTTCGATTTCAGTTTAGTTTTTATCTAAATTCCGTTCAACACATTGTCAGATAAAGCTTAAAAAGCCAAAAACTAACCGACTAACGTAAACACCCGTATATAATCAATTGTCGCCAAAAGTGCTATTAGCAGTCTAAAATGTTCCGAAGTTGATGGCTTACAGATACACAGAATACAATCCACCGAAGTCGTTTCGACCCAACATCAATCATTCCTATCGATGTTATAAATAACTGTACGATAAAATCTCTTGTTGAGCAATATGCAAAACGTCCGGGATGTTTCTCGAAACTCGCAGACAGCGAAAGAGGTCAATCTCCTCGCTGGCACAGCATCAGCGGAGATCACGATCCTTTTTCCAACTGTCAATGAAGCACGTCTAGCATCTTTTGCCAACCAACGCACACTTTCCTCACGTTGTACATTATTATTGATGTATCTCGAACCAAAAGCAAAACAACAACACCCAGGCGAGTATCGTTACTTCTCGGTGGATTCGATAGAGAAAGCTTATTTACCGCCTCGGCGTTGGCGGAAGTGTGTCGTTTGGTCATCGCACCCAGCAAAACGACCAACATCAATCACCCTAGGGATACCCAAAGAAAAATCGCTCTACATAATGCGGCCATATTTTTTCCCAACACTAACTCCTTTCTGTTGCGAACAAGATAGCGGATGAATAAAAAGGGTATTAGTGCTGATTTTTCCCCAGCAAACTGATGCAAACACAGTGAATTTACATACCTACCAACTTCCGTGGAATTCAAGGGAACATAAATCACTCCACTGGTGTGAACAGGCGCTGGCGAGTTTGTCCAAAAAAATGGCATATTTTATGCATGCCCAAGAAAATTATGAGCAATGGTGTGTGCATTTCAATGTTCCGTAAGCATTCGCCCGTGCTCAAGTGTAAAATACACGTCGGCTTGGAAAAAAATCACATTTCATTCCCAAACAGATGTGCCCCGCACACACACGGCCCATAAGTTGACGTCGAAGTTTGCACTTCCGGGGAAACAGTTTTGCGCTTACACCCACCACGAGAAAGGAGTAAATATAGTGGCGTTCCGAAGCAATTTGCGCGGCTCTTGCGAGTATGTGCAGCTTGTCTTGCTCGGAATACGGCACTCTGACACGAATTACACCCCCGAGAGCAGAAAATGCACAAATTACAATTCAAATCCCATATATACACACACACCCTAACGCACATGCTTGCACAAACTCACGCAAGCAGTAGCTTTCCTTTTTCCCAGACAGACAGTCAAGCTGGCAGGCAGGCAGACGAACAAACAAACACGTCCAAATTGCATTCATCGGCGAAAGAGCAGCACCATTTTCATGCCGCTCGCTTCTTCAGTAAATAACATCCATCTGACACTTAATTATCTTTTTAATGGTTTTCTTTTCCGCTGGCTGCCGCCTTGGCAGAGGAGAACGCCGTTGCACCACTCATGTCCTGAAGGGTTTCCATCTTGGGTCAAACGCATCGAAACGATTGCAACCGCACCGACACTCGCAGTAATCGAAACAGGCACGAGTCTCGTTTGGTTCTTCAATAACCAAGCGTCTCCATTGAGTAGCCAGCATTTAAGCGGTCGCCTAGTTGCTTCAGTGTGGTACAATATTTTCCTAACCAGAGTGTACTATTGGAAAAAGTGCCCGTTTGAGAAACTCTATCCGCTGGCTGGCAACTGTATTTACGCAAAAGCACCGAAACAGGAAATTACCCGGCTCTGCGACATATTCCAGCGCGACTTCGTCTTTTGCCACCCCTTGTCGGGCTGCAAGCGGAAGCTGGTGGACAGTTTGACAGGAATAATTGCCAATATAGCGGAGGCAAATTGGAAATGTGCACTAGCAGCAGGTAGAGCCTTTTCTTGCGATCTCTTTCTTTTACTTGTTGTGGAGTAACTTTTAAAGTTTATTTTTGTGTAGTGGGAAAACTGATTAAATTTAGTAACCTTTCCCACAGCTACCGATGTTTGGATATCAAAGCGAAGATTGAAATGTTTAGTATCCTCTAGGAGAGCAAGGCGATTTTTTGCAGGATTGGATTTTTTTTCCTACACTGGGGTACATTCTATTTAAATAAGAAAATGGAACTATAGAGCAAAATCATGCCCTAGCACCTAGTTGAAATTGAGTGAAATTTAAATAGCAATCGAAAAACGAAGTAACCGAATGACAAATATTATTTAAATAAATTGAAAATTTATGAAGACAATGTAAAGATATCTGCCACCGTCTTGATTTGGTTTTATCCATTTTATCAAGGATTTATCAGATTAAAATTGTCCATTTTTTGTCTTGTTTCTTGTGATATCTAATTTCATTATAATCAATAAACAAGATACTTAAATTAAATTGTTTTGAGCAGCGGGCATCTCTTCTACAAACTTTGCTAGAAAAAAAAACCAACCTTACAAACGAAACAGAGCAAAAACTAGAAAATGAAACCCGAATCCTTGCGAGAACGAATAAATATTCCACCACTTCTGAGCCGTAACCAACGGTTTTAGCCAAAGTGAGCACTACCATGGTGACTTGGCCGGTTTGGGAGATTTTCTCTTGGTTTTTTCTGCCTATTACCTTAAATCCGAAAGGCTTGGTCCCAACGGTCCAGATAAACGACCCGAGCAACATTGCAGCAAAGATTACAACCCTTCCGAGAGGCGGCAGACGAAACTGAATTTACGGTGAAAAATAAACACCTGTTGTTACTGGGGAAATATTCTGTACGATAATGCATATGGGTTGTACAGCTTACAAAATGTTTCATTTTATCCGTACCGAAAAAAATTAGTTCTACGAACAAAATATTCTGTTTCTCTCCGAGAGGAAAAGCTAGAGCTTCTGATTGGTGGTTTGTGGACCGGAGAAGCATTGAAGCATTTTAAATTATATGTGAGGCCATCAGCAAGTCACCAGCACTGGACAATCCTCATATACGAAACAAAGGCGGTACCGGATAGCGTTCATTGTTGCTTCCTGACGATGGCCTACTCTCATCTTTATCGGACCCAAGGATAATGACGAACAAGTTGAATATATTCGTTGCAGTCTGAACAGCTGTAACTGCTAGTCTCATGCAGTGGGCAGTACGGAAGCAGACAATTTTGTATTGAATGAAAATACCTAGCCAAATTAAATGAGGTTCACATATTTGAAATGTTTCAAGCAGTAGATCCAAATTTGATTCACTTTTTTCCTGAATGTTTTGGAGCTCGGCCGACCTTTTTGAAGCTCGGTTTTTTCCTTCTTCGTTCTATCTCGTCCAGTTGCTAGACATTTTATTCAATGCGAAAATCCTTCACAACCGGAAGCAACAGAAAAAATGCAACGAAGCACAATCTTGTATGCACTGTAGGAACCCGTCGAAAGCTGCCTAATTAGTTTGTCAACCGTTAGTCCAAACATTCAATGAAAATTTTTACAACGACGTGCAGAATTTCGTTTTCATCGTTTACATCGCGTGCCCCAAATTGTATGTTTGTCTTCCTCCTCCTCCGGTCTGTTTTGAGTTGCAACAGTGGGCAACAAAAATCGGTCAACAACTCGTACGTAGCAAACAATTGACTGTGACACATTATTACGTGCTGGAAACGCCATTTTCTACCCGCTGCTGGTCCTACTTTCGACGACAAAACGAAATCAGTTCTGACAATCGGGAGTGTGAACGGCGAGAAGGAAGGGGGCACGGACCGACAGACGCGTGAATCGGAGCATACCAGCAGCAGGGTAGTGACGTGACAACTCAGCAAACTATTGTCCAGTTTCCAGTGATGCAGCAGGGGTGAGCCAAATAGTTTGCTTTCAGGGTGAATCAGGGAATGATGATTGTTTTCTTGCTAAAAATTAACCACGGAGTCAAATTCATCCAAAACAATTCAGGCAATACCATTTCTGTTGACTTGAAAGGTTCGCTCGAAATTTGTGTTTACTGAGAATTTAGCCATTTTTATGAAAATTTTTCAACTGAAAAATGTCCGTCAACATTATGACACAAAACTTTTCCAGTCAAGTCTCTCGAGTACAGTAATGTTGTTTATGTGTTTTCACATGACTAAGAGAAAGTTTTAGCAATGCAAAGTATCTCGTTTGTTTGGAGGCGCTTCATGGAACAATCGAAATTTGCTTTCGAATAAGTCTAAGACAACGTCGATATTTTTTGTGATGAAATTTCCACAGTAAAATGCGACTGCCTTCCTACGTGAGTGCTCAAACTGAAGCAAGCTTTATTTGCAGTAGCGATCGGTACGCGTTTGTCATAAATGCAAGAACACCACAGGTGTATTACACGTGGAGTACAAAAATGTTTTACAGTGAACGTCAGCCCGTCAAGCTATGTAAAATTCTCGTCATTCGCAAAATTTTTATATCTGCAGTACACGGGTAAAACCCGGAACAAAGGAAGGCATACTTAATTAGTATAATCATTTGCATATCTGGTGAAATTGACGAATTTTGATTGCGTAGAGTTTATGATTAAGCTGAGCAGTGGTTTGGAAGCCTGGTTGTGACTTTTATGTGCTCCTGCATAAAGGCATATACTGCAAAAAATACACAAAGCTTTGCTGGAGATGTATTTAATAACTTGCAAGCCTTCGCCGGAATGTGGTTTTTATTGTGAATTACCTTTATTATTCATACAATTAAAAGATCATATAACTGTGTCAGCAACTTTAATTTTTTAATCAAAACAATGGAGTTTTCTTAATTGAAGAAACATTTGTTTTGGTAAAACGCAAAGGGTATCATAATAAAATCGTTGGATTTTAAAGAACCGATAGTATGTATTAAACTGCGTTGAAACCTAAAAAAACTAGCGATATCGAACTAACAAGAACGCAAAAATAAAAACAAAATGATAAAACTACACATAAATGATAATAATAATAATGGGCAGCGCATAATGAGAATATCTTTTAATCCGTAAGCTCGTAAGCTGTACACTTGTGAAGTTTGAAACATACCATTTTTTCTTCTTAAGTCAAATTGTAGCTTTTAGCTTGATATATAAGTCTTTTTTAAGAAAGTTTTTCGAAAAACATGAAACAAAATAGACAGAAGAAAAAGATTATTCCTTTCAAATGAAACAATGCCGTTTTAGTACTTAAAATTCATAACGGCAAAAATTGTTTCATTGTCAGTTTATTATGAATCAATTATAAAGCAACTATAAATTAGTTGTTTTGTACCTTCGTACAACATTGTAGAACAACCTTCAACTCTATCCACCAAAACCCGAAAACACGAAAGTAAGATATGGGTCATTCCATACGAAGTGTACATGCCACTTGGACACGACCATCACAGATTTTGTTCAAAGTTGGGGGAATTATTCATCTACTGTCTCTTTTTTTTTGACGTAGAATACGTCTTACGGCAACAATTACAGGGACCCAATTTCAATACAGGGATCCAATTTCAAAACCGAAAACATAGAGAGCATCACAAAAATTGTCCAATTTCAAACGTTTTAAACCCAGTCAGTTTCAAACTGATTTGTGTCATTTTTGCAGCAATCGATTGGAAAATCATTTAAGCACCCGTCCAAATGCAGAAAATTGTAATCTGATTGTTCAAACTATTGTTATATTTAAAATTGTTGAACTCTGTCGAAACGCTAATGTCGACTTTTGATTGGTCACTTGCTGCCTGTCCCTAAAAAGGACGACAAAATGGAGTACCTAGTTAGCCGGGAATGCACTCTTTAGGCTATATAAGAGACTGTTTCTCCTCAAGCAAATCAGTTTACTAGCACCAGGCAGCAGCAGCGGACATCAACACCGATGGCAGTAGGCGAAGTGGATCAGCAGCGGGCAACAGCGGCGGTGGTAGTGGTTAGCTGCAGTTCCTACCTCTTTCAGTTCGGCTTCTCTTCGATCTGAGTTGGACCCCACCAGCGGTAATCCAAATCAGATATCGTTGGGTGAATACAACCCAAAACTGAAAGAGACTCGCACCGCCAAGTGATTTGAGAAGCCACCATCATCCAGCGTATATATATAGAGGGTGTGGGCACATAACGTGTGTGAATATCTGTACTGCCCATAATTCAAAAATTGGCTAATATGCCATAGGCATCAAATCGAGAAAAACGCATTTTAAAGTTTTTTGGCGGTACAACATATTTTGACTGTTAATAACAACTTTTTTATTTAGTATATCACTCTTCATATATGCTGAAACCTTGCCGTTGAGTTGAAACAGAGAAATCTGCAGGAAAATTCCATCCGCCACGTATTTTTAACGCAGTAGCCGTTTTTTCAATTATAAACGAATGGTCAGTTGACAAACCGGTGTGCAATTTGGCTAATATCCATACGATGTGAATTATTTCGTGCTCGTTGGTGATAAAAATGGTTTTAAATTTAATAAAACAAAACGGAAGCACAAGTGAGAACGAAAAGGACGACGAGACAATTGTTGCGTGCAACAATATAACAAAAATATCATTAATTCATAATGATCTCACAATTCACTTTCATATTTTTTTTCAAGTCCAAAATGAAATATGAATCTTCTCTTTATTAATATTACTTCTAATCAAAGAGCTAAATAGCATTTTTTTAATGTAAAGATTTATGACAGAAGGAAACAGTCACACGTTTTGATCATTGGGTTTTGCAGCGCAACAAATAAATTCTTGTACCTTCAAATATTCTTCGTGAAAAAGTCAAACTTGATGCAAGGGCCTCACGATCGCTTACCTGTCGCCAATAACCAACAGGCTACAGCACACTTTCGAAAGTTAGACGAAACACAGTACAGTAATTGTAATACACTGGTTCGTGAACATGCCACAGGTTGAAACATATTGGATATTAGCCAACTTCTCAATTATTTTGGATATTAGCCAAAATTGTGCCATCATTCTGTGCCGAACACGCATCAGTACTGGACGTGTTTGGTGATCGGTCCGATAGAGTATAAAACAAAAGACGTGTGAACAAGTGTTGGCATTGTTTGCCTGGTCGAGTGAAATAAATCCGGGTTCAAGGTCGTTCCTTTGTGCAACTGTTTCGCATCGTGACTGCCAGCTGGTGCGTAAGCCGATTTGGCTGCTGGCTGGATTGTGCTACAGCATTGGACGAGACACAAACGAGGAAAAAGAAGAAGCCATCAGTGTCAGCGAGTCGTATCGCTGTGTGGAGTGATCTCACACCTGGCTCGCTGCTGGTGGCTGTTTGGTGCTGCTGTATTGGTGCTGCTGGCTGTAACGGCTGCTACTTCGAACGATCGGACAACCAACCTTACTGGAAGGGAGAAATAAAAAGGTACGTGTTCTTGTCAGCGCTAGTGCGCTAAACATAGCGCGATGGATGTAGATCCCTCGCCTCCCGCGCCACCATCCCCGAACCCCTCTGACCCTGACCCTTCTGTTACCCCCTCCCCTGTTCATTCTTCAGTCCCCCCTCGCCCCAGGCTTTACCCAGACGGAGCCCAGGGCAGCTATACTGTTTATTTTCGGCCAAAGGCAGGACCGAAATCGAAAAAGTTGAACCTCTTGCAGATTTCTAAAGACCTGACGAAGGAGTACAAGGGCGTGACCGAAATTTCCAAGGTCCGGCCTAACAAGCTCCGTGTCGTGGTCGGTAACCTGAAAGAGGCCAACGATATAGCTTGCTCTGAGCTCTTCACACGCGAGTATCGCGTTTACATACCCGCACGAGACGTGGAGATCGACGGTGTCATAACCGATTCGAGTCTGTCCGTCGAGTGTATACTGCAAAGTGCCAAAGGGTGCTTTAAGAACAAAACGTGTCCCGAAGTAAAGGTGCTCGACTGCAAGCAATTGCGGTCAGCATCGATCATCGGTGGCAAAACAGTATACACTCCGTCAGACTCGTTTCGAGTTACGTTCGCCGGGTCTGCACTACCAAGCCACGTCTCGATCCACCGGGTTCGTCTCCCTGTGAGGCTCTACGTGCCCCGCGTCATGAACTGCCTGAATTGCAAGCAGTTAGGCCATACAGCCGCCTACTGCTGCAATAAGGCACGTTGTGGCAAGTGTGGGGAGTCTCATGCGGAAGATTCTTGCAGTGTTAACGCTGAAAAGTGTATTCACTGCGGAGAAAATCTGCATGAGCTCTCGACATGTGCGGTGTACATGCAGCGCAGGGATAAAATAAAACGGTCTCTCAAAGAGCGTTCAAAGCGTTCCTACGCTGACATGCTGAAGAAGACCGTTACCACTTCTCCCGTTACTTCGAACCCCTTCGATCTGTTGCCCTCTGAGGAAACCGATTCTGACGATTCACCAGCGGGAGCATCTTACGCCAATCCTGGGGAGTCTAGAAAGAGGAAAAGTGTTTCCTCTCCTAAACTTCCCAGAAAAGGTCCTAAGATTTCTCAAAGTGAAATGAAGGTTACAAACAAACCAAACAGTGCTGCGGAAAAACCGAAGCAAACTCCTCCTGGGCTGGCAAATTTAAAGTCCCAGAAGGAGTTCCCAGCACTGCCAGGAACATCTAAAACCCCAGTTGCTCCTTTTACACTCCCAGTTGATGAAACAAACTCTGGATTAGTGAAATTTTCTGACATTGTGGACTGGATTTTTGAAACTTTCAATGTACCCGATCCAATTAAAATTTTTCTTACAGCATTCCTCCCAACAGTTAGATCATTTTTGAAGCAGTTGACTGCCCAATGGCCTCTCCTTGCAGCGATTGTATCCTTCGATGCCTAATTCAACTGCGTATATGAAGGATTCTATCTCTGTCTTACAGTGGAATTGTAGAAGTATTTTACCAAAAATTGATTCGTTTAAAGTTTTGATAAATAAAAACAAATGCGATGCATTTTCCCTTTGTGAAACTTGGCTTACTTCAAATATTGATCTCAACTTCCATGATTTTAATATTATTCGCCTTGATCGAGACACCCCATATGGAGGAGTACTTTTAGGGATTAAAAAGTGCTATTCTTTCTATCGTATTAACCTCCCCTCGATTCCAGGCATCGAAGTTGTCGCATGTCAAATGACAATACAAGGTAAAGAGCTTTGTATTGCCTCAATATATATTCCCCCCAGAGCACAGGTTGGGCAACGGCTGCTCTTTGATTTAATAGAACTTCTTCCCTCGCCACGTTTGATTTTGGGAGACTTCAACTCTCATGGCGTGGCTTGGGGTTCCCCATACAATGATAACCGCTCCTCTTTAATCTATAACCTTTGCGATGACTTCGACATGACTATATTAAACAACGGTGAAATGACACGTATCCCGAAACCTCCAGCGCGCCCAAGCGCTTTGGATCTATCCTTATGTTCGACGTCGCTACGGTTGGATTGCACATGGAAGGTAATCCTCGATCCTCACGGTAGCGACCATCTGCCTATTCTTATTTCAATTACTAACGGGTCAACTCGCATGCGACCAATTGACATTCCGTATGACCTCACACGAAATGTCGATTGGAAGTTATACGAGGAAATGATTTCAAAAGCGGTCGAGTCGATTCAACATCATTCACCACTTGAAGAATACAACCTCCTCGCGGGCTTGATTCTCGACGCCGCGTTGCAAGCCCAAACGAAGAAATATCCCGGCGTAACGATCAAAGAACGGCCTCCCACTCCGTGGTGGGACCAAGAGTGCTCCGATGTCTACACGCAAAGATCCGACGCGTTTAAGGCCTACCAGACGGGAGGTATACCTGGCGACTATTTACGGTATTCGGAGCTTGATACCAAGCTTAAAAGCTTGGCTAAAGCAAAGAAACGTGGATATTGGCGTCGGTTCGTGAACGAGACGTCGAGGGAGACATCGATGAGCACTCTTTGGAACACAGCCCGAAGAATGCGGAATCGCGTAACGGTCAACGAAAGCGAGGAGTCTTCAAGTAGGTGGATATTTGATTTTGCCAGGAAAGTATGTCCGGACTCTGTTCCTGAGCAAAATATTGTTCGCGATGCGTCTCCGGGCCACGACGCGATAGAATCACCTTTTACGATGGCAGAACTTTCAGTTGCCCTCCTGTCCTGTAACAATAACGCGCCTGGATTAGATAGAATCAAATTCAACTTGTTGAAGAATCTACCCGGCAATGCCAAGAGGCGCTTGTTGAACTTGTTCAATAAGTTCCTGGAGCAAAACATTGTACCGCAGGATTGGAGGCAAGTGAAGGTGATCGCCATCCAAAAGCCAGGGAAACCAGCTTCTAATCACAACTCTTATAGGCCGATTGCAATGCTATCCTGTATCCGGAAATTGATGGAAAAAATGATACTCCGTCGTTTAGACCACTGGGTCGAATCAAATGGTCTACTATCAGAAACTCAATTTGGCTTCCGCCGTGCCAAAGGGACGAATGATTGTCTTGCGTTGCTTTCAACAGATATTCAGCTGGCGTATGCTCGTAAAGAACAAATGGCGTCTGCGTTCTTGGACATTAAGGGGGCTTTTGATTCCGTTTCTATTGACATTCTTTCGGGTAAACTTCACCGACAAGGATTTTCTCCAATTTTGAACAATTTTTTGCACAACTTGTTGTCCGAAAAGCACATGCATTTTACGCATGGCGATTTGGCAACTTTTCGCATTAGCTACATGGGTCTTCCCCAGGGCTCATGTTTAAGCCCCCTTCTTTACAACTTTTATGTAAATGACATCGACGAATGTCTGGCAAATTCATGCACGATAAGACAACTTGCAGACGACAGTGTAATCTCTGTTACAGGAGCCAAAGCTGCCGATTTGCAAGGACCATTGCAAGATACCTTGGACAATTTGTCTGCTTGGGCTTTACAGCTAGGTATCGAATTCTCTCCGGAGAAGACTGAGATAGTAGTTTTTTCTAGGAAGCATGAACCTGCTCAGCTTCAAACACAATTAATGGGTAAAACGATTTCTCAGGTTTTGGTACACAAATATCTTGGTGTCTGGTTCGACTCTAAAGGCACCTGGGGTTGTCACGTGAGGTATCTGATGAAAAAATGTCAACAAAGAGTGAATTTTCTTCGTACAATAACCGGACAATGGTGGGGAGCCCATCCAGGAGACCTTATAAGGCTTTACCAAACAACGATATTGTCTGTTATTGAATACGGGTGTTTCTGCTTCCGCTCCGCAGCAAACACACATTTGATCAAACTGGAGCGAATACAATATCGTTGTTTGCGTATCGCCTTAGGTTGCATGCAGTCGACCCATACGATGAGTTTGGAGGTTTTAGCTGGAGTACTACCATTGAAAAACCGCTTCTGGAGCCTGTCTTCTCGTATTTTAATCAAATGTGAGGTCTTGAACCGTCCCGTGATTGAAAATTTTGAAAGGTTAATCGAACTTAATTCTCAAACCCGTTTTATGACATTGTATTTCAATCACATGTCCCAAAATATTAACCCTTCTTCGAATATTCCAAATCGTGTCGACTTATCAAATACTTCTGATTCTACTGTGTTTTTCGATACATCCATGATAGAAGAAACTCGTGGAATCCCGGATCATTTACGCGTGCAGCAGATCCCTAAAATTTTTTCCAATAAATATCGAAACATCAACTGCGACAATATGTACTACACTGACGGATCACTTCTTGATGGGTCCACTGGCTTCGGTATCTTCAATAACAATTTAACCGTCTCCCATAAGCTCGATAATCCTGCTTCTGTTTACGTCGCAGAATTAGCTGCAATTCAGTACACCCTAGGGATTATCGAAAAAATGCCCACGGACCATTATTTCATCTTTACGGACAGTCTCAGTTCCATTGAGGCTCTCCGATCGATGAAAGATGTTAAGCACTCTCCGTATTTCCTGGGGAAAATACGGGAACATCTGAGTGCTTTATCCGAAAAATCTACTCAGATTACCTTAGCGTGGGTCCCTTCTCACTGCTCGATACCGGGTAATGAGAAAGCGGACTCTTTGGCTAAGGTGGGCGCAACAAACGGTGATATTTATGAAAGACCAATTGCCTTTAATGAATTTTTCGCACTTGTACGTCAGAATACGATCATCAGTTGGCAAAATGCTTGGACCAGAGGGGAATTGGGAAGGTGGTTACATTCCATAATCCCCAAAGTATCGACGAACCCGTGGTTCAAGGGGTTGGATGTAGGTCGGGATTTCATTTGCGTGATGTCCCGGCTTATGTCCAATCACTATAGATTTGACGCGCTCCTCCGTCGTGTTGGGCTCGGGGAAAGTGGTATCTGTGCCTGTGGTGAAGGTTATCACGACATAGAGCATGTGGTTTGGTCATGCCCTGTACACCGTGACGCCAGGTCTAAATTAATAGCTTCCCTGCAGGCCGAGGGTAGACAGCCGGCTGTTCCTGTTCGTGATGTCTTGGCGAGCCGTGACCTATCCTACATGTCCCTTATATACGTTTTCCTGAAATCCATCCACGCCCCAGTCTAGTCCCGTTCCCCTCCGTCTACACCCAACAAAACGACAAGAACACGTTTGAACCTTAAGCACAAAACCAGCAACCAGACCCCGCACAACAGAACCAGGACCCAAGGACTACGAGCCTCTGTCCCAACTCACGACATCGTGGCTCAGCAGAACGAATCCATACATGCCATTCGACGATTATCAGACGACCATTGAACAACAAAACACTGATTGGAAATCCCATGCTAGTTTTAAGTTAGACTTAATTTCAGCTCGTAGTCGGCAGCGAGGATAAAAAATTTGCTTTAGTTTTTAAGTCATCAGATATAATTGGCGCCGTTAAACATTAAATTGTATTTGTGCCGTGTCAAATAAATGTTATGTGAAGAAAAAAAAATTGTGCCACATTTGCTGCCTTCCCAAATGGATTTTTCGACAATCGGCTTCCGTAGGGACCTTGTTTAGGGTGTGTACCATCACGGGAAACTGTTTTCTCGATTTTGGTCAAAATTGCATATTAGCCAATTTTTGAATTATGAGCAGTGTAGCATGTGTTTCTAATATATAAGGTGTGTGGCTAGCGTGCGGGGCTAGCGTGCGTGGCTTGCTATATAGCGTATAGCGTGTGTGTATGTTTATGGCGTGTATGCATGTTTGTAGCGTGTGTGGCTTGCTGTATAGCGTGCGGCTAGCAGTATAGCGATTGAAATTTTTTATACATAATTGCTAATAAATCACCTCATGTAGAATTTAATTATCACTGTAAATCATTCAAAATTAAATAAAAAATTTGACATGTTGGAAAAAAATTATTCAGTTGTCAATAAATGGCATTGACAAACACAATTAACCTCAAAGTTTATCTGAAGAATTTCTGAGCTAGTGAGCCTGAATCACAGAATTTTTCGCGCAAGTCTTACTAATTGCAGCAATCAGTTGTAAAATTATCCACGCTATCGTAAAATGCAGAAAATTATTTTTTGAACTGTTATACTATAGATGGAGAATGCACTATTTGCCCTTGTCTACGGCCTCTTCGTAGCCACTGCCTAAATTAAGATATCTTAGTGCAACTTGATACAGAAGACAGCCTCAAAACAATTTAACTTCATTCTTGTTTTGGATACGGCAGCAAGTAAAACCGCAGTGCCAGCTACAGAGATAAACGTCATCTGGAGCAAAGAGTCTATTAAATTAACCCCAATTGAGTGTATTCCCAAACCTGGACCTAATTTTGTTAGAAGGAGAGTCAACAGAGGTACTGTAGAATTCAGATTAAAGGAAAGGTACTTGGTGGGAAGCCTGAGAATAAACCCATGCTAAAGTCCTTTGGCAACCAAATGGCCTGATTCTACTAAGATTCGAACCCACGACCACCTGCTTACCAAGGCGGACTCTGTAACCTTGCGGCTACGGAGCTCCCCATGAGCAAAATCTATGATGGTCGTGTCCAAGTTTGTGCTTTTTCGTGGTCACTTCGTATGAAATGACCCATATCTTATTCCATGAAAAATTTCCTCACCCTAATTTCTGGCAACACGAAAATAAGAAGAAATTTTTTCGCTAGAGTATTAACATCGAATCGAGCTCTAGATCCAAATTTCCACTAAAACTCGTTCCCTAGAACACTGTCATATGGTTGACCAAGCGTCCCCACCGATTAAACAGCGAAAGAAGGCGCGCGGTTAACATTCGCGTTGAGCTGAGTGGAAGTTTTTGTCGCGTTTCTGAGCGTTTCTAGTTTGAGCTTTAGTGCTGCATTTTTTTCTCATTTGTCAACCAGTGCACACTGGGCCAGGAAAGGAACCTAGCGAAACGAAATTATTAGCGCTCTAAAGGTTTGACCATTCGGTTTCCGATCTTCTACAAAGTTTGTTGGTATAGTTAGGGCTTCATTTTGGATGTTTGAATTAGTTCATAATTTAGCCGCTAACTTCTTTTCCCTACACGCTAGAGCTTTGCGGTTTCCGACAAAGTTGTAGATCTCTAAATTCTTTGAAACTTCACAGAATATACAAAATTTCTAACTCTTCAAGTTTCAGAGATCTATGAGTTTTTATGAAATTTGAGTGAATTTCGCGTTTTATTGTGATAATTTTATGAGTTCACTGGAATTAATTTCTTACAAACTTTTTCTCAATATAAATTGAATAATTTCGTCGTTTTCTTCCGAGTACATAAGTTTTTGAAGTACTTAAGTGAAAATATTACACAAAATTTGGAAAAAATACATAATTTTGTGAATAAGATGTCTCATAGGTTAGCACGTATTAGCAAACCATGATTTTTGCTGAAAATTGTCCATCAAAATATCTTTATTTTCTGAAATTTTTAAAAATGTGCTTTATTGTGTTTTTGTGATATTTTAGTTTGAATATAACCATAGGTTTCATATAAAAATACAATTGCTATGTATTTATTGCATGAAATACACGGTCCAGTACTCTGATACTTTATAGAACCCATTTGCAGTCGTCAGCAAAGTTTCTCAGTGTAATAAGAACTTCAACTTGACGCTCAGTTTAGTTCGCAATTTTGCCGCAGAGATGGCGCTTCGACACTAACTTTTTATTCTTACAAGCCAGAGATTTGCAGTTTTCGACAAAGTTTTGGATCAGAAATTTTTATGTTACTTCGTAGAAGAAACTAAATTTCTGTTTCTTAAATTTTTTTGGCAATTTACGAGTTTTTGATGAATAAAACTGAAAATACAAATGAATCAAAATGACTGGAATAACAATACTGACGTAATTTATTTGAAATTATATATAAAATTATAGAAATAACAAAAAAAATAATGACAGAACCTACACAAATAACAAAAGAAACAAAAACGACACCAAAAATACATGTTAAAAATGTAACAAACGGCCTATTTGAATTAGGAGATAACAATGCCAGAAATGACCGAAATGACAACAATGAAAATAATGTGGGAAACAATAACCATGCCAAAAATGAAAAAAAAATGACAGAATTCACAAAGAGACAGAAGCGACATGAATGACAAAATGACAATAATTACAATAGTTATATGGAATTTAAAAAAAATAAAAAGATAAAGAGAAAAAAGTCTCAA
Source organism: Wyeomyia smithii (assembly GCF_029784165.1). Taxonomy (NCBI): domain Eukaryota; kingdom Metazoa; phylum Arthropoda; class Insecta; order Diptera; family Culicidae; genus Wyeomyia; species Wyeomyia smithii. Next base: position 35,691,046 of record NC_073696.1, read on the forward strand.
AAATATACAAATGAACAAAAAAAAACAAAACCTACAAATGTAACAAAAATATAACCAAAAATAACAAAAAGACAAAAAAGTCAGAATAAAAACCAAAATGTCGATAAAATTAATTTGATTAAAATAGGGCCGATACAAATTTCATTTTCATTTTATGTCAACCCCCCCCCCCTTCAAAAATGTTGAAAATTGGAAGAGGAAGGAAAAAAAAGTTAAAGCCGTTTTGTTAATATTATTGACTTTTCGACAGCGTATATGCTTAATTTAGCAACAAACGAGTCCAGTGACAGTGAAAGTGTCATCAAAAGGCAAGCCAAATGAATAATAATGATATTAATGTGATATTTTTCAACACACTTTTGCACGCAAGTTACAAACGTCGTAACTTGCACACATTTTTTTATGAAAGCTTTTCCTCTTTTTCTTCTCAGTGTTATTTATTTTTTGCCCTCCCCTTAGCTAACTTCGATAACTGTGGACATAAAAACTTTTCAAAATTTGTATCAGCCTAACAAAAAAAAAATAAAAAAAAAAAACAAAAATCACACAGACGTCATGAAGATAGTTTTAAAAACGCCAAAAAATACTACATTGAAAACAAACAGTAAATAACAGAACAAAAAAAAACGAAAAAACGACAGATAAAGCAAAAAATGAATTACGACAAAAAGAACAGAAATGACCTAATCGAAGGAAAATAACTAAATCAAAGTGTTAAAAATTTCAAAAAGATATGAATGATAGAAATGACTAGAATGACGTAAATTTACAAAAATGACATGAAAAAAGATACAAATTGAACCAACTAAAACAATAATAGGACCCTAAAAGGCAACATATTAAAAAAGCTATGACGAAAATGTAAAAAACTCAAGGAACAACAATAATGACGTAAATAATGACAAAAATTACAAAAAAAAACAGAACATCAAAATGGCAAAAAATAAGATAACTTCATGAACTAATTATATTTTACGTTCTATGACTTATATTTTAAATTATAAAGTAAGCAATTTATGTAAGTTTCTCGAGGATGCTAATAATGAACACGGGCTAAGGATGTAATATAGACTTAAAAAAAATTTCTCTCGTCCAGACGGGACACGAACCCGCAATCTCCGATGTCTCCGGTGTGGTGTTTTGGCCAATTAAACAATTGGGAGAGGTAGTTTCCCCTAAGACCAAAATCGATCACCCTTTCCTATTGCTCCACACACGCCTCGATCAACAATACAGACTGCCTTGTGGAAGTTATTTTTGTAACTGAATGATTGCCTGCTCTGACATTTGTATAGCGACTTACTATATCTGATGGAAAGAGAAGACTAGGTGATTCAGTTGGTTGCGGATCTTTCATAGAAATGCATCTAATGGAAGAGCTCCGTTAAGCTGGGATTACTCTATGAACTAATTACGTTTTTTGTCTGGACGTGGTAAATTTTTTCTAAGTCTATATCACATCCTCAGAAAAAAGAAATTTTCTTCAACCCTCTCAGCTGGTCTCGAGTTACGATGTTGACCTAGCAAGCCAGTCGTCGTATGTTCGAGTCCCGGCTCGAGTGAGACTGTCAGTGTCAGTAGGATCGTAGCGCTAGCCCCCAATTGTCCTGTACACTTAACAGTTGACTGCGAAGTCTGTGTATAATAAACAGAAGGCCGAGTTCCGAATCGGAATGTAGCACCAAGGAAAAAAATTACATTCTCAGCCCGTGTTCATTATTAGCATCCTCGAATAAATCACATACATTGCCTACTTTATAACAATATTTAAATTAAATAAATAAATGAATTAATTACAACTATGACAATAAGTGAAATGAATAAAAAGTGACAAAAAAAATAAAATAGTAAAATTAGAAACTGTCTATTATAAAAAAAAACAAAAAAATTTTAAGAATAAAGTTACAAAACTGACCATCAAAATAAAAATGACATAAATTTCAATTATGAGAACAAATATGACTGAAAGTGTCAAAAATCCAAAGAATGATATGAATGCTAACCTAAGAATGATCAAAAATCAAAACTAACTTAACCGATTAAAAAGACAACATGGAATGATTGTAGATTAAAATAAAAGTACGGTAAATAATATTCTAGAACAGACTCTAATGACGTAAATGCAACAAAGATAAATGTGACAAAAATGGCAAAAATGGTAATAGCTTGAAATAAACAACATATACAATAATGTCGGTTATGACATAAACGAAATAAAATAATAAATAAAAAATTTTAAAATTAACAAAAATGAAAACTATAAATAAAATTGAAAAAATGTCTAAAATGACAAAAACCCTGTAAAAGACAGAAGGTAAAAGCAAAGCCTTGGTGCTACATTCCGTATCGGAACTCGACCTTCTGTTTATTATACACAGACTTCGCAGCCAACTGTTAAGTGTACAGGACAATTGCGGGGCTAGCGCTACGATCCTACTGACACTAACAGTCTCTCCCGAGCCGAGACTCGAACCCACGATGACTGGCTTTTTAGGCCAGCATCGTACCTCGAGACCAGATGAGAGAGTTACAGACAGAAGGTACAGAAGTCATAAACAGACGAACAAAAAATGACTAAAACAAACAAAGATGACTAAAACAAACAAAAATTATAATGATCAGAGTAATAAAATTTACAAAAATGATAAAAAATGATCCAAAAGACAAAGATTTTGCAAACGGCGGCGAAACAGACACAAAAGAGAAAAAAAAAAAAGACGCAAAAATGACTTACAAACAAATGAAACAACTGGTAAAAAAAAAAACAAGAACAAACCGACCAAAATTATGTAAATAAAAAGTGAAAGAAAATATTTAAAAAATGCAAAAATGAAAAATTGACATGGGGTATCGGCTCGAGTATGGTCAGGGGTTAATGAAGCGATATAGAACTAATATTTAGCAGATAGGTACTCTGCATCATGAAGAACCATCATGCAATAAATTACCCATCTGGGCATCATTCACCCCCCTGACGATAACAGGTAGAACCTGACGATAACAGATATAAGATAACCCCATATAAGAATGACAATCGCTACAAAAATTAGAAAAATAATGGAAAGGTAAATATGACATGCATAAAATAAATAATTAAATTTAAAAAATGACAATGTGGTAGAATGCTACAAATAGATAAAAAAAATTAAAAAAAAACCACAAATGTCAAATATTTCAAAAATGGCAGAGACAATAGGAAACCAGAAAACTGAGTAACAAAAATACCAATCAATTAAATAAATAAAAAATGACAAAAAAATACGACAAAAAATGTCAAAAACTCCAAAAATGATATGAGTAAATGATCAGAATGATAAAAAATACAAAACTGTTGTAAATGACGAAAATTATAAAACAGAAACACAAATAGCCAAATAAAAAGAATTGACAGAAATGATATAACGACAACAAACGCTGAAATAAGCTAAAAATAAAAAAAAATACAAATAACAAACACGAAGAAAATTACCGAAATGAAAAAAAAAACCTCAAAAAAACAACAACGTAAAAGATACCATGAATGACAAAAGGCCAAAATATAACAAAAAGCAACAACAATATTGAGAATGATAAAATGACAAAATTCTCTGTGATAAAAATGATTCAAACGACAGAAAATTCATAAGACAAAACGGTGACGGTAAAAGTGATAACTTTTTTCAGTTTTCGGTTATGTTGGCCTTTGACGAAGTCTGCATAAGAAGTGTGACAGCTAGCTCAATGCTGTTTATTTCCCTGGAAACCTGAGAAAATTTCGTAAGCAATAGTGTCTTAAAATCGTCGAATTATAAAAAATAGGAAGCACTTAGAAAGGAACAAATGTGAAATCAAATGTTTTCTGAGAATTAATCTGCAATTTTCACTCTGAAATGTGTGATAAACATGGGTCTTGTTTTTTACCAAGTTAAACATTGAAGTCTACTCTACAAGATGTTCTTTGACATCTAACTCTTTAAGTTTAACTGCTATTTCACTTCAAAAGCACTAAGCTGCACCTTCATTTAAAATTGTAAGATACACAGTTTTCTGCTCCACTGTGTAACGAAACGTTTCAAGCATTGATCTAGTATGCAGTGCATACCGTGTACAAGACGTCAACGACGCGTCTACGTAAACACAGTGGAGTAGAAATAAATAGAATATCAAGAATGATAGTATATTCGAAAGATCAAGAAATGCATAAATTTGTAGTCGAAATTCATAAAAATTTTACTGTTTTCTAAATATCAAAATAGACAAAACCGACAACCGACAAACCGTCATGACAAAAATGATACAAATGGTAAAATTAACAAAATGATCTATGTTCTTCAACATAAATGAAATTTCAATAAATTTAGTTTTATAATATGTTGAAATAAATTTTGTTTCGAAAAACAATTGTAGGCCGCAAGTGAAGTGACTAAATTTACAAAATAAATTGGAGTACTTAAAACACAAATTGTAAGTGCAACACACTACAACTAATTACAACAAAAGTAACTGCGTTTTCATTGTCATTATTTTTCAGTAAAGTAGCACTTTTTCAACTTTTTGAATTTTTTTTCTTGTCTCCGATTTATTAGAATATTGACGACAGTGTACTTCCGAATCATGTAGTTTTCAAGTATTATTAATTACTTTGTAAAGAAGCTTATGCATGTGCGAAAAGACACGTACACATCTGAAAAATCAGGAAAAATAAAACAGTCTTTTTCATAAAATACCATAATATTGACTAATCTATTTCCCATCAAAGAACTGATTATGGTTATAATATCAGCACTAAATTATATTACCAGCAAACCTAATTCCCTAGAACCAATCGCTCATCGGAAACAAAACAGTTAATTCCAACTCATCATTTCGCCAAACTGGATTTACCGCTTCTAAGCCCCGCTCCATGCCAGAGCAGGGAAATACCTCTTCAGAAAATGCAATTCGCTCTCCATCACCGAGCGTTTACGAGTCCAACCAGCCGTGCGTCTCTAAAAGGTTGCACTTAATACCTTCAACCGGGTGTCCTTATCGCCGGGTTGCCGGGTCAGTCTATCATTAGATTCGCAAGTGTTTCATATTGCCGCGCTTCAAGCTGCTAAATGCCTGTTTATCGTTCCTAGCGCGCACCTGATGGTGACGCACTCGGTTGTTATAGCTGTTCCTCACTCACTGCTGTGTATCGGGAATCCTCAATCTTAATGGAATTTCGAGTGTTACATTTGCCGCCTGCTCGCCTACTCACCAGGGCCGAAAACGCTCGAGCGTCGCAAACTTGGCCTGGCCTTCGCACATCTTCACCAACTAGACGGGAACGGATGGTGTCAGATCCAATCCGGTTCGTTAGCGCAATCTGCCACAGGCAGCGAAACGGGAACCGGGAAGATTTATTTTAGCGGATATCATTAGATTAGACTCGGTGACGAACAACTTTACGCCGGACCAACATCAGCGGTCTCTCGTGCCCCATTTGAATGAAGGGACCAAGCGTGGAAGCAGGAAAACGGATACGAAGAGTGATAGGAATTCATTTCCTGTCATACTAGAGAGAGATGCGCGCTGCTGCTGCAAGCTGCTAATCTCGTACACCGTATCAAATATGCATTTGCAGCATAATTAGTGCAGCTTGTTGAGTCTCGAGGGTAGCGTAAGTGGCGTGGCACATTCCATAACCGTTCGATAAGCATCCGCCCGGGAGCCGCGGCGCGGTGGTGTGAGTTAGAACGAACGTGAGTATGATTTAGGGTATCTATTACGCATTTCAATTAGTTTGATGAAATCGAGTAAGGATAATCTAAATTCAAATGAAGTGCATACTAGAAACTCGGTTCGAGTTATTGCATGAACGTTCATCAAAGTCAGACTTCATTACCCATAATTTCCAAACTTTGTTTATGTGATTTCGCCACAATTTCACTATTTAATAGATGTGCGATTGATGACGTACTCTGCGTAGGAACCCTGGCATCACTTAATACTTGAGTGGAAATTCCCACCGTAACGCAGACTGTGCTGTCTGCACAACCGACCGAAGTGATTGGATCGATTTACGTGTCTTCCTGTCGAGTGTTACGAGACACTTGATAAGAATTTAATCCTACAGTTCCACAACATCAAGGTTCTGCTGCTTACGGTGAGATCTGTTCATCACCAAGAGCGGAGGGCGAGACGAACTGTATCTAGCCGAGGGCAAAAAGGGCAAAGTTGTGTAGTGTATCCTCGTAAATATTACTCTCGATCAAACGTTTGAAATATGAAAAATTTGAAGGTAACTGCCACCGGCTGTTTCCCATGAAGCTGACAGGGAACTGTTTATCATCGAAGCATATGCGTGTTTTCCCCTCCACTGCCACGCTGTGCCGAGACTAGGGCAACGGGTGGGAAATTGGAAAAATGTTCATCGCCGTGGAAAATATGCCAAAAGAGGTAATCAATCCTAGGGAAAGCATCCATGAGAAAACGAAGCGGTGATAACCTGAGAAAATCGAAAGGCTGATTTTTTTTTTGCTTTGAAACGCTTACCGTCTATGATGTCGTTCGGCTTTGGCCGGAAGCCTGAGCAACTTGAGCACCGAAATTCCATTCATTCAGCCCATTCGAAGAGCTACTTTCACGGTAAAGTAATGATTTCCATTCATCCTGACCATAAATCAAACCACCCCTTCTCTACCGGGTTGCTGGCGAAGCACCAGCGGTAGCGCTTAGGATTTATTGCTAATACTAAGTCTTTCATTTCTATTTACAGGTAAGCAACCGGGGTTATCTTTGTACCGGCGCGATGGATACCGCTTGAACAGCGTTGAGGTATTTGATTGGTTAACGGAGTGAAGGGTTATTCATATTTGGATAATTGGGAAATTGAAATTCATTTCGATGACATATATAATAATATTAGAGGCACGTATCTTCAGAAAAGGGTGGAGTTGTAGAGATCATCATTCATGATACTTAGGTAGCTATTTTTTGCATTTTTTTAACAGTTGCCAGCAAATTTTTACAATGTTGATGAGCTCACCAACATGTACTTCTCTTAGCTGTTGACCACCCAGCTATCAAATTGGTAGTGCTTATTGAGATTTTATAAACAAATCTAATATGTAATCTGAAAATTGAATTTGAAAAAAAAAACGCGAATTGCGAACGAGAGATATTTCTCTCCCTCTCTATGACAATTTTTGCCATTGCAATAAAAATCTATTCAATATTTGAGATGTTGAAATTTCTGATCACAAGAAACACAGAAGGCGAATGCCATACCAGCCGATTCAACGATTAGTTCAAAGTTATCATTGAAGGTCTTAGGAAATTAGTGAAACCCCCTGTGGAAGCTAATACTAATCTCCATTTCTCGAGTGTAGATTGGTTTGGTTTTGTAGCTTTTTACAGCTTTGCGAGTAATATTAGTTTAAAAAAGTGCATTTTTTCATCAAAAACGTCATAAGCCCTATGAAAAAGTTGAAAATTTGTTCAAGGTATGTTCGACAGAATGATGAATTTTTCAAATAGAAAAAAATGTCTAGAACATAGAAAGCCTCTTAAATCACATCAGAAAAAGTTATTTTGAATTTTTTGATTTTTAGAAATTTTGAGAATGTCTGTGTACAGAACATCCTGTATGCGGTCGATTTTACAGAGATAGAATCAAAGTGTCTTCAGCAATGTTTTTCTACATAAGGTGGTCTACAACATTTGCGATAATACCTATGTTCCATCCCAGGAGATTGGTCAACAAAGGAGTGTACTTTTTAGCTTTGTCCCTCTCAACGAATTATATTTCTTCTTACATACGGATCGGTTGGTACGGATTGTCCCCGATCTTAGATTATATTGTATTAAATTGCGCTACACAGCCTAGCCGTTGACAAGAAAAATGTCTGGAAATCATTCAAAAAAAAAAAAAAAAAAAGGTGGATATCATTTTCCAGGATCCTTTCGAGTACTGGCTGTGCTAGTGTAGACTAGACTGGATAAGATAGTCTACAACTTTGCGAAAGACTTAATTTTGATTTGACAAGTAATTATTGAAATAAAACTCTTATCTCACTCATAGGTGAATCAAATCGCTTGATTCGCATCAAAAGTCACACCTTATAATTTACAATAACTTTGTCGAATACACTTAACCATTCAAATAGCATTCTTACACTCAAAAGGCTGACGATCACGTTTGTCACGTTTGAACACACTGTGCCTATGGGCCATTCAATCAAAGTTCCCTGACGTCTTCACCAGATGGATTGTGCTACAAAACCAACGGCAATCTGCCACCTCGAGGAAACCCTAGGCCAATATTTCGGCCGAAACGTCCCATGTTCTACAGCATGACAGAAGCAGTTAAAGACAGGGCCGGCGTCACATTAGTTTTCCGAGTGGGTAGTAAGGAATAGAGAAGGCTCATGGGTGACGAAGTCGTAGCCAGGGGGTGACCCAGAGATACCTGAACATAATTTTACGAAAATTTGACAGTGCATAAATAATGGATGCCAATGGAATGTTCAAGATAAATTGGATTTTAAAATTTTGTTCAGTAATAATGTTTGCATTAAAAAATTAAAAAAAAAGTAGGAGGTTGTATCCAAGACACGACCGCATAAATGACGTAGAACTACGTACACTATTAACAAATGCATTGAGTGTTTCATTACCCTAGTAACACAACTGTTTTTATCAAAGCTTCATAGCGCTTTTTTGGCTGTATTGAGCGCTATTGAACTTTGATAAAACCAATATTTTTACTTGGGTAATGAGTTATAATGTCTACTAAGGAAAGGTTGTAAATTTCGTGAACCGGATTCAGCAGTTAGCAGAACGTGCCGAGTTGAAAACCATACACAGCACACACACAAATCATACCATATCATAGACACACACACATCATACCATACACACATCATACCATATCATACATACACAGCAAGCAAGCGACCAATCAGAAGATGATATTTTTATTTCAACAAAGCTTGACAATTTTCAATAGTGCAATAGTTAGTAGATTCAAACAACATTTTTCTGCATTTGGGCAGATGCGTGTATAATTTTCCAATCGATTGCTGAAAGAATGAAGAAAATCGGTTGAAAACCAACCGACCTATAAGCATTTGAAAAGGGACAAATTTCGTCCCAGTTTTTCAGTTTGCATCCCTGTGTAGTATGCTAAAGTAAAACGTAGTTCTACGTCAAAAGGCATTTTGCTGTTCAAAATCGGTTGCTGATCGCAACCTTTGTGCTGCCCCAACAGTGGGAGAGTTAAGATACACGGACAACATGCACTGTGGAAGCTATTTCACCTTCTGTAAATTAGACGGCCGCGACAGATGTAACTCCTAGAATCCGCACAGAATGCTTGCTTACGTTGTCAAAAATTATTAACTTTTAATTACTTGTTTATTTGCCTTGAAAAAAGGCATTTTGCTGTTCAAAATTGGATTTGGTGATGCTGATCTTTATGCTGCCCCAACAGTGGGGAAATAATGGCAGTCTGGCGAGGCACGCTGAGATGAACCGCGCTGCTACTGAGACATGGTGACCAACCACAGCGCAAGTGATTTACTTAATCTGAAGGCAGCCACAGGCGCAAAGCGCTGTTACTTCTGAGTGCTGTATCTGCTTCTACTGCTGTCAACAGCGTGGACGGTCCATCCAGCTCACCTTCCGACTAATGAATGTAGCTAGTTTTCCCAGAAACACTCTTTTATAGCCGAAGGGTGCTACGTAATAGGCTACGCCTTTCAGTTCAGTTGTCACATTCTCTAATGTTCTTTAGACGAATTATTTCACAATTCGCGTTTGATTTTTGTATCCAGCTAGTAAACACCGATGGTGCTCTCACACACGCAACGATATTACCCCTATCGTATTACGGCTTGTAATATTAAGCAAGCGATTTCGTTTGTCGCTGTTGCGTGTTGCATCATGTGTTGCAAAAACAAGAAAAAATAAACACTTTTGTGAATCTAAAAAGCAACCAAGCAACGCAATAATATTCAATTTTCACAATTAAATTCACTTTTTTTTTGTGGAACTTCACACTTTTTGCACTCAGCACATTGCAATAAAACACCTGTATATATGTTTAACAATTCTTTAAGTGTAAAATAACCGAAAATCACCAAATAATGTGATGATTTCAAAGCAGGAACCAGCTGGCCAATCTTGATCACGGCCTCGCACAACCATCCGCGAACTTTTCCAAAAATAAAAACAACGGAGAATGCGGGTTCGTGTCCCGTCTGGACGAGGGAAAAATTTTTCTAAGCCTAAAAGTCACACCTTTTATTCCCGTTCATTTTCGCATCCTCGCAAACTGCATACATTGCCCGCATTACTAAACTTAAAAACAATTGTAAATTTAGAAAATAAACTCACTCCGCGATAACATCTATAACGAACATGCACAACTAAATTAAACAATTTTTCTTCCGATATAACATGCGAGCGAAAAATTTGTGCGTCCGATTTCGGTCATGGCTTGCTTCCTCTTCTTTCTTTGGAAGAGTTTCATATTATTGACTAATAAACAACTTTGTAAAAGGAACCATCCTTCTAAATTAAAAAAAAAAGGAGAAAAACAAATTTAGTACTAGTTTAGTACACATTTAATTCAAATATCTTCACACAAAAATACTTCTCGAGCATTCTCATGAACATTGCCGAAGACACTATCTCATAAAAACAAACAAGATCCGGAGTTCTTAGTTTTGTTCCGCTAGATTGCATTCCAGGACCACTGGGCACTGTCAACTTATTGAAGCTAAAAATAATTTCACTTTTAGCCCGTTCGTGCTGAAATTGATATTAACAGCTTTCAATTCAACTGATATTCTGTTGTTGACAGTGAAAATCAGTGCTGTTAGTCTCACTCATAAACAGCATGCAACACCTCAAGTGAGGTTCTCGTAGCTGCCGATATTACACACTGGAGCATTACCTATCCATTCAATCATTTTCACGTTCTTTCCTACTGTCATGCATTACGATAGTTGCGGAGGGACAAAAAATATTTCAATTAGGGTAACGGACTATTTCGTTAGCGGTTTACTGTGGTTGGTTTTTCATTAGACTGCTATAAAAAACTTATCAAAGCAATTCGATACCCTACACGTTCCAGTATGCGATATATTACAGATTCTTCCCCTCACGTTCGGCTGTTCGTGCACGGAGCAAAACTGGGTAGATGAAGAAATCATTTCCGTTTTCGAGCACAGTTTTTCAAGTACTCCTCCTAGTCAAGCAATTTTTTTCCTGTATTGACTTCCTCACTCAAGCCCAGCTGGTCTCGAGGTACGATGCTGGCCCAACAAGCCAGTCGTCGCAGGTCCGAGTCTCGGCTCGGGAGAGACTGCCAGTGTCAGTAGGATCGTAGCGCCAGCCCCGCAATTATCCTGTACACCTAAATATTTGTGACACACTGTCTCTGAAATGCATGAACCATTTTACACCAAAATTAGCATTTGTATTCTACATACAGAAGAAGTATTCGAAGGGTGTAGAGTTAACCACTGAAAATAAAGAAAATCTTAAGGTGAAACTGTGTAGAACCACTCAAGGCCGACTTTGAATTTTAAAAGGCACAAGACTCAGAAATAGTTGATGCTTCACCTGTAAACTGTATCACCACAGCATTGCAGCCGGAAATTGATGCTCAAAATCCAGAGAATATAATATAACCGACACCAGTTTTAAATCCAAGATGGCGACTTTTATTTTGTTTAAAGTTGTATGAAGCTGTGAAAAAATTTATAACCCCTCATTGGTATTTCTAGAGCTAGGATTGCAAATCGGAAACAGGAATCGTTATCCGACACCATTCAGAAAATCGAGATGCCGTCTTTCAGTTACGTTAAACCTGCGAAAATACTTGTTCGTTTGACGCCCTGCAATCTATGAGGCGCATTCCATACGAAGTGTCCACAAAAATGCACAAACTCGGCATCGGCATCGACCATCACGGGCCGAGATGAGGGAATTATTCATCTACAGGGTGACACAGGATTCATCTACAGGGTCACACAGGAAAATCTCAATATTTCAAAGAATAAGCACGTTCTCCATCGGTTTCTCGTCCCAGATTTTCGTGATAACTCAATAACTGAATTGCTCCAAATTTGTTATTTTATAGTCGTTCAGCTTCGACATCATGTATCCCTACACAAAATAATACAGTGGATTCAGATCCGGAGACGACGGAGGCCATTCATTCTTCGAAATGAAATCGGTCAAGTTTTTGCTCACACCACGGCTGAACAACCTTTGCGGTTTGGGATGGGGCGCCATCTTGCTGGAAGCAGTAGTAATCGTCTTCAAACAATAGTTCAGCTTGAGGCAGAACATTTTTATTCAAAACCGTGACCCCTTTATCGATAAAAATAAAGGGCAGTTTACCTCTCTTGCAAATGGCTCCCCAACCCATCACTGACGTCTTATTTTGGAATCGGGAAACGTTCAGCTTGTCCGCAGGAGCTGGCTGGAGGCTCACACTCCAAACTCGATCATTTTGGCAATTGACTGTTTGCTCAAAAACGAACAGCTTCTCGTCCGAGAAAATAATCTCGTCATCTGCGCGCCAACCGAGCAACTCCCGCGACCGTTGGTACCTCTTGTCCTTTGTAGCTTTGGTAACCCCATGAACCACCTGTTTTTGTACGGTGTAAATTTTAAATCCTTTCGCAGAAGCAGGCGGAATGATTCTCGGTTCATTTTAAGGCTCCTGACCAGCTACCGTGCAGATTGGGCTGGATTCCAGCGAATCCGGTCTCGTAGGTTATTTTTCAGCCTTGGAGTTCTCACAGACCTTGGTCGTCCAGATCGTGCCTTGTCCTCGGTGCCTCCGGCCTCTGGGTACCAATTTATGGTCCGGTACACGAATTTCCGGTTGATTCCGAGCGGTTTTAGGTGTTTGAATATGTGTCCGGGTTTGTACCCTTTCACATATTCAGCGATAACAACTGCTCTTAACTCTGCCATGGCTCACAACTCAATGTAAACAAACTGCACAGAAACGAAACTCTGACACTTTGGGCAGCAAAGTTAACCCTTTCATTTGACATATAGATGGCACCAGAGAGATGCAACGTGTAGGCTACAGGCGACCCCAAAAAAGTGTGACCGGACTTTTTTGTCACCGTGTAGGTTCACCTTAAAAAATCCCAATCCTCGGTATCGGGAGCAGTACTCCGCGCTTTGTGGGCCCTCCTCGTTGCAAAATAATGCATTTTTTGTTCAAAATCTTTGTTTCTCTTTTTCTTACAATTCATAAACGTAAAAATACTGATAGATGATTGCTAAAGAAAATAAACCAGGGAATCCAGAAGATAAATAATTTTCGACCGGAAGTGTTACCATATAGTTTATTTTTGAGTTTTAATACTACATTTACATTTTTCGGCAAATGGAGCCCTTCTTATTTAAAATTTGATAATTTCATTGTGCTATTTAAAAAACTTCACGTAAGAAACAACTATCATCCCGAGGTAATATTTGTCAAATTAGAGATATACTATTTTCACGAAACCAGAAAATATCTGTTTTATATCAAACAATTATATGTATTGAAAAGTGTCTATTACTTTCTAACCCAAATACCGAACCCAAAAATGATTCTCAGAATTTTTCTGATTATCATGGAATCTTAATATATTTTTCCTTTTTTTGCAGCAGTGTTGCCATTATTGCTCTCAATTGTTTCCCAACAATTTATTATTACAATTAACTGGTCTGGATTGATCTATCTTTCTTCTCTTTCCTTTTTTTTTGCTTTCTTCATTGCTATTAAGTGGTATGTTGTTTCGTTCTGCGGTAGTAACAAATTGAAAAAAAAAATGCAATTTTCTCGTCATAATGGAATGCTCAAATATGAAAAAGGAATTGAAAAACATACGTATCAACAATTTACTTACTTTTTATTTAGTTTTACGTGCTTCTAATATTTTCCTAAGGCTTAAAGTGCATTAATCCGGCAACACTGCTGCAAAAAAGGAAACATTATTTTGGATTCCTTAATTGCCAGAAAAGTCTTAAAAATCATTTGTATTGTTGTTTAGACATTTTCCAATAAATATGATAAAAAAAATATGGAGAAAGTCAAGACTGGTTTCGTAAAAATGGTATTCTCGACATATACTCATACTGCCTCAGGGTGATAGTTATTTGTTACGTGAAATTTTCCAAGAAATACGATGAAATTATCAAATTCCAAATGAAAAGGGCATTTTTTTGTCGCAAAATGTACATTAAATACAAAACTACAAAAATAATCTATCTGGCAACACTTCCGGTTGAGATTCACATTTTGTCTGGATTCTTTGGTTTATTTTCTTTAGAAATCATCCACCAGCATTTTTCGGACTTCTTTCGTCTATGAATTGTAAGAAAAAGAAAAAAATAGATTTTGACCAAAAATGCGTTATTTTGCAACGAAGCGGGGGGGAATTTCAATCAACATCAAAATTAAGCTTTCTCAATGTGAGTTTAGATGAATAAATTGCCCAGTTTTGAGCCAGATCCGTGTTGGTATTGACACTTCGTACGGTACGACCCGTGTATATTCGTAATCGTTACGCCCTGAGACCAAGTATTAATTTCCGAGGCCATTTTTTTAATCCAAGGTGGCAATTTGCTAAATATTGGGAAAAATGTATCTCTGGAACCGACATAACGCTAAAAAACCACGATGGATGACTTAAGCAAAACAATATAGCTAAGATCAATGTTGAAATACTACCCAATAATTATATTTCCATATCCAAGACTATGCTCAAAAGCTTAAAGCCGGTGCTTTAATAGTTAAGATGGTGACTTCGGGTTTCTGGAAAGATGTGTGAAGCTTGTCACTTTGTTGCACTATAAACAGGCTTGTAAATGGCCACGGTAGAACAGTTTTTCACTGCGATAATCGTCTTCTTTTGCTTCTAGTATTGGCACGGGATGGTGTGTAAATACATCAGATGGATAATTGCCACCACGACGCTTTTTTTCCTTAACGAATTTTGACATCTTTTCTAAATATGAGAACTTCGTTTGTGCACGGAGATTTCAGAAATTGCTCATATCAATAATCTTGTAATATTATTTCTTTTTTTTATTCTGATTAAATGTAATAAGATAAAGGCCCAATCGCAGAGAGCATAACGGGGCCGAAATAATTGTTGGAGTAGGGAAAAGCCTGCTTGAGTAAAATCAATAAATATTTCTCCTCAAACAGGCATAAAAACCCTCTCATCTTTTTATATATAATAATACAATTATAAATCAATTACAAATCACAAAACACAATCTTGATAAATATGGTTCCTGTAACTTCAAGAGCCAAATATATTTTCGGGAACGTCTTATTCCTGGTTAAGCACGTAAATAGAATCTGAAAAGAAAACAAAAGTGTACTAAACAGGAACATCAATTGATTTAAGGAAGGAATATAGAAGACGCATATAAGGGAAATCTAAAATTGCTAAGACATCACGAACAGGGACATTTGGTTGTTTATTCCGAGCTTTAAGAGAATTTTCTAAATTGGATCTAGCTTCACGATATAACGGACATGACCAAACAACATGTTCAATATCGTGGTAACCCTCGCCACAGGTGCAAAGGTGATCCTCTGTGAGTCCTATACGATGAAGGTGAGCATTGAACCAGTAATGATTGGAAATAAGCTGAGACATCATACAAATGAAATCACGGCTTACGTCCAATTTGTGGAACCAAGGTCTTAAAGAAACTTTAGGAATAATTGAATGACATCATCTTCCTAGATTCCCATTGCCCCAAGAGTTTTGCCAGTTCATGAGCGACTCTCGACGTATAGAACTAAAAAATTCATTGAATTCAATAGGTCTTTCATAAATGTCACCATGTACCGTACCGATCTTAGCTAATGAATCTGCCGTCTCATTGCCTTCAATTAAAGAATGAGAAGGGATCCATACTAATGTAAGCTGTGATGCGTTTTCGGATAAAGTACCCAAAGTAGAAATGAAATTCAGTAAACAATGATAAAACAAAAAAACATCTTCAAACGAATTACAGTTGGCATCGATTCCATTTGTTTTGTATGCGAGAGCCACATGACCTATTTTTGTACGGCGAATCATAAATCTGGTAAAAATCTGATCT
Organism: Wyeomyia smithii; assembly: GCF_029784165.1. Lineage (NCBI taxonomy): Eukaryota > Metazoa > Arthropoda > Insecta > Diptera > Culicidae > Wyeomyia > Wyeomyia smithii. Next base: position 35,707,132 of record NC_073696.1, read on the forward strand.
ATTTTTTAGCTTGAATTATGAAAAGACGTATTAAATTACACCATATCAGAAGTAATTAGTTACCATCAGCATAGTATGTATTAACGCAATTGCCTACTGAACTGTTCTGCCACTGCCACTGAGGCATAAATATCACATACAATCATCACTTAGGCGCATCGATCGAGCATCAGCAGCTGTCATGTTGACAACTCTTTACCACTGCGAGCGACGCGCCACTCCAAGCCAGATTCAAACAGCCCCTCCTAGTTCGCTTTTCCGTCCATCCATCCGTTTGTCCATACCTTCATCATCTTCTTCTGGAACTCACCACGCCCCAGAGGAAATTACGAAATATCTTGTTTGGATAATCATCTCGTTAATATGATAATGAATTATATCCATTACGTGTACCGGTGGTCACGATACGGTGACGGCTGCCAACAGTCCAGCCAGTTTGTTGAATTCACTACCCGCATCCGCAGGACGAGAGAGTGGAAGCAGATGAAGTCATCATCGGTTTTCCCACGCTCGCTGTACGGTTCCGCCATCCCTGCGGTGCAGAGAGGGACTTCCCCCGAAGCGGAAAAACGGAGCGTGAATATCAATTATTAGGGTGCTTACCAGGGATCGACTGTCCCGCTCGATCTACATTCCGCCTCCATCCACCAGGAAAATAAGACTCATTTTGCTCCACTTCCGTAGCATTGCTTTATCCGATTGCAGCGGAAAATTCACTATAGGATCCACTAGGAGCGCAAAAGGATGATGTTGGTTCTACCGGATGAAAGGTGCCCGTAAGATAACAGAATATGGGTGGATACGTGATCGGAATCTTTCATCTTGTATGGCTTTCGGGCTTCGAGAGTTCGGTGGCGGCTGGCTGCTGCAATATGTGCTCTTGGAACTACTTTCTCCCTGTTGTTTTGGTTTTCTCTGTGGTCAGCAGGAAAGAAAATCATTTCCGAGATTGATAATAGAACTTTAAACCGTGATAGATGGGGACTTTGCTGAACTCGACTTTTGTACACGTTGGATTATAACTTTTCTGTCGCGTTGTGCTTTTTTGTATCTCAAAGGACCCCTTGGCGCAGCGGCATGTTCTTCGAAATCAAAGCCGGTTTCAGTGGGGGCATTGTGGCAATTTAATATACCGGCTAGGTAGATTTAATTTCCCACGAGAAACTTTAGGGCCAAAAAGTTTTTATGTTAAGTGAAATTAAATTTTTTTCCCCAATCCTTCATATTTTGTCGCACACACACACACCAGAGAACAAACTCACATTATTTACTGATCAGTACTTTCTACGGCAGGCGACAGTTCCGCGTAGGACTTTTACCATTACATGATAGCGATCTACGCTTTGTAACTCCACCTCGACTGCAAAGCAGCTGGTGACAGTTGAGACCGAATCGCCTTCACTGTCTCTTGGCGGAGGAAAAATTGTAAGCCGGAATTAAAATCTTAACTTTATCTTAATGTAAATCTTAATTAACATCCTCCGCCTTCCGCCCGCAGTCTGCGGTGACTTTTTGTAGCGCCAACCAAATCTGGACACATCTCCCCTGCAGCTGTCCCGGGCGGTTTTCCTGGAGTGGAGCCGGACGAATGATTGAATGTAAAAACAGGCACATTATTCGCGCACAATTGGTAATGAATTTTCATCCCGTCCGCCTGTCCTCCCGACCGCCGCTGCTGAGCGCAGCCTAATTTTCCTCGCCCGGTCCAGAAGTATAAATATTTCATAAAAATGCGAAAACTGCTCCTTTGAGGATGAATGCCAGGCTGTAAAGAAAACTTTTCGTCGGCTCATTTTCCTCGCAGCGAGCGCAATTTTCTGAGCTTGGGGGGGTGTATTTTTTTCGCTGGGCTCTCAACGCAAGCGCTATTTTTATTTCACAGTTTATGTAAAACGTCTGTCCTTCCGATGAAAGGGAGTATACGATGTGAATGACAAAACAAACGGAACAAGGCGATACGGTGAAGTTGGGTGAAGTTTTGTTGTTGGCCAACTTCAAGGTCGTTATGCAAATAAGCATCGAAGCAGCAGACAGCAGTCTGCTACCGCCTGTATTGCTATTAGTAGTAAGTTAAACAGATCGATGGAACAAGTTAAGCTGCTAGGTTTAGGTGTTAGGGCGAATTATATTTTCAAAAGCTGTAATTTACGATGAATAATTCACGACTTTGTGATGCTGATGGGCAGTCGCGACTGCCCACAAGAAAAAAAGGTGTGACGTTCTTGTCGTGCAATCTTGTGGTGGTTTTGAATATTCACGATTTATGAATTTACACGTTTGTGGCAGCCGTCACGGCATTGCATTTTTTGCTATTATTAGACGATAGGAAACCACTAAGCAGTTTAACTGAAAATAACTAGGAAGTACTGACGCTAGTGGAAGTTGAACATTGAGTGAATTTGAGTAATTCTGAAAAACTCTTGGTGTGTTAAAAAACTAAGAAATTTTAATACCTAATAGCTAGAAATTGAAACACAAGAAACACAAGAAACCATCAAGAAATAGAAATGAAAATTCAATGAGGGTATTTCCGGAACCGGGATATTGTCCAGAGGCCGGAAATTTAATTTAGATACCCTTTTGTATTCCAAGATGGCGCTCGTTTCTTGTAAAATAACTTGATATGGTCAAATATCTTCGGTATTTTATGCCCCCAGATTCCATTTTGATAACTGATAACCAAAGTCGAGCAAAAAAGACGAAACATTGTCAAAAGCCTTTCAAACCTATAAGTCTGACTTCAACTCTTCTCCAGGCAGAGCCGGCGGTTGATGTGGGTAGTATGAGTAGTAGTACCCAATAGGAAAATATCTCTGTGGGTACTTACCCACATGGAATTATCGGACAAAACCAAAAAAATGTAATGTTTTCTATGTTCGAAACTTACAATTGCCGTGCATAAGTGCGTGCGACCGCTCTTTTGGATATCGTTGAGCGAATGTTTATGAAGCTACATATTTCATGTATTTCTAAGCGATTTACTATCAAACGATTTCGAATACTTCGAATGATCAAATCGAATTTCGAACGATTTCGAATACTTCAAGAGCGACTATTGCGCATTTTTTTCGTTGGTCAAAAAAGTAAGACTTTTTTTTGAAGCCTTGCCAGAAATCCGATTAAGTTCAAATTTTGGATGGAAACTTTTCTCGAGGAAATCACAAAAATTGTCGAATCATAGTAACCCATGAGTCAGCCGAAAAAATTTAACTCGAACTCTAACCCTTGATGACGAAAACAGGAAAACTACTTCTCCGTACGGCCGACGACCCTAAGTGATAAGGAGCTTTAAAGGATGCTGAAGAGGATGACCGAGGGAAAAGTGGCTACATTGCTGCGTGCACTTGGTGAGAAGCTTTTTACCATCGGCCAAACTGTGAAAATTACCTGGCGAACATGGATGGCAACGACTGGCAGGGCACTTCGTATTTTACTTTCTCCACGAAGGAAGTGAGCTCCGAGGTGAAGCTCATTTGACACACAAAGTTCCCCAAGAAAGTGCTGCTGTGGCTGACAATCAGCAAGAAGGGGATGTAAAAGCCGCTCTTCTTATGTCCCCCGATTCCCAACGCGATCCCAACGTTTTAGCGATAGAACGCTGCGAGAGATCCTTGTTCTCGTGATGAATGCGCAAGATTCTATCACGCACGAGCTGTTCTTTCGATTCCATTTCCGCGAGTTTTGATCACAGGACTTTAAAACTTGCAGGATGTAAATAATGCACTATGGACTAAATCCACCCAAATTTTCATTAAATTCTACCTCTATTCTACGGTTAAAAAGTTAGAGCAATTTCATGGTGTGGCAATTTCATCGTGGACACCCTTTATCTAGGCTTACAGTACACTGTTCGGTCATACTTGTGGCCTTAAACCACAGTTAGCGCAATGGTCTTACATCACCAATGTTCGGCCACGTATAACCTACGCAGCCCTTGTATGGCGGCCCAAGATGAATGAAACAGCCTAGGCGGAATTTACACTGTAGCGTTGTTCAGGGGGCACAACGTGGAGGCATACTGCATCACCCCCCATCAGAATGATGCACCGAGGCCAAAACCCGTCCCGAGATGCCATTCTGTATTCCGAAGTGGAACCTTCCGGTTCCTGGGGGTAGGCCAAAAATAATCATTTTGAGATCAAGACCATAGACTGGAAATCAAATCTAGATGATATTTTAATTTTTTTCAAATAAAATGACCAAATACTGCTCAATAAAGGTATTCTCGAGACCAGAATGAAACTTAGAAGTTGAAAATCAATCCCAGGTGCATCTTTTTAAGTGCCGTCACACAATTTCCAGATCAGCGTGAATAACAAATAATAAAATCACGTAAACATATTGATACAAGCGGATATCTCGAAGGCCTAGACTTATAATAAAGACAATCATAGGGTCTTTCGATTGAAGAATTTTTGTAAAGTAGAAGTTCGATTCGTACTTATTCCGTGCAATCACTCTCAAGTGCAAGAATGTAAGCAATGTAACAAACAGTTTTGCACATAACCTCCTTTATTTTTATTATTTTTTATATGTTTTCAAGAAGCTTACGGTGATAACGAAGGCAGTATACAGAGTGTCACCGTGTAAGTGATACACTTGCTTTATGTCATAAAGTTAAAACAGGTAAATATTTTTTATGTGTGGTCCCCGTGGCTCTGTGGTTAGCGATGTCGGTCGGTTAGCTCTCCCACACGGTTGTGAGATCGGGTTCGATTCCCGATCGAATCGAGGATCTTTTCGAGCTGGAAATTTTCTCGACTCAGCACTGCACAATGGTCCAGAAACCAAATTTAGGGGAAAATTTGGGTCTAGAGCTCTAGAGCAACATTTTAGAGAAAAACTTTCTTCTACAAAGTAGTTACATATGATAAAGCGCTTATTGGAAAATTATCAAAAATTAGGGTGACCAACATTTTCGATGCAATCAAGTATCTAACGTTTTATCTCTGTAGATAGAAGAAAAGTTTGTTCTACAATGTTATAGTTCCATTAATTTTAAGTAACTTTGAAAAAAAAGTTTTTCTCTATTTTTGAAAACAACCGATTTATATTGAAAAAACACATTTTACCCTCTCTTTTTTATTTCAAGTTTCATCTCAAAACTGTCTTTGAACGACTTTAAGAGCTTTTTAAGAGAAACATCGTAAATATCTCAATTTTACTCAAAGTTATTAATATTTTTTATCGAAAAATTTGCGTTTTTCATTTGTATGTCATTCTTTTTGGGGCAAACATAAAAATATCTCTTGGTCTCATTTTGAAGGGCATACTTGACTCTATAAATGGAGGAATTTTCAAAAATATGATATATTTTAGATTTGAGTAAATTCAATTTAAAAAAAAACAAGACAAAAATTTCAATAATTTTATACATTTTAACGGATTATTTTTACTCGATTCGAAAGATGGTTTGTACGCGGTATCAAATAAGTTTAGTATGAATATATCTATTCTAATCTTTTAAATGCGGTACAACCAACCGCGTAAAAAGCGACCCCAGTGTATCTAAAAAACTAAAAAAGTTAGATACTTGATTGCATTGGAAATGTTGGTCACCCTAATTTTTGATAATTTTTCAATAAGCGCTTTATCATATGTAACAACTTTGTAGAAGAAAGTTTTTCTCTAAAATTTTGCTATAGAGCTCTAAACCCAAATTTCCCCCTAAATTTGGTTTCTGGACCATTGTGCACTGGGGCTAAGTTGATTTCTGGTCTCTGGGTGTGACGCTTCCGCAATACTCATAAAAGATGATATTTGGTCATTTTAATTTGTTTTCCAGAAACTGAAAGTCGGCATCTTCGCCAATGAAATATCCGGATTAGGCAAAGTTTGGCAATTTTAGGATGTATCCCGGCAACCAGAAGTAGTCATCTGGATTTTTCGCGTGATGTATTTGAAACATGTTTTTTACATGGTATTTGCAATGTATGTTTTAATGTATGCTCATATGTGAATGTTTGGTATAGTTGTACTGTTGGCTATCCGAAATTCCTTATTTAGAGTGAAAAATGAAACCAGTGGAAATTTTCAAGGAGTATTTTTTCTGTTAAATCGTGTAAATCTATTTTAACATATAATAAGTTTGAATGAGAAAGGCTGGGTCTCACCGCTAGGTGGATTAATTTTGTTTTTTTTAATAACATTGTAAATTGGAAAAGTTACAGTTGAACCAGTTCAACTCAAATCTTTTGCCTTTGCATTTGATTACGGCCCGCAAATCCTCTTAAAAATTACCACAAGTCGCATGCACGACTTATGCAAAAATATTAAATTACATTAAACAAATCAACAATCACGAAGTAAAACTACGTAATATTTATATGTATTAATTATTTTTTTATGAGGTTCTATGTATTTATCTAGTCTCAACTACTTTCAGAAGGAGATTTTGTGTATGGTTTTAATCTCTAGATATCCAAACACAACAGAACAATCCGTAAATAAAACGAAAAAATCTTAGGATAATTTACGCGAAGACTCTGGGCAAATTGCCACCTTGATATCCTCTAGAAACCCTATCCCAACTGTTTTTAAAGTACAATTAGGTAATTCAAAGAAAGGTTTTGTATTTGAACCGATTCAGAATCAGCTTGGTAAATAATGAATTTGGCATACAAAAAGCATTTTCCTGCTGAAAAAAAAAAATGATGATGAGTACCGCATAATTGGTTTGCGAATCATTAAAAATAACTTAGATGCAAACTTTCCAGTTTTCACTTGCATTGCTTACATTTAAACTTCAAATCGACATCCTCACAGCATGGTGTATACTCTTCATTACGTGTTACGAAACAGAGCGTACTCAGCTCATATTGCTGCTGCATAGTTGAACAGAGAAGAGCAATTTACGGTACGGCAATTCATTGCTTGTTTATACGTATTCACAGTAGAGTGCTCGGAAGGCATTGAGTCGCAATCGACAAAACGGAAGTGAAATGCATTGCGATGATTGGAATTGAGAAGAGTGTTGAGGAAATATGCGTTACTGATATTGGAAGGGGCTGCATCCGACTTCATTACTGTAAAATTTTATCCAGGCACACATTCAATGCAGTAAATTGTAAAAACAACATTCTGCATTGTAATGAAAACTGTCTTCATCAGTGAAACATAATTTTTGTACCAGCTTTCTGTTCCCTGCCTAAAGTGATAAGTTTTTCATTCTGTAATTTGCAACTATCTATAAATGACCATCCGCATTATACATGTTTAACGAACTTTCCAAACTTCTTACTTTCAGGTGCTAGTTTATCTTTTGCGTTACTTTCATCACCCATTGTCACTTTTTTTTTTCCTCATCTATGCCCATTGTCACTTAGTCAAATTTTGTAAGAGTTCTATAGCTTAGGCCCTGATGGACACTAATTTGAACTGCTCTTTTGGTTACGACCAACACTGACACATTTTAGGTGCCAGCGTGATTGTTTCAAATTTATTTTCCAAATCATCATCATCGAATCACCACCGGAGGAAGGTTAGTAATTTTTACACCAGCACCAACCATGACCAGCACATGGCACCCGACACCGGAAATGAATTTGTATTCGATAACCACACTAGCCGTCGGGCCATTCAAACAGAAACCGATTATCGTTTGCATTTTAGCCGCAGTTTCCGCGTCCAGTCGTTTGGTGCATGCCACCCGATTGGGATGCAACGGATCGGTTTCCGATTATCACAATCAAATGGAAAATTTTCCAACGTTTTTTTTTCGTATGCTTTCTGCGTCAGCTGAATGCATTTAGATATGAAACTAACTACCGATTCGTGCTCATTGGTGGCGATGAGGTTTTTTATTCTCGCCCCTTTCGCCAACAGCTCAGCAGCTAAATGTGATATTCGCAATGGCGGTCCGTAACCACATAACGGCTTTTTTAGAGCAGCCTTAGCTGGGGTCACTGGTTGTTGTTTGGTATAGTGGTTTTAATGCAGCACGGATCAGAAATGGTAGTTAACGAGGATAACCTAGTCTGGTGGTAAGTTAGTTTTGAAAATATTGAATAAAAAAATGTAAAGTAGGTCAACAGTTCACTGTTGTATACTAAAACTGAGCTCAGTTTGATTTGCGTTCTACTCAAACTTTCTTAGTTTTTCCTGGAGTACACTGATAAACACTAGAAAAGTTTTCCCCACTAAAAGAATGAAACGTCAATAAAGAATGATTTATTAAACAAACGAACGGTTTGCTGTCAAAACCAGCGGTACTAGCTTTCCATAAACTGTGCTTCCCCACAGCGAAGAAGTGATGGTGAAATGAAATCATTCTGACTGATTACGATTTCCCACCTCGTTTTTATCGACCGTCATTCAGCACCCGCACCCAAACAAAGCCGGATGTTGGGCGCTTTGCGGCGTCAGCCGTTCGGAATTGCACGCAATGTCATAGCTTCTCACCACAGCCGTGGTGACCATGGAAATCCGCTCGTGGTGACCGTGATTTCGTTCAGTGGATGCTGAAAGATGCAATCCGTTGGAAAAGGTTAGTGTTGGGTTGTGGTGAATAGTAGAACTTGTGTTTCCCCTTTGCTGGAAGTGGTGATTATGCGCTCGAATCTCGGTTCGGCTTCCAGCTGGAACTGGAGCTTTCGTGCGTGATCGTTTGAAAGGGGAAATTTTTTGCCCATTCGCCCCAAGAAAGGGGAAACGGTACTGGAAATTGACTTCGTGTCTGTTTGCACTGCAACCGTGTACGACAGAGGGCAGCAGTAGATCCACCGGAGGGCGGTTGTAAACAAATCAGTTTCTACGGTTTGCTTCAACAGGAAGAACAGTCTGGGCGGATGCTCGCTGCAAATGTCGGTTACTGTGTCGGAGGCAGTATTGCGCCTTCGAACGGGGCGAAACTCGCCCATAGGAGAGGTCTCGATTGTAGGGCTCTGGAGAAACAGCCTGAATGGACGATAACGATGTCATATTTTTATCGTTTTATTTCTGTCGCTCCAGCCTGGAATGCCTGCCGACCGAGTATTCCGGGTAATTGAACGGACCGATCATCATCCTTGATATGGTTAAAACGATTCCTCGCTCGTTTGTGTAATCTTTGAGCACAATTGGTTGATTGCTTTTGTAGTTCTGTGCTGCTGTTATGCACTGTGCTCGATTGCGGTTCAATGGTCAGGTTGCTCTACCGATTGAAGCTCCGAAGCATTGTGTGCACTTTGGTTGTGTATGTTTCTGGTAGAGTAAGAGGATTTTTCAAAGCAGGTACTCGAGATTTCAAATAAATGGCAATGGTCTTTCTTTACTATAACCCAGCACTGTTTGATTACAAATTCTACTTCTGTGTAATCGACTTTCATTCTGTCCCAGCAAAAAGTTTATTCAACTCATTTCAACTATACTCAAATTGTACTGTATTCAGTCAGTACTCTAGAATTTTGTATGCTCAGAACAATTCATGTCGAGAAACTATTCACTATTCACTATTCTGTATTAATATTTCGTCGAAAAACTTTTGTTTAGGCTAACCTCTCGCATCATGTTCGGCATAGAATCGACCAGTTTTTGACAAGTGCTGACAGGATTTGCATAACAGGCTACCATAGTTCTTGCTTGTTTCTGGAATTTTCTCTAAAAACTGACTAATTGACGATCTGCCACAGATTATCGATGGGAGTTAAGTCTGGTGACTGGGCTGGCCACTTTATGACGACGACCTTGTGATCAATAAACCATTTCTTCACAGTTCGGGCGGTGTGCTTGGGGTTGTTGTCTTGAATTGCAATTTAACGGCATTTCCTACTCCAACTGCGGTAGCATAATAGCGTCTTCTAATATCTGAACGAAAAGGTTTTGTAGATCCAGTACAAGAAACCAACTCTGCACCAAGAGAGGTACACCCAAACCTTCATGTTGCCTCCTCCGTGTTTGAACGTTTATGTCCTGAATTGAGATTTGAAGGCGATGTATCCATCTTTCTCCATCAGAACCGATCAAATTGAGCTTCGTTTTGGCATGTTTTGTGCATTGAGAACAAAGGTTTTCGATCGTCTCAGAAACTCTGAGATCAATCGTTGATTTTTGTCTTGATTTGCCATTTTACGGAAAACAATTCCTCGTGGTTCCGTGCAGTTTCGCAGCAGCAGTTTGCAGCAGTTTTGATTTAAATTTACGAGCCAGAATCACATAGGTTTATTGTTAACATGTTGAATATACCAGGATCTGTATCAAACAAATAACCACTGTGAAACCGCTATTCTGTGCAACACAGTCAACAAAACGACTTTTTGCAGCAATCAATGCGTCTAGCTAGAACAGTTTACTTCTGCGGTGTTAAACTGGGTCATAGTAGTGCAAGTGCTCGCCGCTGGGTGTTGCATATGTTTTATTTGAATTGGCAGTTAAAGTTCATTTGACTATTTTGTATTGAAGTGGTTTATTTGAGAATCTCTCCGCAAATTTCACCTTCTCTTGCACAGATGTTCCTGTGGGCCAAAAATTTCACTTTGCGATATCATTATTTTTTGAATCACTATGATTACGAATATTTTTAAAGCTAGAATGGGTTTAATAGATTGGTGTGACGTCTTCTACAAAACTGTAGATAGTAATTTTGTGTCTCCGAAATAAAATTCTCGCAAAAAATTGTTCGAGGGAAAAAAATAAAAATTTAAGAGGTTGTGTATTAGACACGACCGCAAGGTTAATGTATAGGTATGCAGCAGAGCCTTCGGAAAAAGCTGGGGTCTCAAACCCTGCATGATACATTGGATATATAAAACAATAATCATACCCAGAATAACCTACGCCTCGTTAGTTTGGTGGCCCAAAACCACTGAAACATCCACTCAAGCTAAGCTAGGTAAAATCCGAAGACTGGTCTGTGTATCGATTTGTGGAGCTATGAAGAGCACTTCATCAAAAGCCCTAGATGCAATACTTCACCTTCTTCCACTTCATCAGGTGGCTGAACTAGAAGCGGAAAAAAGTACTCTAAGGCTAAATCGACAGTACAACCTAAAAAAAAAGAGATCTAACAGGACACCTTAGAATACTGAATAATTTCCAAATAAATAATCTAATAAAAAGTAAGGAGGATTGGCTGAAGAGAGCAACCAAATTTCGAAATTCCCTACAGAATATTAGAGATAGAACGACAAAGTTGGCAACAAGGTGGACCCACAATTCGAGACGGTTCACTTTGCTTCTACACAGATGGTTTTAAAATGAATAGTTCCACGGGTGTGGGATTCACAGGACCAGGCCAACAGTATTCCAGGCAGAGATATCGCGAGAAGAGGCTCGTGCTGCTCAGGTTAAAGAAGAAAGACCTGTGGACATTCACAGGTCTAATTACAGGGCACTGTCCGAGTAAGTATCATCTCAAGAAGATAGGCAAACTTGATGATGATAAATGTCGCCTTTGTGGCATCGAAAGCGGAACTTCAGGACATTTACTCTGCGAAGGCCGAGTATTAATACGAATCTGGACATCACTCTTTCTCTGGATTTCAAAATAGCGTCTCATTTACCATTTAAGCCAGTTTACTCGAAACCGGAAGTCACCATCTTGAAATTCTAAACGGCCTTGTTTTCAGCTCTGATTGGTCGAAATTTTAATTTTTTTTCAATAGGGCAATAACAAGTATCACAAAATCACAATTTAACGCAATTCAATGAATGCATTACTAACTTTCCAATCGATTATTGTAGAAATGAAGGAGACCCGTTGAAAACTAACTGAGTTTTAAGCATTTAAAAGAAGACAATTTTTGTGACGCTCTCAATGTTTCCGGTTTTTCAATTTGCACCCCTTAATTGTTACCGTAAGACGTAATTCTACGTCAAAAAAATATTCGATTTATGTCAGCACCAAATAAGGGACATCAAATTATGTAATTACCTCCTACGCAGACTGTTTCCAAAACTGCGAAAACGTGATCGAAATCATTTTGACCCAAAAAATTGATATTAAGGCTTACTGCCTTCAGTAAAGTTGTTTCATTAATTATTCTCCATTTTATAGAAGATGCAATTTTGTAATTAATCGATCCAAAATTGAAAAACAACCATTCCTTTTTTAATTTTTGCATATAGAAAATAACTTTGTTGAGAAAAGTTGTAATTATCATTAACGGATCGTCACTAAGGTGTCTTCGACAAAGTTGTTTCTTACAAAATGTGCTACAACTTCGCCAAACGAAGCGGATTTCTATACGCAAAAATGAGAAAAATAAAAATCGTTAATCACTTTAGGGTAGAATAATCACAATATTAAAACCTCTGTAAAATGGAGATTAATTAATAAAACAACTTTGCTGAAGTTACTACGACTCCAAAATCTTTCTTTTTTTGCATAAAAAGTAATTAGTGTAAATTGATGCATTATTTTAATAAAAATCGCCTATAACCAATGAATCATGTGAGATAAAAATAAACTTCCTTCGATGAAAATGTTTCGTTATGGTAAACAATATTTAAAAAAGAAAAACACTATTTAAAATAGATTACTAGGGGTAATCATTAGAAAACTTCACAAAAGTCCATTCAAATAAGTAGATAGAAGAATGCTGTCTTTAATAAAGTTTGAAAAGCAATAAAATGTGCTACAACTTTGTCGAACAAAAAAAAAGTGAAAATCTTTTCTCACTGTCAATAATCACAAAATTGCTTCTTCAAACTTCTATAATATGGAGAACAACTTTTTTAAAGGCACTACGGTTCTAAAATCAATTTGTTTAGGTCAAAATATTTTCGATCACGTTTTTGTAGCTTTGGAAACAGTGTGCAGTGTGAGAATCAACTATATATTCCCTGAGGAAGGCCAATTACAAAGGCCGAAACGTCGGATATAAAACATAACAGAGTTTTATCTACCTGAATTTCCTTTCCTTTTCTCAGAGTTTAGACTGAATTTCCTTTAATTTTTTTTTGTTTTTGATTTGGCTGAATTTTTGCACAGATATTTTTTTGGCTTAAAGATGTCATTTTATTTAGTATTTGTTTTGTAAATCACGACTAATTTTTCAAAAGGGCTTATGTATTAATTGTATGAGTGATTACAAATATTTTCAAAGCCTGAACGATTTGTTTGATCGGTCTGTCATCTTAGCCGAAATATTAGAGAATATTAACAGAAAAAAATATACACCGTAAAAAAGCTCATGTAAACAGTTAATTTTTTTGCAGTGTATGTTTTTACGGAAAGAAAAAAAATGGTTCTACAACTTTGCTGAAGCCACTTTTCTGATCAAATAAAACAAACAAAATCTGACTGGTAGCAGCACAAGCACACCCTGCGCCGAGAGTCTATTGATGATGAAAATATTTTTGGCACCAAACAGTTGCCCTATGTTGCATGGAATTGCTCAGGAGATGAGCGCATAGAAAGAATGAAATAGTGTGCTTTGTGTCATGTTTTTTTCACGCTTGAAACTCATCAACAGCTATTTCGAAAAGAACGCTTCAAAACCAGAGATCCGATGGTGATGACCAATAACTTAGAAAAGATGCTCGATGAAAACACATTATAGCTGATTGCATACAAGTCTGAGGGGTAACATACTACTCTTGTATCCGTAACCTTGCATACAAACCGCTTACTTTGATTAGTTGTTATAATTCGTATACAAGTGATAACACTCTTGGGATACTTCGATGCAATTTGGAAATAATGAAAGAAGTTGTGTGTAATAGAGTAACAATCAGGACTTCGGGTTTTAGTTACACTCTTCAACTTTTTCGCTTTTAAATATTTTCAAAACATCCTCAATAATTAAAAGAGTCAATTCTTCCAAATTGTTTTGAACTTTACATCTTTTGACGGTTGGGTTTGTGGTTTTTCATCTTGTTCTATTTAACTTTGCCTCTGTTGAACTCAACAACAACAACATCGCACGCTATTCTGGAGGGCTAAAACCATCTCTTTCATAAACTTTCAGTTCCTTAATTCACTCTGATTTTATTAGGCTTGAAGCATACTCTGCTCAATCTTTTTTTCGAAATCATTTTGATTCTAATCTCTGCTTTGGTGGCAATTTTCTTCGGGAAAAAAATAACTATTGCAGGGAATATTCTTCCCGACTCCTTTCTATGTGCATTGTATTTATAATATATTGAGAGCTCGAGTAAAGCCATCACAGTTCTAGGCCTTTTGTTCAGTCGGAGACTGGTATGTGCTCCAGTAAACCTCTAGAGCTATTGGTGAAATTTCTATTGTCTACTTCATGAAATAAATTCTATAATTCTATAAGGTACTATGTGGTAAATTGGGGTGGAATTGATCACCATTGAAATCCATACATTCTTTTGGCAATGTGCTTTTTTCGATATGCTAAAGATAAATGGTGATTTCTGTGCTAAAAAATATCATTTACAGCTAGTTTGGAAACGAAAATAACGATATTTCAGGTTAAAATTTGTTTATTTTGGTTCATGAGCTGCTTGTTGCTAAATTTGCTCTTATTTGATCGTCGTTAGACCGATTTCAATTCGGTTTATTGCAAAAGCTCAAAAACTAGCTCTGAAAATAAAATCTTTGCGGTTTCCTGCGAATTCATCAGTATTTCTTTAATGGTATGGAATGATCATTGTTGAAAATTACATTTTTTGAGCTTTTATCAAATTTTATTCACTTTTCCAAATTTACCGTAATTAATACTTTGGTCTGTTATTTAGAAACTTGTTTGATCAAATTTGATTGAGTTTTGACTGAGTTAGAAGAATTTTTCGAAAATATGAAAAATTGCACCGGGCATGCAAGTGTTAACTTTGACAGGTATGTGAATCATGCAAAAGTTGCGTTTAAGGACACGTTAACATTGCCTAGTGTTGTAAGAGCAATATCTTTTGATAAGTATTTTTTATCACAAAATTTTCAGGTGATCAATATCACCCCACTGATCAATTTCACCTCATTCCACGGTACCAATAAAGTAACGTTGTGATACCTAGAAACGAAAAAAAAAATCGCTCTAAATGTCGCATTTGGTGTCCTATTTTAGGAAGCAATATTTTCTTCTAGCAAAAAGAAAATCCCCCAGATAATTCAAGTAAAAAAATTGATCCACGCGTAACCCGTTGTCGCTTTCAAAGTGAGAGTTATGTGTTCTCTATTGGATTACAAACCCTACCAATATACTCGCACTATTTTTTCCAATCCTCTTTTTCTTCACGACTGACTTATCAAATAGCATAGCGCACATTCGAACGGGTTTGTCCATCGCTTAGACCCCAGCAGGAGGCCGGGAGCCAATAAATTAATGACACCGATAACACGGATGATTCCACTGGAACTAGACTGCAACACGCTGCTTGCTGTACATCTGGATGGAATTAGTGACGGGTGATTGTCGTCCTGGACGTTGCGAACGCGGCGATTGTCAGTCGCGAGCTGCAAGATCACACGAACACAGAGGGTGAAACAGAAAAAAAAAACTTTATCCGACCAAACTTGTCGAGAGACCACTCATCATGTGATTAACGCTTGGGCAAAAAAAAACACCCTCACATTGCACAATACCGGATGTCATGCTGGGCGGCGCCACTTGATGTGGTGGAAGGTTCAAACGTTGTCGTGCTTGATGTGTGAACCTTATGCTCATCTCGGTCACATCGGGTGATGATCAACCTTGTTTAGGGTCCAGGCAGTGTTCGCTGGAGAACGGAATTAGATGAGGTGGCCTTCTCGTTTCTCCTGGCTAAACATAGGTGTATGTGTATGTTGCTTGCTGTGGTCACGGTTCAATTTTTTTTTTCAGCGCAATTATTTTGCTTCGGACAGTTTGTCATTATTATCTGGCCGTTTCTCCGTTTCAGGCTATTCTTTATCCCGTCATCGATGGGTGGCTTCCACAGTCACCACACAGAGTGTGGTGGTAGCTTGGTCACGGTCCTTGATTTCATGAAAATTCAACGGGAGGAGATAGATTACGAAATTCAATAGAACGAAATGAATTATGTGCGCGGTTATCAGGAATGTCGAGAGGCAGACAGACGCTCGGCACTGCTGAGGCAGCAGCGACTGGCAGTGGGGGAGGAAATTTGTCATGCTTTCCACGATCAAGATAGTGGCTTTCCTTTTCCGGCCGTTTTCCGATAGATAAAAAAATTGAGCGAGCTGACCTTCCGCGCTCGGTCCGGTGCAGTATAAGCTGAAATCAGCTGGAAGTGGATAATCTGTAAATTGGTACTTTGTCTGAATGGGAAATGTAAGTCAGTGAGTTTTCAACTCGACTTAATGCGCTTTCAATTTTTCTGGGAAAAATTAAATTATTGGCAGTAGCTTACAAAAATTTCTAAACTGTTAGGGTGCTTTGAAGTTTGGAAACAGAACTTCTGCTGGTAAGCTTCCTAGAATTAATTAGTGAAATGCGGTCGAAAATCATAAACCAAACGAAAATTTTATAACTAGATTCCAAATCTGGTCCAATGGCAACCGTGTGCATGCTGCGATTCTCATTTTCCACTCGATAACGTTGCGATTTACCAAACATCATGCGTATGCAATGTTATAACTATGTGTGTAAAAGAATATCAGTATAAATAACACAATCAGTTTATGTAGAAATCCCGCGTCGGTACAGTTTCTGTTCGTATTGTTTTCACATGTATGCATGTGAGTTGTCGAAATTCGAACTGAAGACTAATGAAAAACGGTGAATCAGATAATCAGTCACATCTTACCTGGGCAAACGCAACACTGTCATTCTATGCGTGCCGATTTCGCTGCATGACTGCCCGCTTTGTGAGGCTCGTGAAAACTCCCGCATTAACGCGTGTTTCGCCGATTGCGCTTCCCTCCGGATGCTGCTCGCCGTATAAATGGTTCACCAACAATGTGCTAACATAATTAAGCCACCATTTCATGTGGAAAATGCTTCCAAATATCAGTCTCACGATAATAAACCCACTTCTGTGGGAAACGATATGACAAAAGCAGCCCAAATGGATTTTGTTGGAGTGAGCATGGTCTGAGCGGGTGCGGCAACCGTGAACCGAGTGAAAAGCGGCAGGGAAATGCTGTCGGATATGTGGATTATTTTATTACGTGTTCGCTCGGGAATGTGCTGAATTTTGTTTGTAGTTTAGTTGCCGCATATCTGCCCAATTCATTGACCTGAAATTATTCGGAGGTGGTTTATTTGAAAAAGCACAGGGAAAAAATAAATGAACGGTTCAGTCCCACGCATTTAACTTGAATGTTCTGTTTGGGAAAAAAAACAACATGGTGTGGAGTGTTCTTTTCAACACTTGTCATTCATTGTGGGAGATAAATCAACGTTATCCTTCTAGGAAGCGAAATTGAAACCGCCAACGGTGTTATATCAGATTTCTCTGATAAAAAAATTTAACCATCACAATCACGTACGAGCATGTCATGCACAAACATGGAGAGGCTTCACAAACGTACCTCTAGGCAGTTTTTTTGAGAAGAAGCTTTTATATCGAGTTGAAGGAGTCTTATAAAAGCCTCGTTCCTATTGCCAATTTCGCGCCTCAAATTCAATTCCCTGTAGAGGACTAATATTCCTCCGGTGAGTAAGTCTGTGCGAAATTTCACGAAATTTCGAGGTTCCCGAAACTGAATGAATTTTTCTCGAAATTGTTTAAAAAATGACTAAAATTTAAAAATTTTAAGTAAATGTTTTTATTGATTCATATTTAAAAAGAAGGATTAGAGATATTTTGAGTTTTTTGAAGTGGGGAAATTTTGAAGAAAATTCCGGAAACTAAGAAAAATATAATAAACTCTAGATTTATTAAAATTTTATAAGGTTTAAAGCTTGAAGCATTTCCCGATTTTAATTAGGGTTTATAACAGCAGAAAAATTGGTTCAGATATCACAAGATGTTACTATTTATTTAAAAAATGTGTCCTCAAATTCGATAAATTTCGTTTAGTTTCGTGAAACTCGAGATTTCGCGGTGAGTATTTTTATTTATATTTTTTGTCAAGATGAAGGAGTCTTGTCAAAACCTCGTTAGTTCTAACAATATAGCACTGCAAGTAGAGAACTATTATAAGTTTCCTCTGAACAGTTTTATTAGAGGAAGGGACCTATAATGTCTAAAGGAAAGCACCGTAGAATTCAGTATGAGGAGGGATTGTTAGGGAGAAACCTTAGCCTGATTCTACTTAGATTAGACATTTCAACTTTACCTCTTTCAGATATTGTATGCTGCCGAGGAAAACATTCACGGAACACATTTTCAACGCTTGCGTTACTTGACTACCAGTTTTTCAAAAAAAAAAAAAAAACAATTGTTTACCTTTAAGTAGCCTTATTTTCGTAACACTGGAAGCAAAAAATGACACGGACACCTTGAAGATTTACGTTCAATGAGAGCAACGAGATAAATCTAATTTTGACGTTGACTAACGTCTATATCGAAGTTAGGCCCCTGAATTTAAAAATCTAGTAATTCAACCAGGGAAAAGCAGAGAAAAGTGGTCAGGTTTTGAGCGCTTATTTTGCAGTCATCTATAATCAGGTTTTCGAGGTTTTGGCATCAATCGATCAGAAATTCTTTTACGGTTAAATTTATGTAACAAAAACAAACTATTGTTTGAGATACACTATTGAAAAATTGGTAATTAATATCGATTGTCTAAATCATACCGCGCAGCCAATCACTACCTCTCTTCCCAAGCACAGTCGACACTAACAGATACAATCGATCTGACTTTGTTGTTATTGTTGTTGTCACTTTCTGTTTCCGATGTTTATGCTGCTGCTAGCGGAAAAAACCTTGCAAATATGCATCTTTTTGTTGGTGTTAATTTTACGACAGCGGCCGGCGCCCCATCATTCTGATTCCAAAACCGCACCAGTGACATGCGGACGCTAGGTGATAGCAGCTGAAAGGAGGAAATACAAAATAGTACCGGTCATCTCGTGCCGGTTTCACCCGTAATGCTGGTGGCTTTAGTAGTAAATGGCTACTGCAAAACACTTAAATGGCTGGAATTCTGGACGGACTAACCAGGAAACTATAATCGGCAACTGGCACCTTTTGGTGCCTCTAAATTTTGTTACAGAAGCGGCAAATTGAATTTTCTGTTTTACCAAATGATGCTGCTAGCGGAAAAAACCTTGCAAAAATGCATGTTTGTGTTGGTGTTAATATTATGACAGCGGCCGGCGCAGCTTTCAAGAAACATTTGTCTCTTCCATTCCATAATTTATGTAGCCCATCCCTCTTTTAATTTATCTGACGAAGCCTTGGTATAAAACGTACCGTTCGAACATTTCACCCCATCAGTTTCATTACTAAACCGTACCGGCTACATACGGACGCTATCTTGAAAGAATTCTCTAATGTCAGCAAATAAGAAAGCACTGTTAGATGAAAAATATAGAGTCCTACGTCATGCGGTATGTATGAAATGACAGCGATTAAATAAGAGAGATCCATTCTTCTAGTATTCAGCATTCAGAAATGCACTGTTAGATAAAATTGCAACAAATACTGGAGTTGCAATTCCCTCTACTATTTGTTTTGATGGAATATAAGAAAATACGGTAGTCAACGTCATGCGGTCGTGTCTTGAATACCACCCTCCTACTTTTTTCTTGTTATCAAACATGTGTTAACCTTCTTTAATCGAGTTTCTGACATGTGAAGCCACTCAACTTATTGTAAAAAAAGTTTTTCTTACTCTTTTCTGTTGAGTCTGTTGTTCTGTTGATATAGATTTGCCAAACTACAATTAAAATCGTGCAAATTTTTACAACTAAATTTTATAGCTCAATCAAAGTTTTCGGAACTTTCCATTTCTGGAACGTGCAATGAAAATTGACATGACAACTGCTTTAGACTACCAAGAACTGAAAAATACCCGAGTATAATTTAATAAAACACAATTTTTTTCAATGATAAAAAGAACAAATTATGATACGGAAATAGAAAAATTCATTCCAAAAGCTCAAAGCAGAAAAAATGAAAGATTACAGCTATTCAACCATTCCTTTGAATTTTGGTGCCCCTAGCCATTACCAAAACGCGGCAGCTTATGTGAGAGTGTCGTATACAAATTGCTCGCCGGATTCGTCGCTTTAATGTTTACGAGGAAACTCATTTAAGTCTCTGAAAAAACGGTAAAGGCTAAGAAAACCAAAATTCACAGGAATGGCTGAATAGTTATAATCTTTCATTTTTTCCGCTTTGAGCTTTTGGAGTGCACCTGCAAAATGTAATCAATATGAGTCATGTTCAGCAAGAGTAAAAGGGAGTGATTGCTTGGCGGTTCACAATCCTAGATTTAAAAGCAAAACTAAACGGCTTTATAATGGTATTGAAGGATTTCGCACCAACTCGACCAGATGTTGGCAGCACCCGGATGCGGATAATTTTGAAAATGCTGTAATAACAAAAGAAATTGTATAAAAAATTTCAATTTTTGTGCATTATGGAATGTATTGAGATAAAAAAAAAGAAAAATTTTTGGATCGTTCCTGGTCCGTCTCAAATCGAAATTTTTGATCATACAAATTTAAAGCATAGTTTATCATCAGACTCCCTCCCTTTCCAATAGTTTACATTTTCCATCGATTATTCCAAGGGAGGCTATCTACGTTCTTTGGTGTAAGATTTTAGTGATTTTTTTATTTGATTCGTTTATCTGTGGGGTAACCTAAAGTATTTGTTCCATTATTCATCTCATTAAGTCGACGTTCACGAAGAATGCACGGATGAAATATGAAATTTTCACGCAATCATAGAACGCTTCCATACTCATCTCAAAATTTAAATCACTGCTCAATCATTCATTTCACGACGCCCTATATTCATAACACTGTTGATCACTTTCATGAATGAACGTAGCCACATGGCACCGAAGTAGGTTACCTAGGAATCGGCTGTAGTTGTTCACGTGAATATTCGGTAACCGAGGTAACCACTGCAGTGCTGTCGATTTATGTGAACTATGTCGAAATAATTCAACATTCAACAGAAACTGATTTGACAACCTGTGATTATCTGCAACGCAGTGAAAACAAATGATAACCCATAGGTACAGTTGAAATTAAGAATTGTAAAAAATTCATCCCGTATATTTCTGCGATTAAAAGCTTGTTTTTTAGAAATTTCAGGTGAACGTTTTAAAGATCAAAGTACTCGTAGTGCAGTAAGTAACTTTGTTTGGTGATTAATTCAAAATTGTCCCCAAATGAATAAAAAAAACTTGGTTGTCTGCTGAACGATTCCCGTTGTAGCCGTATAGAGCAATGCGTGGATTTGGTTTTCTGAGGTTGGTGATTGAAATGAATAAGTTTTCGAGTGAAGATGCCCGATTAAAATATCAAATTCAGAGCTTTTAAGTAAGTTTTTGAGGATTCAACCTTCTGAAAAATCTAAAGTGAATTCAGAAGAATCCAATCCATGGATTAGTAGACTGGTTTAGTTAGAAAACCAATCGTTTTTCTTAGTTTTCATGTTGTATGAGGTGAATATATGGGCTGAGATAAATAATGGAACAATTTCCTCATATGAAAAAGTAATTTCCAAATCGATCGGTTAAGAGCACGGCATTTTGTGTTGAAAATTTGAAGTCCTTGGGTAACCTTGAAGCTGATTAGATAATGGTCTCGTTCGAAGTGACGGCTTTATTCCCCAATGTTCCAGTGAATGAACCTTGTATCTTTGAGAGAATTGGTACTTGGAACCAGAAATTGCGGTCTCTGGAAGGTAACTCGCCTTTGTATGAAAAAGAATTATTTGACTTTTCGGGATAAATTTACTAAAGGAATGCTTCCTATGTGATATTTTCATGGCAAACGTATAAAACAAATTGGAGAGAAATAACCTCTCGCAATCTGCGTAAATAATTACTATATTTGCATCCACGATATGCAAAATACATCTTCAAATACATCTTAATCAATAGCCAAAATACCCGAACACTTCAACTTATTCTAAACATTCGAAAAACAAATCAAGAAAATTCATTATCAATAAGATGACGATTGGTTTGTCAAGCAATTTCGTCATTAATTGGCATTATGTATTTTTGAAAATTTTGTAACTGGAGAAATTGTACCAATTCAAAAGATAACACCATAGTGTCTTTTAGAATATTATTGGGTCGATAATTTACTAAACACTGGACCCAAGATCTGCATTCGGTAGATTACCGTTGGATCCAGAAATACCGTAAAAGAGGTCCATTTTTAAAATGGATCTTGGAGTACCCGGTTTTCTTTAAATTATCTCGGAGTGATTAAGTATAAGAGAAATGTTTTTTGACCGAAATATGGTTCAAGGTGGCTACCAGCTGATGCTTCGGAGGATCCGGAACTACCGTAGAAAAAGTTAACTTTTGAAAGTGGTCCTGGAACTCCCCTTATTTCGAAACCACTCCACTTTTTCGTGGTCAACTAGATGAAAATTATTTATGGTGGTTAGCAAGTGGCCCATTGAAAGATCCAGAACTAGCATAAAAAGAACAATTTTCGAAAATAGTCCGAGCTTTTCTAAACTACTCTTAAGCAGTCCAGTAGAATGCAAATACCCAACGTTGTGTCTGTGACGTCATTTAACACTCTGACGGTATGTAATTTGATTCGGAAAACCGGTTAACCGGGCTCTAGGCAAAGCTCTACTTTTTCGAAACATAACAATGAATGAAGATTTCACGTAGTCATTTCGATTCGAATAGATTCACTTTCAGTTGATTTTTTTCGGCTACTGTCATCGAATCACGATGGACATTTTCGCCATCAAACAGATTTGATCACGAGTTCAGGTGTTCATCGTGTCGTTTCAAATGAAACTGATGACTGTTTCGACTGACGGAGAGGGTTACAGAGTGAGAGACTGTTTCCTTTACTCCAGCGTGTCAATAGAAATTAGCACCGCATCGCGACGTAAGATGATAGTTTTCTTATACCGCAAGCTCCAGTTAGAACGGCATTGGCAATACTTCTTGTAAGTTCCGATCAATATTTCGGAAGATTTTTTTGCTTTTGATCACTGGCACGCCGTAATCACTTGGGTTCGTGAAACTGGCATTGGCGTCCTTCGTTTCATATCGTCACAATTTTTTTAACTCCCTCTTCAGTATTCGTGAAGTACTGTATGGAAGCCCTCTATCTTCGTCAGCCCTCATTGTCTTTTTCAATTGAAAATCGTCATGTGATAATAAAGCTTCCTGAAAGCTCAATCACGCACACTAAATTCAAGTAGTTTGCCTCATAATTGACTCTTGTTTCACTCTACTGGGGTTGAAAAAATCGAAAAATATATTCTTTTTTGAGTCGCTTGGTACTGTAAGATACCGCGTTTGCATCATTTTCGATCCGACTTACATAATGTGAAGTACACCAATACATGCACGATTGGAGAGGTCTACAATCTTCGTTTAGAAAAAAAAAAACAAGAGAGCTCTAGGATAATCATATCACGCAATATTCAATATTCAATGTTGAATATTTCAGATACATGTACTACTTTTGTACTACTTTTCAGAATGTTATATTTTACATTTAATGAGTAGATTAACGTTAATAGACTAGATGAGTACCCTGTCTTGTTCGGGATTCAAAATGAACTCTTGTTGCTGTGGTGGCTTAGAAGTCAGTTGACTGAACTCTGAAATGGATTTTTTATGTACCTTTGCTAGAATTTTCAAAGCTTTCCAAGAAGACGATGATTTCCAAAATGGCACCGGATAGTGATTTTCAGTTTCCACCTTGTACCGGCCTTAATAGCATCAATTCAGAGGAGGAGATTTTTAAGGAGAACACGGCAGTCGCCATTTTGGATTTATAAATGGTGTCAGACGTCGACTTGGTCTCTGGACGTCAATCTATATTGGATGAAATATGATTAATTTTCATGGATTTTCTAAAACAGGCAATAACGTAGAGCTCTCCGTAAAGCTTGTTCTTGTATTGGTGCATTGCGCTGTGTTCGGTGTAAGTCGGATGACATGTAAGGAACAAAGACCGGCCCAAGTTCCTGCTTTGATGCGTAATAAATTTTTCTTTTGCTGCCCTAAAAGTTAGCAATTTTTTACGCGAATTCCGGTACTCTAAAGTCGCTTTTTACGCGGGGGATACGTGCCGCGGAAACGTTCAAATAGTAAAAAACCACATTTAAATTATGTTGAGGCCACATAAATATATCAATCAAAGCAGGTATAGATATAGTTCGTCAGTCGTCAACCAAGTTGGACGTGTTTGTTGTTAGCTCCTATCCACGCGCGAATTTAAATCAAATTATTGTTTTTCGCTTAGTTTTCATTTTGCTTGTTGTGTTTTTGTGTCGGTAAAAATGAATCAAATTTGCGAAGTCTGCGCGAAAGACTCCGGTGCCGAAGTGTTCTGGTCGTTTGTTGGAGGGTGTAATCGAAAATTCCATGCCTCCTGTGTGGGAGTATCGTGCCCCCCCGAAGTAGTTGCTAAAAGCAGAAGTTCTCTGCGTATCGTTAAAAAAGACAAACAAGACAAACAAGATAAACCAGCCGTAGATCCAACTGCATTTCTGCTACCGTGCTGCGATTCCTGCCAACTTTTAGTAACGGCATCGTTTGAATTGAACACGTTGACCAAACAGCAGAACAAGCTGACGAAATTGATTGATGATAATACAGAGGTGATTCATCGACTTGTGACCCAACTCGAACAACCAAGCACAATTCCAGAAACTCTAGAGGGTATCGACAAGTCACTTATACAAATAAACCAAGCGCTAACGTCAAACATCAAAGCCAACAGTGTGGCTGGTGTTATGCCTACACTTAAAAATCACCTGACGCAGCTCGTTAACATTGCTTTTTCGGAATTCAAGAACTAACTTCGGAACGAATTAACGGAATCGCTGACCAGCATAAATAACGAACTTTCTCAGTTAGGACAGCTGTTTGTAGAAACAGCAACCAGCTGTACAATACAAACCAATCCGTTAGAGATAAACATTGTAGATGAGCTTAAAACTCTGTCATCCTGCATCGAAGAACTAAGATCTAAGTCAGCGAGTGTTGCCACTCCCCCAATAGCTTCACCTGTTTCACTTCCAAGTTTGGCAACAGAACTTAATTTGGATAATGCCAATAATTCAGGTTGGCGGTTTCTAGGTTCAAAAAAGTTTGGAAAACGGATTGGACAGATTATGATGAACGTAAAAGGCGTCGTTTGGTACAGTTGAAGAATGCAGATGCAGCCAGAAGAAGGAGGAATCGACGACAACAGGCTTACAACAACAATACTAACAACAACAACCGCAATGGTAACAATTACAACAACCGCAACAATAACAACCACCTGAACAACAATGACAATTACAATCACAACAATAACATCTACAACAACCGCAGCAACAACAACCACCAGAACCGCAACAATAATAACTTCAATCGCAATAATAACATCTACAACAACCGCAACATTAACAACTCCAACAACAACAATAACAGCATCAATAATAACAACAATCAAATCCCGAATCGTTACCTCAATCTTAACAGGAATCTTAACAACAGCTACTACAACCAACTACCACCAGACCGTGTGCTTCTTGCTGCAGCGAAGGATAAATTTTCTCGACCCCCACCTAATCTCCAGCATATCTCTTTTCAACGAGGCGAAATACTTAATCCGTACCCAGCGAATAATGAGTCACAATCATCTTTCATGCCTACCGTTTCAACGAGCCCGCTCAACTTAACGACTCCCGCGACCTCTTCAGCTGTATCGTGTCCTTACCATTTGGCTGGCAGCCACAACTATAACAATAACAATAATTTCAGATCAGCAAGTTTCCCGTGTGATGGATGTTATTGTAAGCATTCGTGTTCTCAAAATCAGTGACGCTCAGAGAAAGAAAAAACAACGCCAGTAGTCAATGAAGTTTTGATTTATGCTCAGAATTTCAACAGGATGCGCAGTGCACTCAAAATTAATCACATTAATAACAGAATAAGTGGATGTTCATACTCAATCATCTTAGCAACGGAAACGAACTGGAACGAAGATATTAAAAGTGAAGAAGTTTTCAACAGTTCCTTTAATGTGTTCAGGAGCGATCGTGATTTATCACTATCTGATAAGAAATCAGGTGGAGGAGTGCTTGTGGCTGTTGGGGTTCAGCATGATTCTGAGCAAATCATAACCCAGAAACATGCCGAATTTGAAGATGTCTGGGTTAAAGTTCTGTTGAAGGGTGAAATCCATATTTTCGTATCTGTTTACTTTCCACCCCACTTTGCCAAAAAGCAATCATATGAAAAATTTTTAAGGACGGTAGAATTAGTGAATGATGAGTCCCACACTAACTCAAAAATTCATATATATGGAGATTTCAATCAAAATGATGCTGATTTTATTGTAAACGATGATAATGAATCGCTTTTACTTCCTGTAGTAGGAGAAAACGAAACTCTGCAATTTATTTTTGACGGTTTTAGTCAACTTGGATTAAATCAGGTAAACTCAATCCGGAATGAGCAAAACTGTTTTTTAGACTTTTTATTCACCAATTGCACGGAAGATTTTAGTGTTGACAAAGCAGAATATCCCCTATGGAAAAATGAAAAATTTCATACTGCAATTGAGTACTCGCTAATGATTGATACCGAGAGATCACGACCCTCTGATCATGAGCCTGAATATAAATATGACTTCACTAAAGCAAACTTTGAACTAATCAATCGTAAATTAACTGACATCGACTGGCAATCACTTCTAAAAAATGAAATAGATATGAACAAAGCGGTTGATAATTTTTTATCATCACTGTATAGTGTTCTAGACTCAACTGTACCAAAATCAAAAAAGAAAACGGTTAGCTCAAAAGATCCCATTTGGTTCACCAGAGAAATCAAAAATTTAAAGAATAGGAAACAAAAAGCTCATAAAACTCACAAAAAACTTAAAGACCAAAGAAATTTGGACAAATATTTGAACATTTGTGATGAACTGAATACTAAAATATCTATTGCGTATGAGAACTACAACACAAGGGTGGAAAATAACATTAAATCAGACCCAAAACAGTTTTTTAAATTTGCAAACTATAAAATGAAGTCTAATAACTTCCCATCTCGCATGCAATATGAAGACTTTGCCAGTACTGACTCAAAGCAAATCTGCAACAAGTTTGCGAGTTTTTTTTCAAACCGTTTATAAAAATAGCGACGAAGTCAGGGACTTTGAGTATTTCTCGCACTTGCATGAACAAATAAATAACGTATCTATTAAGCAAATAACTGTTCAAGAAATCCTCGCAACACTAAAAGAACTGGACGCTTCCAAAGGACCAGGTCCAGATGGAATTCCACCCTCACTCATGAAAAATCTTGCTCCTGCCTTCGTAAAACCCTTGTTTTGGCTTTTCAACTTATCCCTTACGTCCGGACAGTTTCCATCAGTCTGGAAAAAATCTTTTCTTATACCGATTTTCAAGTCAGGTAAGAGATCTGACATCAAAAATTATCGTGGCATTGCAATAATATCATGTATTCCTAAACTTTTTGAAGCTATCGTAAACCAAAAAAATATTTAATCAGGTAAAGAATCGCATAACGTGTAACCAACATGGTTTTTACAAAGGGAGGTCTACGGCTACCAACTTACTTGAATTTGTTGATTTCTCTCTTGCGTCTATGGACAGAGGCAACTTCGTGGAAACTCTATACACGGATTTTAGTAAAGCTTTTGACAGAGTAGATATTTCCATGCTTATGTTCAAATTAAAAAAACTGGGATTTGAGTCAGGCCTACTTAGATGGATTGAATATTATTTGACGGATAGGACACAAACGGTTAGGTTTAAGGGCCACCTTTCTGTACCAGTAAAAGTGACATCTGGAGTTCCACAAGGCTCTCATTTAGGTCCTTTGCTCTTCATTTTATTTGTTAATGACGTTACCCTTGTGTTGAATCGTCTCAAAGTATTGATATATGCCGATGACATGAAGTTGTATATGGAAATAAAACACAAATCAGACATCCAACAATTCCAACAAGAGGTTGACATTTTCTACATTTGGTGTAAAAAAAGTCTCCTTGATCTCAACGTAAAAAAATGTTATATTATATCCTACACAAGAAAAATAAATCCTGAACATGCCAGTTGCACTCTTGCACATCAAGTTGTAGAAAGGTGTTATCAAATTAGAGATTTAGGAGTAATTATGGATTCTAAGTTAACATTCATTGATCACTACAATACGATCATCAATAGAGCCAACAGTATGCTAAGTTTTATAAAAAGGTTCAGTTATCATTTCGTAGACCCGTACACTATAAAAACTCTCTTTGTTACATATGTTAGATCTATTTTAGAATACTGTAGTGTTGTTTGGTCGCCTTATCAAGACGTCCATTCCAATAGAATCGAATCCGTACAAAAACAGTTTTTGTTATATGCACTAAGAAAACTAGGTTGGAATTCATTTCCTCTCCCTTGTTATGAATCGCGTTGCATGCTTATTAATATAGAAACGCTTGAAAAAAGAAGAGAAATTGCTTCGGTAACTCTTGTCAACGATTTAGTTTCACAACGCATAAGTTCGGAAAATTTGCTTGGAAAACTCAACTTTCATGCTCCTACACGCTCATTAAGAACGCGAAAAATTTTCGTATTAAATTCTTATAGAACAGAATATGCCATGGCCGGGCCAGTTAATAGTATGATGAGTCTTTACAATAAATATTGTGAAGTTATTGATTCAACGATGTCACGAAATGCTCTTAGAAAAATATTGAACACTAGAATTACATAACTATATTTGTGATGTTAGCAATAGTTTTTAAGTTGTAGTCTACTATGATTGACGAAATAAATAAATAAATAAATAGTCTTTGAATTTCTTTTCTTTCCATAACTTTTGAGCCACATATCAAATTGTTATGAAGTTTGTTATTTGTAGGTTTGAGAGATGACTCGTTCGTATGACAATAGTTATGTTCAAACAAGTCATGTGAAATAATAGACTTTCATTGTTTTATTAACAATTTAATACATAACGGTGGCTTAAGTTCAATTATAATCAAATGAAATGGGAACGTATAGGGCAGCCAAACTTTGAAACCACGTGTTCATAATTCATCAGTTAACCCTTAACTAGCCCGCTCATCTGATGATAATATTAATCAAATCGGTTGTGTAGTTTTTGAGATAATGAAGTTTCGTGATTTTCACATTTTGGTACTTTACAGACGAAGGTACAGTCCGATTACAGTAAAATTCAAAAGGGTGCTACGAGGCAGCTAGACTTATTAGTTGACACTAATTTTGTGTAAATCGGGTCAGCCATCTCTGAGAAAAGTGAGTGAGTTCAAGTAGTCTTCGGAATATTTTCCTTTTCATAGCTGGATTTCACATTTTTAAACATAACAGACAAAGTAATAGTCCGATTGCAAAACAAATCAAGAAGGTCTTATGGGGCAACTAGACCTTCCATTTGACACTGATTTTATGAAAATCGGTTCAGCCATCTCTGAGAAACATGAGTGAGATTAAGTAGTCTTCAAAACACGTTTCTGGTCATAACTTTTAAACCACAAGTTCAATCTTTATGAAATTCAAAAGTTAAGGGTTTTTCAGATAGCCCGTTCATTTGAACTCAATTTTGTTCAAATCGGTTGTGTACTTTTTGAGATAATGATGTTTCATGAATTTTAAATTTTGAAACATAACCTCTAAACTAAAAATCCGATTACAATGAAATTTAATGGGGTCTTATGGGACAAAGAGACCTTTCATTTGCAATTAATTTCATGAAAATCGGTCCAGCCATCTCTGAGAAAAGTGAGTGAGAATGAAAATCTGCACATACACACACACATACACACACACACATACACACACACACACACACATACACACACACACATACAAAAAATGCTCAGCTCGTCGAGCTGAGTCGAGTGATATATGCCATTCGGCCCTTTGGAGCACTTTTATACTTTCGGTTTTGCAAGTGATTGCTATACCTTTCTAGGAGAAAGGCAAAAATGATATAAAAATGGTAACGAAACACACAAAGTAAGTTTTAGTGCTTCTAAAATGAAAATTCATTGAAGAACATGACAATAACTTTTTTATAATAATTTTGCTACATGTTTAAGCTTTCGTTTCTTAAAAGGAAGTAAATCGCAACGACCCTGACTCGTATCGTTGTACAATTATTAATGTATTTTTGTTCTTCTTACCGAATCAACGGAAATTGCCTATTTTTTATAATAACAGCAAATATATTAAAAATATGCATTATTTAGATTAATTGAACAGAATATCTTATTGTCATGAACCACCGCGTAAAAATGATCTATCAAATCGTGTAAAAATAAACCGCGTTATTTCATAAAAACCGCGTAAAAATAATCCGCTTTTTTGTAAAAAATCGCTTAAAAAAAGTCGTGTATAAAAAAGCGTAAAAATAACCCGCGTAAAAAAAGACCCCAGTGTTTTTTCTCAGTTTTGCGTAGCTTTTCTGAAACCGAAAAACCATTGTAGGTATAAATATTGTAATCAATATTTGGTCTTCAGACGTAATCCTGATCCCGAGAACACATAAATGAGCCGTTGAGAGCAAAAGTGTTACATGTGCCATCTTTTCACTTTTTGGGTTTTTTGTATAAATTGATGCAGAACGCAATAATATACCATAATATCAAAGAAAAGCTTAGAGATGATGACTTATACCAGAGTTATAGCCAAAACAATTTTCAGTTTTTCTCTTCTACGGTATTTCTGGATCCGGAGGGCAACCGGTAGTTGTACCTGCGTATTATCGGCCAAACTGCAATCCTAAAGATACCAGGGTGTTTTCTTTTGAATTGGTCCCAGTCAATCTAGGTTAAGTAAGTAGTGACAGAATTCCTCAACATACCGATCAGCATCCACAGTACTCAATAACTTGGGCAACTCTGCTGAAGACATGAATGATCTATGTCCTCAGACCAACGAGGTATGATGCGTCCTTCATGCTCAGACCGGACATGTACCACTTGTGCTTGCAACGTTTTCGGGTTGTCATTATTTTATTTTTGAAGTTTGTGTATGTTTTTCAACCAGAACTCGTTATGCTCTCATGTACCGTCTTTTGAAACGTTTTCCTGCAATAGTTTAATGCAGTTATGTTGGAAAAAAGTGTTGAAAATAATTTACTATTGGAGTGTTTTCGTTTATCGCGTCTCCTGAAAAATTTACGTAATGGCACATATACCTTTTTTGCTCTCAACGGCTCAAATGACGAGTAAATCGGACATTTTTTCTGATTTTAAAATGGCATCGGACATCGACTTCTGGCTCTAAGCGTCATACTGGTTCCAAATTCAAATATCACTATTGGTATTTTATTTTTGAATGTATTGTAGCGTATAAGCTCGATATGCAGAAAAAAAAGTCCCGAGTGAAGCCTTCTTGGTTCGTTAACAAACATAATTCGAGTCATGCGCAGGTATCAGCTTTGTAGACAACAAATTTTGGCGGCACTTATTTTGATTATTTTTTCAAACTTGAAATTTTATTGCCTCATGACAAGTTTGTGTTGACCAATTTTATGTGTAGTATTCATTTCTTTAACGCATTGTAACATTTCTTCACGGTTCGCGAAATGAAAACGAAGAGCACTGCAACTAAAAGCATCTGTGTAAGTTCAACAATCCCTTTGAAGTTACAACAGGCGATGTGAGTGTCACATGCGAAGAGTAAAGTTCGGCAACTCTCGCACAATGCTCTAAACGCATTTCTCGTATGTGCTTTAGCGAGATTATTTTTACCGATAGTGGGCGTAGATTTTTCATGCATATATTTTGTTTAAAAAAACACCTACATGAGATGAATTCCTACTAATCGTGTATTAGGTACTTAGTTTTACAAGATTCCTCACATCGCACGCAGTTTTTCATGAAACCAATAAAAATACATTCGTGCGATTGTTAGGTGCCATCGTAAACACTGTGTCTGAAATGAAAAAACCGTTTTTATATTTTTGGTGTAGCATTCATTGATGGGTACAAGAATTAGAATTATGTCATGCTACAAAAAAAAAAATGAAAGTGAAAATTTTCCAATATATTTTATATTTGCAATTCGACAGATATCTTTTTCACTAACAACTAGTTGGTGTAAGCCGTAATCCAAAACGATGTCATTTCTGTCGGGCAAATATTCCAATATCTTTTTCGCTGCTTTGTTATCCAGCCAACAACAGCGCCCCAAACGCACCAAGTATTACATTTTCCCCCGTTAAGCAACATCAGGTTGGACGCATGTCATCCGTTTCTTCCTACTTCCAATTCTGTGCTATCGGTGAAAAACACTGACTGCACGAAAACAAAGGAAAAAACACGCGATCGGAGTTTTAGTTAAATCGGCTAAAATGCACAACTCTACACAATCGACAGTAAAAAAAATTCCTATCCGGTGGATCAATTAGCGCTACACTGTGCACTGACAGTCCGACAGGAATCCTTTTTTGTTTACGGTTGGACAGAAAATTAGGTCACGCTGTTTCAGATAGCGAGATGCGAAGCATCGATGGATGAAAGCAGAAGTTTTTTTTCACCCCTATACTTTATCTGCTTTGTCTTCCGCGACAACCGGTTTCCTGTCAATTGGTGAATAAATAACTTGATTTATTACACCCGTTCGCCGCATATTTCTTCTTTTCGATGTTCACTCGACAGCTTAAAATTGAACCCTTTTACCTTCTTCGTTTGACAAAATGGATGTGAATAGGTTCGAAATGAAAGCAAGTGTTCTATTTCGGATGAAATTCAATACTTTTGTAATAATAAGATCAATGTTTAAAAAGCTTAGCTGCGTCCGTCCGTCCTATGGATCAGAAAAGGTGTTCACTGGGGAATGCAGCCCCTGTCACCGAAGTAGGCTCGTGTTTTATTAGAAAGACAAAATGAAGCGTTGTCTGCACTGAAAATATTTTTTCGTTATTCTCTGCACGCACATTTCGTAAACATGAAATTCGTATATTGTACAGCACTTTTGCTGGATGTATAGAATATTCGTACTGCAAGTTATCGAATAGAATTGCAACTTTACGCATAATTTGTACAATTCACGAATGTACTTTCATACGAACGTGGATAACAACGAACAAAAAAAAAACGGGAGCACGAGTTTTTACTTGAACGAAATTTTCGTGTTCTGTTGTTTTTGATTTCGTATAATGTACATGTTATTGCGTAAGCTTACTAATTTTTCGTACTATTTACATTATGCAGCGTTTGTTTGTACGATTGATTGCGTTCATTTTTTGAACCTTTCGTTACGTATACGAATAGAGATCTGCAACCATTTTGACAGTTCTGACGAAAGTATGTACCTTCATATTTAATACTCATTAAAGATATACCACATTGCAAATATTTTTTCGTTATTCCACTCACGCACAATCCGTAAACATGGATTTCGTAGAGTGTACAGCACTTTTGTTGATTTTATAGAACATTCGAATTGCAAGTTATCGAATAGAACTGCAACTTACGCATAATTTGTCCAATTCACGAATGTACTTTCGTATGAACGTGGATAACAACGAGTAATTACTTGAAGGTGTTCTGTGATTTTTGATTTCGTATAAACAGAGCTGGTAGCCACATGGTTACAGAGTCCGCTTTGATAAGCAGATGGTCGTGAGTTCCACTCCTTCTCTCTCACACTTGGTCCGAATCCGTTGCTTTTCCACGATGAGGTAGAGAACATTTATACGTTTCTGAAACAACTTCACTTTCGCATCGATAGAACCGCCGCGATACATATAACCTCCGCTCAGCTCAGGTTTCGTATTGAAATAACTTTCGTGAACATTTGTACGTCTCTGGGGTTAAGTTGGGAAGGCGCGCGCCGTCGCTCTCTCACAATCGATAGAACTAGAATCGCGTTGTGGCAAAAACCGGTGATGATCAATCTTTCTCTCTTTTATTTTTGATTTCGTATAATACTAATTTTTCGTACTATTTACATTATGCAGCGTTCTTTGTACGAATTATTTGCGTAAACTTATTAATTTTTCGTACTATTTACATAATGCGGCGTTCTTAGTACGAATTACTTGCGTGAGCTTACTAATTTTTCGTACTATTTACATTATGCAGCCTTTGTTTGTACGATTGATTGGGTTTATTTTTAAAACCTTTCGTTACGTATACGAATATAAATCTGTAACAGTTTTGACAGTTCTGACGAAAGTACCTTCATATTTATTACGCATTGGTTTCGTTGCAGAAAATAACAAAAGGTTTTGTATATAAAACATACGTTTTCGTGGAATAAACTAAAATATGTTTTCAGTGTGTTTGTTTCTTTTTCGCTCCACAGTTAAGTGCGGTCGTTTTTCCACCTCCAGTAACAGTCGAAAGGGAAAATGTCAATCAATAATTACCAGATGAGTGGCGCGCGTCTCAATGGCGTTTTTTGGGTCGAAACTGTAAAGGGGAAAATTAAATTTAATGGAGTTTTCCTTAAAATTATACAGTACCGTATTAAAGGTGAATAAAAAAATATGGCGAAGAATACCAATAAATTTTACGATACGAGCACACTTTCTGCATCATAACCTTGCACCGTCAGCAGATTCACGTGCGCAATCCACATACGACATAAAAACGACCCTCCTTCAATATTAACGGAGGGTACAGTTGTGACTAATAAGTCAAAATTAATGGGTTTTACTGCTAGTCGCGTGAAGATTTGACTTAAACAGTCAAGATGTCAGAGAGTGTAGGCCGTAGCTTTTCATCAGTAAAAACTGATACCTTCATCACCCAAAAATGTTTTCATTTTTTCACCCCTTTCGAAACCGTTCACTCCGGCCGGATCAACGCCCTTTTCCATATTCATTTACAGCCAGTTAAAATAATAAAATTTCAATTATGGTTTCATAAAAGCACATTTAAACGGCTTTCCTGCCTTGTGCCCCTCTCGTGCCACCCGGTGCACTGTGAACTTTATTTGGCGCTTCTGCCTAGTTGAGTTAAAATTGAAAATGATGATAAAGCTGTTGTTGTTTTCCTTTCCCCACCGGAGAGACTGAGGCTTTACCACGGTCAGCATCCGGGCTCCCGAGTGAGTCGAAAAAAAAACAGCAGCAAAACGGCGACAATCACAATGCTTTCATTTTAGCTCTCTGCTGACTGCGTTGATGGCATTATTGATAGGGAAGGGTAAACGGCTGCATTTTTTTTTTCATTAAAATACCGCTACCGGTAGTCAGGTTGATACAATAAGTACTGAAGTGATATTACAGCTCCAATCAGTCCAGTTTTTCTGCGCATTTTTCATCGGGCTGCCCTTGAAAGTGAGGGTAGTTTGGCGTTAAATCCATTCACTGGCGTAGCGTGGTGGGGGCGGCGGGGGCGGTCCGCCCCGGGTGTCACCCTTCAGGGGGTGACACCCATGAGGAAAATTTTCATACGTGTCACCTTCAAAAGGGTGATATCCGTGAGATTAACCATCAATTAGGTGGAGGTCACTGTAAAACCCCGAAAATTATATAAATTTACTTTTAAGAAAATAATCGCAACCATTTTTTCAAAAATCGGTAGATTTAGTTAAATCGAAAACGAACGTGATATCTCTCACAATTTTGGGTAACAAAATGATTTCACTGCAACCTGGCGGGGGTGACACCCATGGGAAAAGGAGGGGTGCCAAATTTTCCGCCCCGGGTGTCACCCGGTTACGCTACGCCACTGAATCCATTTTTAATCCTGAATATCAGCAGCGTTTCATGCACTCATTATACTTTATCCAACAATAATTTTTTCTCAATTGACCACTTTTTTTTCTTCTTTCAGTTATTGCTCTATTTATTGACCGTTAAATATCGCTTCTGGGACGCAGGTGCGATTGAATTTTGCAGCTCACATTTTTTTTGTTAAAATTTTTGCACATTTTTTACCTGAACCGTTTTATGTTTGGTCCGGAACCTTTTGATTGGTATAATCGTGTCTTTCATTCGTGATTGAAAACATTTGCGGCCGTCACCAAAAAAGCTACCAACAATGCTTCAGAGGAGGCGCTTTTCAAAAGGGCTTTAAACAGATCAAGTCTCAATCAATATCTTTTTTGCCGAGCGAAAGAATGTTCTTCATTCCGGGAATCAGCTTTTCGATTGTGAGTCGAGTGAAGTCTAACAAAAGTATTTTGAAAAATTAAATCCTTTTTCTCAACCAAACCAGAATTATAAACTCAAAAGTAAGTTTTTCTCGAGATGATTTATTTTCACTTGTCAAATAAAATGAAAGAACAAATTCAAATATAATACAGTTGATACAGAATAGAAATGGGTAATATTAAATGTGTGCAATTGTATTAATATATTGCCTTAACACTTGTACACAACGCCCTTACAAAAGCAAGACAGTGTGAACAGTTTGCATGCAAGATTGCGGATACAAGTGGTGTATTTTAATCTTGTGACTTGTACGCAATCAGTTATGATCAAGCGTCAACTTTTGAGTTTTCGAAATACAACACAACAAACTCTAATCAAGGCATGGTAAAATGATACTTATTTGCATGTAACAAACAAGAGCATAATGTACTCT
Source organism: Wyeomyia smithii (assembly GCF_029784165.1). NCBI lineage: Eukaryota > Metazoa > Arthropoda > Insecta > Diptera > Culicidae > Wyeomyia > Wyeomyia smithii. Next base: position 35,743,599 of record NC_073696.1, read on the forward strand.
TCAACACGATATCTCAATTTTATTGTTTATCCTCGCCAAGGTTTCCCATTATCAGTTCGACCGCATGCAGACACACTTTCTGACAATTAGGAATTACCAATGATTTATGCCGGTAACGTCAACAAGCTAACAACCGGAATTGTTGCACAATAATAATTATACCGGTGTGTGCAAACTTGGTTTGAGTATTAATTAACATCGAATTGTGTGGCTTTTCCGAATGATTTATGTGTAGAGTTCACCCCCAGCCCAATCTACTGCGCCTTGCTCCCAGCAGCCATCGTAAACAAGATTTATTTCCAGTGTTTGTCTGTGCCAAACTGTGTAGCGATCGCCACACATTGACAAAGCAGATTGATGACCGAATCGGAACTGATAATTTAGTAATCAGTCGATAGCGATAGCTGCACAACTTACCGCTACCGTGCCGAAAGCTTGCGAATCCTCTCGACCGTACGAGGCGCACAGCTGGAGACCACACGGGCACACCCGGGTCTCACTGATTTCGTTCAACCTTGACTCGGCGCAACTCCGAAGACGGACAGTCAATAAATCTCACCCGTAAGTAAATTCGTCTTCCGACCCACGACGAACGACAACGTTTAACGAACGGAAGTTAAATTGAACACGATGACGACCATCATCAGCAGTAGCAGCAGCACAGAGAAACAGAGCACTAGGTTTTGCCGGAGAACCCCATGAAAATTAAAACCGTTCTAGCTGGGAAATCCCAATTCAGCAACCAACAATCGAGTGCCGGTAAATCTTAATTCTGTTACAGTGTCCCAGTGAATGCGAACAGAAAACGAGAAGCAGACATAAATTTTCCTGTATATATATCAAGTTTGGGCAGGCTTCGGTGACCCGAAGGAAAATAAAGTTCACCATGCGAGAACCACGGTAGAAGTTGGAAGTAAAGTAGAAAGATTTAGAAATAATTGCTACTTGATTTTTACGATACTCAATTTGTTCGTCTTTTTCTACAGTCAATAAAAAACTCGATGGGTTACTTCCGAGCAGGAAGTTACTAGCTAGGAAAAAACCCACATGTTGGATCAGCTCCTGGTTGCCGGAACAAATTCCGATACTTGCACTTAAGTGCTTCTAGCGTCAAATCGATGCACACACTTAACGACTTTTGGTCAGACGGCAGTCCACCGACACCGGTACGACAGACGGAACTGCACTTGTGTCTACGATCACACTTAAGTTTTACGTTAAGTTACAGTCCGACTGAATATCTTCAGTTTGTTGCAAACCGAATGCAGTAAAAATCAACCCATTGGAACATGTTGCTCGGGTTTCCGAAATTATGACACTCTGAATTATACTTTGCGTTAGGAACACGGATGAAATTCGACTAATAAAATTCACAAACTTATTAAAGTTACATATATCAACATGTAACTATTGTAACACGAACCACTATTGCACCTCCCAAATTACAATCATTAGTCTCTTAATTGCACCGCTCTGTGCGCGAAAAAAGAGAAAAACAGGAAAAAGACCAACAACCGGAAAGAGCTCCAACTGCGGTTCTATTACCGCCCCCGACTTCCTTCCTGTGTTTAGGAAGCAAACGGCGAGACTGATGTTAATTTGTCGGCTGCCGGCGTCGCCGGTCGGTTCGGTCGGTCGAAAGGTACCTTTGCATTCGAAGGCGTTTTCGCCGAAAATGTTTCCCCCCCATTTACTGTTTCAATCTCGCTAATAAATTGCCCCTGGAGTACTTTATGCTTGTCGGTTTGATGCACTCGGTGATGCAATTGCGGAAAAAACCGGAGCACATTTTTCAGAACCATACTCGGGGAGCAGAACAACAAAAAAAAAAACATACCTGAGCTTTGTGGTTTTCTGTTGTTCCGTAGCGCAAAGCAATAAGCATTCGGATCCCATCGAGTGGCAAGAGTAATAGTAACATTTTGGTGAAATGCCGCAGTGTATGCAATCCCCGGGGGTTGGTCATTTAACCCAGACTATGGTAAGAGTTTTGCCTCCGTTTCGAAGGGTTGATTTTGATAATTAGTGCCGATAGAGTTTAGCTCAAGTTGTTCTTTTCTTAAATCTTCAGTTGAAATTCGGTCAGTGCTTTAATTTTGAATTATTGATGTTTTTCAATCTAACATTGGGCTTGTTTTCTATAACCTTATATTTTTTATGAAAAAAATTTCATACAAGCTCCATTTATCTTTATGCGGAATATCTGTTACTGAATAAAACCATAATATTATGCATAGGGGCCACATACCACGTGGACAGATTTTTAACGATTATTACCCCCCCCCCCCCGCTCCCCGTTGACAAATGCCCATATAAATTCTTTTTTTTTTGTAAGGACCGTGGATATTCTACAACCCCCTCCCCCTCCAAGTTGTCCATTTTAAACATTCCAAATTCATTGGTTCCTTGCGATTTGTTTGTAGTCTGCAAATGCACGACGAATCGGCCATAGGATATGATCAAAGTCGAAAGGCAAATCGTTTGAAATGATTGGTTTCATCGGAATGACAACATCCTCGATTTTTGGCTTCTGTTCATCACCTCTATTCTGAAAATATCCATATTAAGTGGTTTTCGATCATTATCAGCTGTTCTTCTGGCATCAATCAGATTCTGGAATATTGGGTGGTGTTTAGTAATTTTGTTGTTTTCCAGAAACTGGAAGTGGCCATCTTTGAATTCCAAATAGTGTCCAGGGTCAATGCTTGGTTCTATTTCTATACATCATCTCAATTACGGAAATATCCATATTAAGTAATATTCGGTCTTTTTCGGCCGTTTTTCCCGAAACCGGAAGCCCCCATATTGGATATCGAAATGACATTTGGAGACAATTTCTGGGCCCTGAGCGTCATTCTGGTTCAAGAAACACCCTTATTTGGTGTTATTTGGTCATTTTCGGCTGTTTTCCAGAAACCAAAAGTCGCCATTTTGGATTTCAAAATGGCATTGGAAGAAAATTTTTGGCCTCTGAGCGTCATTCTGGTGAAAAGAATTGGTGGTATTTGGTCATTTTCGGCTGTTTTCCAGATACCGGAATTCGCCATCTTTAAATACAAAATCGATTTCTAGCTTCTGTGCATCATTCTGGTTCCGGAGGTACTCATATTGGATTAAAATCGGTCATTTTTGACTGTTTTTCAGAAACCGGAAGTTGTCATCTTACAATTCAAAATGTCTTCTGAGGTCGACTCGTGGCTTCAGTGCACCATTACGATTCCGGAAATACCCATACTAAAAACCGAAAGTTTCCATCTTAAATTTAAAAATGGCGTCTGGAGTCGAGTTTTGGCCCCTGTGCATCGACCCGATCATTGTTGGCTGTTTTCCGGAAAACCTGGTTGTAAAATCTGTTCAGCTTGTATGGGAGACCTGTCTCCCCTTCCAGTGTACGGGAGAGTATCAAACCACTATAGGAATTCATGTTTGATTTGTGTAAGAGTGGAGGGCTCCAAAAGTGGAACCACCATTAAAATAATACCTCCACATGCTAAATTTGGTTCCATTTACTCGATTATTTCTGGAGTTGTGAGAAAAATTGCGTTTTATTTGTAGGAAAACCCAAATCTGCAACAAGTTTGCGAGTTTTTTTTTCAAACCGTTTATAAAAATAGCGACGCAGTCAGGGTCTTTGAGTTTTTCTCGCACTTGCATGAACAAATAAATAACGTATCTATTAAGCAAATAACTGTTCAAGAAATCCTCGCAACACTAAAAGAACTGGACGTCTCAAAAGGTCCAGGTCCAGATGGAATTCCACCCTCACTTATGAAAAATCTTGCTCCTGCCTTCGTAAAACCCTTGTTTTGGCTTTTCACCTTATCCCTTACGTCCGGACAATTTCCATCGGTCTGAAAAAAATCGTTTCTTATACCGATTTTTAAGTCAGGTAAGAGATCTGATATCAAAAACTACCGTGGCATTGCAATGATATCATGTAGGTATTCCCAAACTTTTTGAAGCTATCGTAAACCAAAAAATATTTAATCATGTAAAGAACCGCATAACGTGTAACCAACATGGTTTTTACAAAGGAAGGTCTACGGCTACCAACTTGCTTGAATTTGTTGATTTCTCTCTTGCGTCTATGGACAGAGGCAACTTCGTGAAAACTCTATACACGGATTTTAGAAAAGCTTTTGACAGAGTAGATATTTCCATGCTGATGTTCAAATTAGAAAAACTGGGATTTGAGTCAGGCCTACTTAGATGGATTGAATATTATTTGACGGATAGGACACAAACGGTTAGGTTTAAGGGCCACCTTTCTGTACCAGTAAAAGTGACATCTGGAGTTCCACAAGGCTCTCATTTAGGTCCTTTGCTCTTCATTTTATTTGTTAATGACGTTACCCTTGTGTTGAATCGTCTCAAAGTATTGATATATGCCGATGACATGAAATTGTATATGGAAATAAAACACAAATCAGACATCCAACAATTCCAACAAGAGGTTGACATTTTCTACATTTGGTGTAAAAAAAGTCTTCTTGATCTCAACGTTAAAAAATGTATTATTATATCCTACACAAGGAAAAGAAATCCTGAACATTCCAGTCGCACTCTTGGACATCAAGTTGCAGAAAGGTGTTATCAAATTAGAGGTTTGGGAGTAATTATGGATTCTAAGTTAACATTCATTGATCACTACAATACGATCATCAATAGAGCCAACAGTATGCTAAGTTTTATAAAAAGGTTAAGTTATCATTTCGTAGACCCGTACACTATAAAAACTCTCTTTGTTACATATGTTAGATCTATTTTAGCATACTGTAGTGTTGTTTGGTCGCCTTATCGAGACGGCCATTCCAATAGAATCGAATCCGTACAAAAAACAGTTTTTGGTTTATGCACTAAGAAAACTAGGTTGGAATTCATTTCCTCTCCCTTGTTATGAATCGCGTTGCATGCTTATTAATATAGAAACGCTTGAAAAAAGAAACGAAATTGCTTCGGTAACTCTTATCAACGATTTAGTTTCACAACGCATAAGTTCGGAAAATTTGCTTGGAAAACTCAACTTTTATGCTCCTACACGCTCATTAAGAACGCAAAAAATTTTCGTATTAAATTCTTATAGAACAGAATATGCCATGGCCGGGCCAGTTAATAGTATGATGAGTCTTTTCAATAAATATTGTGAAGTTATTGATTTAACGATGTCACGAAATGCTCTTAGAAAAATATTGAACACTAGAATTACATAACTATATTTGTGATGTTAGCAATAGTTTTTAAGATGTAGTCTACTATGATTGACGGAAATAAATAAATAAATAAAACATTGAAAACGTTAAAAAAACATTGAAAAAATTGAATACATCGAAAAACGACAGCATATGGAAAATATTGGTAACATTAAAAACATTTAAATCATTGAAAACGTAGAAAATATAGAAAATAGTGACCATGTTAAAAACAGTTAAAACATCGAAAAAATCGAAAACGTAGATAACGAATATAATATAGAAAATAATGAAAACATTAAAACATTGAAAATATTGAAAATATTGAAAACATTAAAAACATCGAGAACGTAGTAAATTTAAAGAATTTAGAAAACAATAAAAACATTGTAAACATTGAAGACATTAAAAAATCCAAAACATTAGGGAGCATTGACAATAGAAAAATGATAAAAAAGATAGAAAAAATTGATAACAATGAAAACATAATCATAATGATGATAATAATTATTTGAATCGATCACATCGAAAACGTAGAAAACATAGACTATGTTAAAAACATATAATACATTTAAAATATAAATAACATAAACAACACACGGTGTATCCGAAGGGACGGATTATCGTACTTCGATGTACCTCGGATTTTCTTTCACCAAAAGTTAGTTCTGGTCCTTACCTTTCAAAATCGGCTGGTTTTAAAAAAATCCATTGGGGGGAAATTGAAAAAAATTGATTTGAATTTTTAGTGTTTTTTCAACCTAAATTTTTCGATTTGATTGGTTTGATGGGTTTCGATTTGATCATGTAACATCAACGTGAAGAAAATAGAGTTCCATTTCAATTACCTGCGTTATTACAGTCCCCCCTCAATTATGGATCACTTAAAAAAATGTATGAATTCAAAAAAATCATTTCTGGCCAATTTTATTGTACATAAGTAATCTATAAATGTTTTCAGTTACAGAAATATGTAATCTTCCACTTGATCGAGTATTTGTTTCATTGTTTTGTGGATATTTCTCTGAAAATATATTTATTTTATTATAACTCATCAAATACAAAATTGAGAGCGGTCCCAATTATGAAACAATTTGCATCATATTAAAACAGTCATCGTATTAAAAAAAGTTTTTGGCAATGGATTTGTTTAATGAACCTTATTCAAATTATGTAATATGAAGAATTACCATGTTTCATATCGTATTGAAGATCTCACATGGCCTGTTCACATTTTATGTGACTTTCGAGGTTGCAGTGAGAATGATAGTCCAGGTATGTCGCTCCCGAAGGTAGCGATGAACCGTAACATATGGTGATTCATAACTTTTTGCCGCTTTACGTAGTTTTACCGTCCCGTGTGCTTTGAGAACAGTATTTTTCAAAGATTCAACACTGTTTAGCTTCCGTTTAGAGCTCAGTAGAAGTTGATAGGGTGTTTTAACTGGTTAAAATCATGCTACATGCCTTCAAACAGTTTTTTTAACTGAGTCAAATATTATGAAACACAAAAGTGATCCGTAATTGTGGAAGATCCATAATAGTTGAGGGAGTGTATACATGATAAAATACGTCAAAAGTTTTAAATTGTTTTTAATCGGTCTGACTTCCTTTTTCTCGTTAACAAAGGTAAATAAAAACTCAAATGTTTTACTCCCGGTTTATTTTTTGTAGATGGTTGAAACATACTATAGTATACAATGTAGCAGCTTCCGCAAAGAACTTTGGGATACATTTCACTATCTTTGTCGCATTCAGCTATGCACAACAGCTAGGTGCACCTATGTTCATCTTATTTCTCTCATTTGTCCAATTTACTGTCGAATTTCTACAAATTTTGAAAGTAAATCTATTTGCTTCTCGATTTTGTCAAGTGGTTGAAAGTTTTACGTTGAAAATATGGTAAAATTGGCCGATAAATTGATCAAAATGGCGTCATGAGATGAATATAGGTACTGAGAGGAATATAGGAGCGATTACGCTACCTATATTAAAAATATCGGAAATTAATAAAAACTGAATATAAATTTATATGCGTACAAAATATCGATATCATAGACGAAAGCAACTTATACAATATTGAAAATACTTTCAAAAGAGTGCAAATCACAAAACATACAAAATAATATTATCGAAGGGATACGTAATATCAAAAAAAGATATTGAAAAAAGATTTAAAACTTATCTTTGAAAAATTAAAAACGGAATTCAAAAGCGTTAGAAGAGATAATTAAAAATTTTATTAAACATGGGAAATATTGTATGAAAAAAATTGAGTAGGGTGGCCCAAATTTTCCATGAAATAAAGTATCAAACTTTTTTACCTTTGTAGATATAAGAAAACGTTGTTCTAAAATGTTATAGATTCGTTAATTTCAAACAACTTTGCAGAAAAAGTTTTTTATCAATCTTTGAAAATAACCGATTTTTTTTTGCTTTATTTATTCAATTTTTCCATTAAAACTGTTGACTTTTTATTTATTTATTTATTCATTTATTTACAAATAATGATGTCTGTGAGCCTTGGGCTCATAGAGACTGACTAGCTTGACAATTAACATATGTTTGGCTTTTTTTTTCTTACAACAAAAAAAGAACATTATCGAAAGAACGGACATTATTTAAATTTAAAATTTTACTGTACAGTTTATAAACTAGATTATTTCAGTATGGTTTTAGACTACATATTTGAGAATTGATTTACTAGTAAATGTTTTTTCAGCCGTGATTTAAAGTTATTTGCAGTGAGCGATGTCAGCTCTTCACTTAAACTGTTATAGAGGGCTGTAGCTTTATTCAACACCGAGTGTTGTCCTAACCTGGTAGTATTACTTCTGTTGGTGGATATGTTGTCTCTGCCTCTAGTGTGATGCTGGTGTCGTTCCGAAACTCTGCTTAGGACGGTATTAGTATGGACAGACCCCCGAAGAATTTGATGAATATGCAGACAAGCGATGGTAGTATAAACACTCTCGACCTTCAGTAGTTGATTTGCAGCATGAATAAACTCCGTCGGTGTTCTCCGAGGATACCCAAAAAGATTTTTAATTGCTTTGTTTTGGATGACTTGCAGAGGTTTTATTGCTGATTTGTTTGCTGCTCCCCAGATAAGTATACCATATACTAGGAGACTGTGAAATAGTGTATAGTACAGATTTCGCCTAATCTCAAATGGAACTACGTCACTTATTCTTTTGAATACACCTGCTACTTGTGCAAGTTTAGCACCCATTTTAGTAATATGCGGGGTCCACTTGAATTCACTGTCCAACCACACCCCCAAGTACATAAATTCATCTACTCGTTCCATATCATTACCGTTGTAGGAGATGTCCAGAGTAAAACCCTTAGGGACTTTGAACAGCATGTATTTGGTTTTTGTTCACCGTCAGCTTGTGTAGGTTCATCCAATCTTGTAGCATACGAAAATCGTCGTTGATGGTTTGTTGGAGTTGTTCACACGTTAGTCCTGAATAGACAAGCACAATATCATCAGCGTACATGAATAGGGTTCCACGGAGGGGCACATCTTTCAGGTTATTCACATAACAGTTAAACAGGGTTGGCCCTAATGTACTTCCTTGAACCACTCCATATTCAACATCTCTATTTGAGCTACTAACGGGATTATCATAAACGAATTGTGAGCGATTCATGAGAAAACTTCTGAACCACAACATTGATCGACCTTTTACTCCTAACTCACTCAGTCGTCGAAACAGAATTTTTCTGTCGCATGTGTCGAAAGCTTTACTCAAATCGAGAAAAACTGCAGCCACTTTGTTCTTCTTATCGCATTGCATTTGGATTTCCGAAACAACGTCAAACAGTGCAGTTTGTGTGTTCGATTTTGGTCGAAACCCATACTGTTTCGGAGAAAGTAGGTGGTAGCGCTCTAAATGGTTAACTAGTTGCTTGTTGATTACTTCTTTTCTATTCTTTTCTTTTCAAATTCTTTTCAAAGTTATTAGAGTTTTTCATTAAAAAATATTCCTTTTTCATTTGTTTGTCGTTCTTTTCGGGGCAAACATAAATCATATCTTTTGGTCTTAATTTCAGGGGAATATTTGTCATTAAATAACTTTTCTCATATGACGAAATTATCGACAGTAGAAAACCAACAATTCGACACCAAAACAATAAATTTGGCCGCAAATTCCAATTTTCCGACCATTATTGGTTGTTATGAAAGTAATATAACCAAGAGTTTTGACGGTTTATGTACAATTTTGACATAGGACTACGTCTTTGTTTTCTATACTAGATTACATTTTGTGAAATTGAAAATGAAACTGGTAAATGTTGCGTCAGATTTCAATCGATTATAGCAAGTGAACGACTTAATTCATGGAAAAGTTCCAAGGTCAGGCTTTCCCATACATTTCCCTCGCTATTGGCTTGCTTTCCGAACACGGATAACAATAACATAGACGGAATAAATTCCGCTACTCTGACTCAACAAAGTGTTTTGATTTGTTTGTCATTCTCTAAGCTGTGTGGCCACGCCCTAATGGCAAAAATCTACTCTGAACTCGATACAAAAGACTGCGTGTAGAAAATTCAGCTTCAGTCTAGTTTGTCACACAACAGCGAGTGGAGTATAGCTGTTAGAGGTACGCGACAATGAGAAACGAGAACTGCATACGGGTCAACTTCCAGGCACCGCGGAGCATGTTACCTTTATTTTGCATACGGCAGCAACAGTTACCATCGTTCGCTGCAGGATATTTTGCTGGCACAGCTACTGGAGGGCACAGCGGAGAGCAAATTTTATTATTCGCGGCTAAGCTAAATATTCAAAGCTATCGTTGGTGCGTTCATCAGCGTCCTGTAGCACGAATTTCTAACTGGAGATTATGGAATCGGTTCTTTTCAGAACTATAGATGTAAAATGTGTAAAATTTTGATGTATTCATGCATCGTTAGTTTTACAATAACGACCATCAAAAATAAACGGTAGTGTTGCCTATGAACAGTTTAGCGCAGCATATGATATATACATTTAGTCCTACGTCACCATTTCATACAACCCCTAGGGCCGTAAACCTTGTAGTATTTTGTTAAAATTTTTGCACAATTTTTACTTGAATACCGTTTTATGGTTGGTCCGGAACCTTTTGATTGGTATAATCGCGTCTCTTATTCGTGATTGAAAACATTTGCGGCCGTCACCAAAAAAACGAAAAATATTGATTTACAACCAACCATGCTTCAGACGAAGCTCATTTCAAAAGGGCTTAAAACAGATCAAGTCTCAATCAATACATCGAAAACGTAGAGAACATAGAAAACATTGACCATGTGTAAAACATTTAAAATATCGAAAACGTAAAAAACATAGAAAACATTGACCTTGTTGAAAACATTTCATTGACAACATTGAAAACATCGAAAACGGACAGAATATAGAAAACAATTTCAACATTTAAATCAATAAAAACATAGAAAACATAGAAAGCGTTGATTACATTATAATTATTGAAAACAATGCGAACATTGAAATAAATATTTAGAATGATGAAAACATTAATAAATATAAATATGGAGTAATCGCTCCATTATTAATCTCAACAGCTAGGTGTACCTATATTCATCTTATTTTTCTCATTTGTCCAATTTACCTTCGAATTCCTACAAATTTTTAAAGTAAATCTATTTGCTTCTCGATTTTGTCAAGTGGTTGAAAGTTTTATGTTGAAAATATTAAGTGGTTGAAAATATTATGTTGAAAATTGACGATAAATTGATCAAAAAGGCGTGATGAGATAAATATAGGTTTTGAGATGAATATAGGAGCGATTACTCTACCTATATTAAAAATATTGGAAATTAATAAAAACTGAATGTAAATTTATATGCGTACAAAATGTAATAACTTTTGGTTTAATTTTAGGGGAATATTTGTCATTGAAAAACTTTTCTCATATGACGAAATTATCGACACTAGAAAACCAACAATTCGACACCAAAACAATAATTTTGGCCGCAAATTTTAATTTTCCGACCATTGCAACATTGTTTGTCATAAAAGTAAGATAACCAAGAGTTTTGACGGTTCTACGTACATTTTTTTCAGAATTCTGGGTGCTTTTATGATTACAATTTTAGTGAATTTTTTTGGTAGTGTCTTTTTTGTGATGAACAACAATTGATATAATCGTAAGACAGCTAGTTAATCAGAGTTTTTATTACCGTCATTGAAATTGTCGATATAAAGACTGGAACGCGCAAAAATTGGTCGACTTCAAATTGGTGTATTTCTGTGAAAAATGCATTTAAAAAAACATGAAATGTTTCATTTGAAAGTTGAGTGCATATACAATAATGGTTGCTAAAATGAGTTTTCACCGGTTGCTCTCAAGTTTTCAAAATGGCGTCCAAGCAAGAGGAACAGCGTGTCAAAATTTTGCTCGCGCAGCAAGAGAATCCGACGTCCTCGCACCTCAAATTGGCAAAATTGCTGGATGTGGCCAAATCGACCGAAACATATATTTTAAAAGTGTTCGGGGACCGTCTGTCGATCGCCAGGAAGCCTGGAAGCGACGGCAATCGTAATTCAGACGTGGCAGTGTCGATGAAGAAGGTGGCAGCGAATTATATGCGGAATCCTAACCTTTCCATCATGTACGTCACTGGCAAGCTCATTGTCTCCCATAGTTATGTGCAGCGGGCCAAGAAACGAGCCGGGTTGTCGACGTTTAAGACGGGGAAGGTGGCGAACCCAGATTTTTTAACAAAACACCTCGGTAAAGCGGTGGTCCGGAAAACTGCAATCTTCTTACAAAGTTCGACCGTGGGTGACGAAACTTATGTGAATGTTGATTTCCATCAGCTTCCGGGACAGGAATTTTATACCGTACCAGGAAAAGGGAAGGTGGCCTAAATTTTCAAAACCATCAAACTATCGAAGTTCCCGAAAAAATACCTCGTCTGGCAGGCCATATGCACGTGTGGTCTAAAAAGCGGCATTTCCATCACTACGAAACCGTCAATCAAGCGATCTATGTCCAGAAGAGCCTGGAAAATCGGCTGCTACCATTCCTAGAGCAACATAACAGGCCTGTGCTGTTCTGGTCGGATTTGGTAAGCTGCCACTATGGGAAAAAAGCGATCGAGTGGTACGATGCGAACAACGTGGTAGTGGTACCCTAAGACCACGACCCTCCTAACAGCCCAGATTTCCGCCCTATCGAACAGTATTGAGACTTGGTCAAACGGAATATCAAAAAAACTAATAAATTCATCGAAAACAAGCAGTAGAATGAATCTATCTGGCGTTTGGAGACGAATATAATCGATAAGACCACTGTACAAAATTTAATGAAAGGGGTTAAGCGGAAGGCACGGCAGTTTGGATTTCGCAAACCAAAATAATAAACGGACATTTTTTCCTTTAAATATGTGAGTTGAACTACCAAAATAAGAATAGGAAGGTTTTTGTATTACGAATTTTGACTGAAAGAAACGATTTTTTGTCGACCAATTTTTGCGCGTTCCAGTCTTTAGACACAATTCAGGGGTTTGAGATCTGTTTTGTCGATTGATGAATATTGTGGACCGTTTCTCACCCTATATGCTATGCAATTTTAAACACATTTCAAAGTCCGCGATAAAAAAGTACATGTCGATATCCTTGTAAAAAAGCACATAAAACAGGCATTTACAAAGTTACATCTAATAGATTTTTCGCAACAATTTAGACGGATTCACACGTAAAAACTATATCTAGTAATTTTCAATACTCTTTACAGCTATCAAATATTTATTTAGACTATTAAGAAAATCATAAAAAATTAAGATTCCCAAAACATAAAATGTTAAGAGCGCATAACACACATTTTCGTGGAAAACATGCGGAGAATGTAAACGGATTTTATTCAGTGAATTTGTATTTAACTGTTTTAAACAGAAAATTAATGATTTTTTTAGAGTACACGCAAAGTTGGACTGTCATAATCACATCAATAATGCGTCTTTCTAGAGCATTTTTTGCACTGTTTCGGAACCAGTACAATGAATGTGTGTTATTCATAACGCATTTGGTGTTCTAGCGAATGTTCAATGTTTGGTAATATTTTCCAGAGTGCAAACAGTAATCAATACTCATGATTTTGGTACTGACTAGGTTAACGCAAATATGAACTGATCGATTCACTATCATGCATCCGGTCGTTCAAAAACATCATCGAATCAATAACAATTAAAAAGACATTGGATTTGTTTAAAACATTTTGCATTTAACGATGACTCTGGTTTTATTCATATGCATTCGGTTCCACGTTACTGGCACCATTGGGTTTGCAGTTTTCATGTTACGATTTATCCAACTATTAGTCATTTTTTAAGCAATCATTTCTTTTGAGTGTTACTCATTATCAAAGAACATCAAATAGAAGAAACTCGTCTCCGTATTACTTTGAATATAAGCGAAACTTAATCATTGTCCAATTATTTTACCAGGAATGAAGATGCTGTACGGTACCACAGATTAGAGCTTTTCATTTTCAATGATTCAAGATTAAATTATGATGGCACACACGAAACCCTACGACAGCTAATGCTTTCAGGAGCCAAAATTGCACTTTCCCGATTCATACCGTCAATTCGAACCACCACCTTTTCGTTCGGGAAAGTACAAAAAGGTCACGTAGTGCAACGAATACGCTGAAAGCACCATCAAACTTTTCACTCTGTTGCGTTTCCATAGCTAATGCTACAGGCCATTACTGTGTTGCCACTATTGCTGTCGTCCCAGCGACATCCCGTGCGAACTTAGACCGTTCGTTGGCAGGCCAATGTATCGATCTGCTACCTTGGTACGAACCGGACAAGAGGACGACCGCTCTGCGACACCAAAAACAACAACTCTGGTCAACGTTTGAACCAATATGGTTTTGCCAATATTGAATAGCAACCGTTTCGGTAGATGAAAATTCACCAGTAATCCATTTTTGAAACTGGAAATATCCATCACTAGGATGTAGAAAGGACGACCTGTGTAGGTAGATGGAAAAGAATATGCTGTAAAACGGGGCCCGGGACGTTCAGCAACCCCCGGAAACCGGATGTGCCTAATCTAAAACAACATTAGCATCGGTTCACTAACCACACTAATTAGAGTTTCAAAATTAATCTATTTTAATTTCCAATCAGTCTCGTACCGCACCCGCATACGGACGGGCTGCGATCCTTGTTGAAAAAAAATGAAACTCGTCAGGTTTTGCCATTTGGTGTACTGCACTAAGTTTTGAGGTTTCGTCTACAGCTTGCGTCCCGCGTTTGTGAGTGTGTTAGTCCCACACCAAGGCATACTATATTGTTGTGGCCAGACTTCAAGGCAGTTGTTATGCATTGGTAATCCATATTTGAAAGTTTCCAAGATCGGATTTCAAAATTAATGTTGTATGAATTTATGCATGCATATTTCAACATTATAATAAATAACATGATTTCATGTCATCTTGTTTATCAGAAGCTTAGCTTAGCTCAAATAAAAAGTTTTTTTGTTGAAAAAATATGCTTTCCACAGCAACAGTCCATCGTAAGATAGAACTATAGCTCAAACATTGTTCCACTGAGTCAAAATGTGCAAACCGTCTGGTGGTGGTCGCAAAAAAAATCTCCCAGTTTCTCTAAAATCCGTACAAACAAGTCCACAGCAAAAAGGTTTTATATATTTGGTTTACCGCTGCCATGTTCCGTAGCTTATTTACAGGCTGTAGTTTCAGTGAAAATCCCCACCCAGGACACCGGCACGGATGATGTATGTTGCGTCAGTTTAGTACCAATTCCTGTCAGATTCGTTCGAATTGCTGCGTCCACATTGGCCGCAAATCTACTATTTAGTTTCGGACGGCTCGACTGAACTGAACAGCATCCGCCCTATCCTAAACCTGAAAAATGCGCACGTACGAACGGAACAGTACGTACCGCAAACATACACCCACACACACACCCACCCACCCACGACAACCGATTGTCGACATCGCTCAGCAGTACAAACTTTTCAAAACATGACGAATGATGCGCCTCGCTGGATTCACCAACAAGCAACGTGATTGAATCCCGCCACCGTATGGAGTTATGTAGAAATTTTCCACGAGGGGGCGGTGCATCTGATTTGTGTGAATTTATTTGGATTAATATAGTTTTTTCCTCTGTCGGACAAAACAAAAGAGCAAAAAAATAAAAGTGCACAAACAAATGCAGCAGCAGCAGCAGCAAACGAAGGAAACTGTTGTGATAGCAGAAAACAACACATCCGGCCCCGGACCAGCGGGAAGGCCTACGACATGGGGGAGGGGGTGTTTGTCCAGGGTTTGCTTTCCGACGAGTAGCGACACACTTTTTCGGTGTATTTATTCAGCTCGTTTTAATTTTCATCCGCGCACCGCGGCAACACACCGGTGCGGATAGGACCGCACAAAAGGCATGTAAAATGGGGTAATTCCGATCGATCTTTTTTTTTTTTCGTTTGACTAACTGGGAAATAAGTGCACAGATTTGTTTAACAGCGTTTTCTTTTATTGTGTTTTTGCGTATTTTTTTGATTTTTTTATTCCCCCTTTGCTTTCCTCTCAGATAAAATTTACATATGTGTGCATTGAATATTGCTCTGGTGGAATTTTATTTTTAGTGTAAAGTATGCAGCAATACCATTGAAGAGGAGGTATTGAGTTGAGTTTTAATTAAATTATTTTGACATTTTTCGCTGTCTGCCGTCATGTAACTGCGCGTAGAATTTTTGATTCGGTACGGATACAATTTCGATGAAATTTGATGTTGTTTCAAGATAATGCCGAAAATGCTACTTCATGAAATACTTTTATTATTCGTTGAACATTTCAGCCTGGTTGAAAACGTGTAATTGAAAACTGTTAACGTATCAAAGTTTGCGCAATGTGTGCCCGAATACTTACTTTTTGTAAGAATAACGAATAGCTAAAAGTTTTAGTTCGATTAAGAGAGTTAAAAGTTTTGTATTAGAATTTTTGTACATTGTTTTGATTATCAGTTAATAACTTTAATATTACTAGGGTGGTCGGTATTACCGACTTTTCGAAAAACCGGTATTTCGGTATTCATAAAAATAAAAACCGATAAAACCGGTAAAAAACCGGTATTTTTATTTCTTTCGGATTAATACAAACCAGGGGTGACTCGTGGTCTTTAAACCTACGTTTTCAACTACAAAATTCTTAAAATCATAGTTCGGGGAAGTAATGATGATTGTCCGCGAAAAAAAAACGCAAGTCATTTTCCCTGTACTATTTAAAAATAAAACTGAAAAATAATTAAAGATATGGGGTGTCGAACGTCTTCGGTAGTGGTTTTCTGTCGCAGTCTTATGCAAAAACCTGCCGAAGTAAGCCACTGCCGAAAACGTTACCTACATAAATTTGGATTTGAAATTTATTTTTTGCTTAGCGTCTCAGGTTGCATCTATGTATGAACGTGTCGCTGCATGATTATGTTTTTGCATTTATGAGTACCTCTGCTTCATTACGATCCAGATTTTTTTTCTAAGATTAGGACACGAGTGAGGCCGGGCACATTCAGCTAGTTGCTAATAAAAGCCCGCTGCGGTACGGGCGACGAAGCTTTGACCATGCTACAGCTATTTAAATTTCACTTTTTCAAGGAGCAGTAATTTTTAGGATAAAATCTTTATTGGTTGATTATAACACTTTGTCTCAACAAATAATAAATTCCTAATCCAAATTTATATTTATTTATATTTTTTTAGTTTTACTTTTAAATAGCATAAAATGAATATCTTGCGTTTTTTCGCTGATATAATTGTAATTACTGCCTCATAATTTGTAGTTAAACTGGTAGGTTTTGAACCTACCCACGCGTTGCCTCTGTGAGTATGAGTGTGTGAAGAGATAAGCTGTTATACTTAAAAAATAAATGCTTTATTGAAGTTTTTTGACATATTATCGATACACACAAACACATTGTCTGAATCCGAGCAGAACAAACAAAAAGATAACAAAAAATGGTAAATAGGTGAGGGAAAATTGATATATATAATGTTGCTTCTGTTTAAATGTATTTATTATATAAGGGAGCTCACTTAAAATCCTTCAAGAGGCGATAGAGGACCATGTTTGATGAAAAAAATCCTTCTACTCATATGGTCAAAAGTCAACTACTGCAGAGTTATTCACTAATTTCAGTTTTTGGTTATGTTTGTCTTAAACGAGCAGAAAATTGTGAATTCTACCACACTAAACGAAGGTGCGGCTGATTGCTTTTAAAGTGAAATAGTATCTAAACTAAAAGAATTAGGTGCTTGGTGTCAGAGAACAACTAGTAGAGTAGACTCCAATGTTTAATTTGGTTAACAACAAACTCCATGTTTATCACACATTTCAGAGAGAAAATTGCTGTTAAGTTCTCAAAAACATTTGATTTCATATTTGTTCCTTTCTAAAGGCTTCTTGTTCTTCCTAATTCGACATTTTTGAGACACTATTGATTACGAAATTTTCTCAGCTTTTCAAGAAAACCAACAGAATTGAGCTAGCTATCATACTTCTTGTGATAGACCTCGTTAAAGGTAAACATAACCGAAAACTAGAAGAAGAGAATAACTCTGCAGTAGTTAAATTTTGACCATATGCGCAGAATTTTTTTCATCAAATAGGGTCCTCTATCCCTTAAAGGATTTGATTAAAAGTGAGCTACCTTACACCCTGTATACATCGTCATGTGATTTGTACGACTACCTAAGTGAGAAGCATTCATTAGCCTAACAAAGATTTATGAATATTGTGGGAAGTTTTTTTTCCATTTTAAGAAAAATACCGAAAATACCGGTTTTTTCGTCTCTCCAATACCGGTATTTCGGTATTTAAAAAAATATCGGTTTTACCGGTTTTACCGGATTTTGTTTTACCGGTAAACCACCCTTAATATTACTTATTGAATAATTCATCCGACTACAGTCTCAATGACAAAGTTTGAATATAAAACTATATGTCAGGGAAAAACCACTTTGAGCCACCTTTGCTAGTTTTTTCCACGTGATTCTCGAGATTTACGCATTTTATCGTACTATATAAAATTTGGAGACAATCTAATTTTGTTCTTCGAAATGGGCTATTGATTTGTGTCAACAGGTTTTATCATCCATCAAACTAAGACTGGAAAAATCTAATTAATAACTTTTGATATTGATATTTAATATTGAATATACACATGTCTCGTTTATTAGGATTATCAATTTGATATACTGTATTCAAAAGATTTCTAGTTTAAGAGATGTTATCTGGTCAAAGTTTATGATGCAAATGTATGCGGAATATATAAATATATAGTTGCATACTCAAAACATGTTAATCACTAGCACTAGATACTCTTTTCATTGAGCATTCCAGAAACCAATATCAGAACTTATTGCAAAGAAAAAATACCAACATTCGGATGGACGTTTGTAAAATGTCACAGCAACAAAAAACCGGAAAAAGTTTTATCTTCTCATGAACATGTTTTTTGTATCGATAGAGCTGGCTAGCTGATCTCCGATTTTTCTCCATTCAATACCCAAAACAACCAGCAAATGAAACTCAAGCGAATTCATTGCCAACTTTTCAATTTGCTTAGGCAAACAAGCTGTCATCATTTTTTTTTCTTACACCGGATTGAACCATAGTTTTCTCCAGCACTCGACTCGGCAGCACTTTCTTCCATTTCATTGCGTTTTCTGTTTCCCCTCAGCATTCAAACATTGCCAAAACGTGTCAGTGAGCACAAGTGCATGTGCATCGAGTCACATTTTCCACCCACAGAGAAGGATGCAGTGACGAGGCGCTGATTGAAAGTTGAAAGGATTTTTTTTAAACCTCACTGCCTGTTGTCGTTGTTGTTGCCATTGGTGTCAGCACTGCTCGGTACCGTAGCTGAAGCTGGGTTATTAGCGAAAGCACTCGGTTAAGGGCACATGCGGTGAAGCCCGAAGCAAAAACTCGTTTCGTGTTTTGATAACCGGCCGAGGAGACTAGTCAAAAGCTCTTGCTTGTTTCGATTGAACCGAGACGAACTTTTTTAAGCGCTTTTTTACAGACGACGACTCGATCACAGTGTTAGAACAAACAAAAATCCCAAACGAATTATTGAATAACCCTCGATATCGATACTGTGTTTCAAATCTTAATTTAGCATGTCCCATCTTTTTAACCTTTTGCTTTTCACTACTTTGTAGAATGGTTTACCCGAATAACACATAACCGTAACATGTTTACAGTTATTAGTGGGCTGGAAAAAACAGTTCGAGCCATAAGCAGCTTACTGTAGGTCCGGTACCGTCTGTACGACGTGGACAACTTCGACGTTCCGGAACATCACAGGGGTCTCGTCATCAAGCTGCAGTTGAACTGAACAACAACAACATCCCGCTCCGAGTGTACCTTTCTGGCCTGTGCATAGACACACATCCCGAAATCAGCCTGACGGAAACAGTTGAACGTCAAATTAAAAGTGCGAATGGGTTTTCCGTGCTGCCCAAACACGATGGACTTAAACCAGCCAGCGGTTGAGAGCAAAAAATGAGTTTCCGCAGCCCGGCCGTATCCGGTGCGGTGTCGAGAAACGGGAACAGTTTCATTTAGCTAACCGCGTGTGACCGTACAGCTTCTGATTGCTTTGGATATTCCACCAGTCCACCGGTCGACATTCGTAATATTATTGCTGGCTCGGTTCCTAAGCTCGGACACGTGTTTGTTTCCTGTTTTTTTTTTTTTTTTTTTTTTTTTTGTTCGGCATCGTGTGATTTTTTTACCGGCTTTCGGTGTTGCCGTCAAATGGAGGTTTCACAATTTTGCACTTCAGAAGCAGTGATCTGAGACTGAGGGAAAAAGTAAAAACTTTGGAATATTGCTCGGACCGTGTATGTCATACGGACGGCCTCTGTCGGTTGTGTGACGAAAGCAAGGTACAATGGCCAAGCTCTTTGATCAAATAGGCTGGCTGGATGATTCTGGTCTCCTGTGTGGAGAATGATTTCATGCAATGGCAGCACTTGATGAGAATTCAATTTCCTTTTGAGAAACGCAAAAAACGGAATTTTTAAATAATGTGCGTTTTCTGGATGAGTTTTCAGTTGTCGTTACAGGGTTTTAATGGCTGCGAAGTTAGCGAGGAACGTGCCAACTTTTGCGGAGGTTTGATACTCGTTAGGGAATCATTTCATCCATTTCCATTTTAGCTACGAAATTAGAATTTGAACTTTTGGTTTGCGTGATTAGATGTTGAGCTGTAAATAAAAAAGAGAAAATTCTTCTGGAATATTGAGTTAATAAAATCGGACTGTATTCTTATATATTTCAATGTGTAATTTGCTTAAAGCTAGAAATTCAATATTATTTTATTCTGAGTGTTCAAATAGATGTTTGCATTGCAGGATTGTGCTTAACAGATTCCTAAATTTGGTGTTTTTTAATTCCTCAATGCGTGAGCCCCTGAACTCCAGGTTTCCTTAATAGAGCTCTTAGCGGATCTCGGAGTATTCCGAGTTATCTAAAAACCAAGCCGTCACATAACCCGATCCCGATTCAAAAATGATTGAAAGCTCCAGTTGTGTCAAAGCCTCACTTGTCTTTTATTCTAATAGCTGGCGGCAGAGCATGTGTCGAATAAACATAATGGCGAATTTCCGACAGATTTTGTTAGCACCAAAGTTTGCTTTTACCAAAATTCTGAAATATAAGAAATTATTTTTGACTATTCTCGGTTTATAGGATTTTAATGTTCTTGGATTCTTAACTTCTCAACTTCTTGGATTCTTATCATTTAGAAGTTTTAGTTTATTAGATCCTTGGGATCTTCGTTTCTGGAAATCCTTGGATTCTCGGATTCTAGATTTTAGAATACTTTGAACCATAGGCTTCCGGATATTAAAGTTTTTAAGTTGTTGCGTTTTTTCAATGTTAAATTTTTGGATTCCAAAAATTTTCTACAATACGTTCTTTTAAATTTAAGAAAAGGAGTCATGTACTATTTTCATGTATCATGCATAATTTTATTCCCTACAAAACTGCACCATTAGATTCATTGTTTCTTGAATTTTTTGATCAATGATTTATGTTCTTTGTGTTCTCTGTTTTCATAAGTTGATAAACGTCGAATAATTTTTTCATGGAGTTTCTTGGATTTTTAGATATATGAATTTCTGGATTCCTACAATTTTAGGTTATTACAATACTGAATTTTTTTATCCTTATGTTCTTGGATGCTCTGCTTCTTGATACCTTGGAATCTCATATTCGTGGGATCTTGGATTATAGGAATACTTGCGCTCTCGGGTTCTTGAGCTCAAAGACCCTAGCTTTTTTTTTATTTCTCGGAACCATGGACTCTTGGATACTAAGCCACTTTTATTTTTAATTCTTGAATAGTTCGAGGTTTGGATCCCTAGATTTTTCGGTTATTGGATCTATTTATTTATTTATCTCGTCAAGCAAATGTAGACTACATACAATATTTCATTACAGTTGTTACTTATAGTCCCAACAAACAATTTTGTTGGATAAATTCCGCTGAAATCCACTGAATAATAGCTTGTTAAGCTGTAAATCAACAAAATTGTTTGTTGGGGTGTTTTACAATGTTCTTCTTACGTGCTAAGCATTATTTCTAGTGTTTTTCAGACAGCTTTTAATTTGTTCATTTGACATTGTTATGCCAATGGTTTCACAATGTAGATTATACTGACGCATCATTCGATTTATGGGACCATTTTTTTCATAATTGGTTCTGCACTGTTTTTCTGAAAAAAGTTTTCTTGTTCCAAGATGCCGTGAAGGTGTACAAAAGCTGAGTTGTGATAGTAATGCAGATGAGTCTGTACGATTTGAAATAATGTCATTGACGAAGAATAGCATTACAAATTCGCGGCGTTGTTTAACTGTTTGCAGATTAATGAGCATGCGACGTGCTTCATATTTAGGCAGAGGAAATGCAATCCAATTCAAGTTACGAAGCGTGTATAGAAGGAATTGTTTTTGGACTGATTATACACGTTCTTCGTGTGCGGCAGCGTAAGGATTCCATATGAGATTACAATACGCTACAATAGGTCTAACATATGTAATATACAATAATTTGATAGTGTACGGGTCTTGAAAATTGTGGCTGAACCGCTTAATAAAGCCCAGCATACTATTTGCTTTACTTATGATGGAGTTATAGTGTTCTGAAAAGGTTTGCTTGGTGTCTAGGATTACTCCTAAGGCCCTAACAATCTTGCATTTTTTGAACAGTTTGATTTCCTAGAGATGTTACAATCAGTGGTATTTCAATTTTTCGACTAAATGCTATTGCGTTACATTTCTTGACATTGACTTGGAGTAGGCTTTTATTGCACCAAGTGTAGAATAAGTTGACTTCTTTCTGGAAATTTTCTGCGTCGCTAGAGTTGCTGATTTCCATGAAGAGTTTCATTATTGAGTTTATTTTTTTAGTATGAGTTTAATGTTTTAGTAGTGTCATTTATCTCTAGATTTCTCAATTAATAAATCATTGAATTATTAGAATTTTGGGTTCATGAACTCGTGAATTCTTGGAATCCTAAAATCCCAGGATATTTCAAGAAATGCGTTGTTAGATTTACGGTGTCTTCAGTTGTGTGTTGAACTTTTTGGTATCATGACTTCTATAATTATAAGCACTTGAATTATTTTATTCTCAAATTTTCATTTTCGTGAATGCTTAAATTTTGAATTTTCTTGAATTCTTAAATTGTGGTTTCCTAAAACAATGCATATGCTCAGATTATTATATTATTAAATTATTGATTTTTTAAATTTTCAAGCCCCTGGACTCTTGGGTTCAAGCATACATTGAGTTCGGAGTATCCTTGTTCGGATTCCTAGAATCATAAATTCTTTCTTTCTAAAATTCTAATATTTTTGAATTTATGATCCTCTTCTAGAACTATGGCTTCTGGAATCTTAGATTGATCCTGTTCAATTTTTGGACTCTGGAATTGTTTTTTTTTGTATTTTCAGACCTTTAGAACTTTTAAAATCATTTTTTATTATAATATTTGTTTAAGGAATTCATAATTTATTTCTCTTTGAATTTAGTAATACTCCAACTTTCCATTCGTTGGTGGTTTTCATTCTTCAGTTTTTTTGTGATTCCTGGATTCAAAGATTCTTGTATTCCTTGGGTTTTGATTTTTAGATATTTGAGTTTTTGCATTTTTGGTTTCTTGGGTTTTTTTATGCTTGGATTTTCTCATTCTTAGTGTTTTGGATTCATGAACTATTGGATTTTATAAATTTAAAACTATTGAAATCATAGACCCCTTTGAGAACTGCGAATTTCGGATTCTTGTTGTTGTTGTGGACTTTGAGAAGAGTCCTAGAATATTAAGAAAACGCGGTATTAGTTTCGCGATTTATTGAATTGTGGTTCTCTTCTGTTCCTGAGATTTTGGTATCTTGATTTTCAATTACTTAAATTATTTTTTCTCTAAATTTTCACATTTTTTTAATTTTTTTTTTGAAATTCCAAATTCTCAGATTGTTAGATAAATGGGTTTCGCTCTTATATCATCAGATTATTGAATTATTACATTGAATAAATAGAACTTTTTAATTTTAGGCTCTTGGAATCAAGAATATTCGAATTCTAAAAAACAAGGTTTCTTGTTTTCTTTATTATTTATTAGAATTTTATTTTTGAATTTTTCAAATTCCTGGATTCGTGGATTCTCAAACTTTTAATTTTTGGAATAACTGTGTTCTTGAGTTCTTAGCTTCTTGTGGTTTTGGATGGCTGGATTTTTAAATTCTCAATATTTTGGATTCGTGAGTTCTTAAATTTTCTTTGAGCACTGCCGATTTTGGATTCTTGTCTTTGTTGTGGACTTTGAGGGTAATGAAGTTTTTTTTTGCATTTCAGACTCCCCGGACCCGTGAAATCTAAAGTTATTACAAGATTTGTTTGATAGATTCTTCAATTTTTTTTTTCTCCTATGGTCTCATGGATTTTTTTTTGACGTAGGACTACGTCTGTATCGAAGTTAGGCGCCTGAATTTGGAAATCGAGTAATTCAACCAGGGAAAACCAGAGAAAAGTGGTCAGGTTTTGAGCGCTTATATATCAATCATTTCTTCTCATAATACCGATATTTTGGCATCAACCGATCAGAAATTCTTTTACTGTTAAATTCACGTAACAAAAACAACCTATTGTTCGAGATACACTATTGAAAAACAACATCGATTGTCTAAATCATACCGAGCAACCGATCACTACCTCTCTTTCCAAGCACAGCCGAAACTAACGGATTCAACCGATCTGACTTTGTGAACGATTTGTTGTTTTACTCGAGGTCACATTCTGTTTCCAATGCTTTTTTACATCCCTTACCATTCCTTATTCTTCTAAACTCCTCCTTCATTCCAAAAAACTAGCGGAACTATGATATATAAGGTACCATTCGAACATTTCACCCCATTATTTTCATTCCAAAACTGTACCCGTATCATACGCACGCCATCGAATTGAATTTCTCATAAGTGCGTTGACTGGCAAAGTAGACGGTTCTTTCTGGAGCAGCAGAAAGTGGGTGGTGGCAAATATTGGTCGTTTATAAAAACGCATGCCATCGAATTTTGTTTCTCGATGCGCGGTGATTTTCTCGTTTCTCACACACAGAAAAAAAACTTGTCTCTATCGCGAAAAACAACAATTCATTAAGGACTGCTCTAAACCATAGTTAAAGAAGTAATATATTTTGCTGTCACCCGCCAAAATCTTGATAATAACTACGCAAAAAGCGTACGAAAAGCTGGAAAAACAGGGAATTCATTTTCGATCAGGGAAATCAGGGAATATCAGAGCAAACTGAAAAACAATCATTTTTTCACTGGGATTTCACAGTTGCGTTCATATAAGTTACATTTTTTGTGGGGAATGCTGGGAAATATCATGGAAATTATTGATATGTTTCAGGGAATATCAGGGAAAATCAGGGAATTTATTAGTGAAAATATTTTTTGCCACCCTAGTGTAATTAAGTTCTTGCTTTTTTAAGTTATTGATTATTAATATCTATTATCATTCATAACGCTTTAAC
Source organism: Wyeomyia smithii (assembly GCF_029784165.1). NCBI lineage: Eukaryota > Metazoa > Arthropoda > Insecta > Diptera > Culicidae > Wyeomyia > Wyeomyia smithii. The sequence continues at coordinate 35,768,880 of NC_073696.1, forward strand.
AACTCAGCATTTAGAAATGCACTGTTAGATAAAACTGCAGAAAATATTAGTATTACAATTCCGTCTACTATTTGTTTTAACGGAATATAAAAATACCGTAGTCATTCGGTCGTGTCTTGGATAACACCCACTTACTTTTTTTTAACTTTTGGATCCTTGAGTTCAGGCATACTTAATTTCTGGTAAACCTGATTCGTTGTTTCCCTTTTAAAATCCTGGGTTCAAGGATTCCTGTGTTCAAAAATCTTTAGATTCAAAGTTTTTGCGTTTTTGGGTTTTCAAATTGGATTTTATGTTTTTTATGTTTCTGAATTTCTTAGATCCATGGTCTAGCGGTTTTTGGATTCCTGAATTTTCGTCGTTAAGTTTTTGGGCTTGGGAATTAAAGAGTTTTGGTATTTTCAAACATTTGAGACTCTTGAAAACTCAAATCATTAGAATATTTAATCAATGAATTCCCAATTCTGTTTTTATTTTGCTTACAAATGTTTTCGCCTAGAATTTTTGGATAATCGAATCCTTAAATTGTTTTATTCTAGTATCCTTGTATTTTAAAATTATTAAATTCTGTTATGGTATCTGGATTTTTGAATTCTGCGCTACTTTCATTGATTTTCAGATTCTCGTGTTTTTGGATTTTTGTATGCACAATCTGGATATTGAGTACATCAGTTTTAAGCCCCTGAAATTGAAAAAAAAATGCATAACGGGTTGATCAGTTGCTTTTTGGTTTGTAAAAGTATGTATGCAGTTACCTTTATTTTCTTAATTTATCTGCTTTTACGATTTAGAAAAAAAAAGGGTTCGGAGAAAAAATTGAAAAGTTTTGGGTTTTCCTGTGGACTGTAGAGCTCGTTATCGGGAATTATAGTGTCATAGAATCTCTCTCGTAGCTCTTTGTCTGTATTAATAACCAGTCCGTCATTTGTTTGTCAACTGGTTACATTGTATGACTCTCTGCACAAATATTGTTCTGATGTCGTACAAACGCGAAAAACATATCGTGATGGTTATCCAGCGGATAGGGAATCCTAGCTCGAAGTAGATTGGACAGTTTTTTCCCATTTAAAAAGGTGTTTTAACTGGTCTCCCAGACGGTCTCGAGGTACGACGCTGGCCTAACAAGCCAGTAGTCGTGAGTTCGAGTCTCGGCTCGGGAAAAACTGTTAGTGCCAGTAGGATCGTAGCGCTAGCCCCACAATTGTCTTGTACACTGAACGGTTGGCTGCGAAGTCTGTGTATAAATAAACAGAAGGTCGAGTTCCGAATCGGAATGTAGCACCAAGGCTTTGCTTTTTTATAACTGGTATATATTATGTTATTTTAGTGATTTTTGTCAAACAAAACATAACAAAAGTATGATTATGTATTAACAGAACGGATGCTTCATAGCTAAGCATTCGTTATCCAAATAATCAATCAAAAGTTTCGCTGATTCTGCACAGTATCATGTGGTTTCGCACCATCCAACTTTTCCGTGTGATTTCAGCACTTAGATTTTGCTTTTGCATAATCGAATCCGTGGATGGATTAACCCTTCGATTCCTAAATATTTTTGGACTGAAATTTTTCGATTCTTAGTTGCAGAAAAAGACGGAATATTAGATTCTTGGAATTATGGGCTCTGGAAAATTTTCGATTCTTAAGTTCAAGGATTCAATGGTTTAGAATTACTGGAACCATGGACTCTTGGATACTAAAACTCTTGGATTATTGCATTTCTAAATTGTTCAATTTTCTGACACCCAGATTCTGTAATTTTAAGATTGTATATTGCTAAACTAATGGATTTATGGATTCTTGTACTATTATAATATTTAATTGTTATAATATAACGTTGTTGGGTAAGTGTTTTTTTAAACTTTTGGCTCCATAGGTTTTCGGATTTTATAAAAAATTACAGACATGGATTTGTATGATAATTGAACTTTTAGAATATGCTGAGTTTTCTCATTTTACGATATTATTATGATTATTGTTGAACTTGTAGGCCCTGTTTGGGCACTACACTAAAAATTTTTATAGTATTTATTAAAGATTTATAGTGATTTTACGGACGCCCTTCTTAAGGCGTCATCGAGGTTTTGTAGAACTCCATTTGGAGGAACCCAAGTAACAAAACTAATTATATCAACATTTTATAGCGCTGTTTTGGCTGTATTGAGCACTATAAAACTTTGATAAAACCAATACTGTTATCAGGGAAAGCTTAGTGGGAATGCCGAGAGTAAACCTATGTTTCTATTTCTTGGATATTTAATGGCCTGGGTTCTACTAAGATTCGAACCCACAATCACCCGCTTGTCAAAACGGACCTAAAAACTTTGTGGCTTGAAATCTTCTATTCGTAGATTTTTTTTGTGTGTGGACTCATCACTGCGACCAGAGATTGGATCTTTTTTGATATTGCCCAGGGTGTTTTCTGTATTCCGCAATTCATATTATTGGAAGTATCACTATTGAAGTAAATGATACGCTTATCATTCATATCCGTGCTTGTGTGTAAGTTTTTCCTTTCCGCTTACTGCTCTACTATACCGAGCCTCTGTCCACATCCTAACAATATCACCTAACTACAATTCCCTGGAGAGAACTTTCATATGTTAGTCACACCAGTTTCATTATAATAGGGACTTATTTTTGTTAGACGGAGAGTCAACAGAGGTACTGTAGAAATCAGATTGAAGAAAGGGTACGTGATGGGGAGCCTGAGAATAAACCCATGCTAAAGTCCTTTGACAACCAAATGGCCTGATTCTACTAAGATTCGAACCCACGACCACGCGCTTACCAAAGCGGACTCTGTAATCTTGCGGCTACGAAGCTTTCCTTCTATTCGTAGATTCTTGAACTCTCCGATTTTTGAACCTTCAACAATATGAAGTTTTCTGGATACTTGAATGTTTATATTCTTGGCTTCCTGAGTTATTAAATTCTTGGAATCATGGATTCTGATATTCTAGAGTTTCAGGTTGTTGAATTTTTGGATTTTCACACTCTTGATATTTTTGGAATTAAACATTATCACATTGTTCATTTCATAAACTCGTAGATTACTTTTTTTGCGTTATTGCATTCTTTGGCTCTCGAGTTTTAAGTTTTTAAACACTCGAATTGTTTAATTATTTATTTAATTCCTACTCTTTGATTCTACTAGTATTCACAGATTCATTGGTTATTCAACTCTATGACTCCATTATTATTGAATTGTTGAAAGGTTCTTTAACTTTTGAATTCAAAGAATTTGATTTTGGATATCCAGATAACAGGATCCTTGAGTTGTTATGTTATTAAAAAATAAATGTTGATTTCATTCTTGCAGTCTAAAATTTATAGACTCGTGGATTCTTGAACTCTCAATTTCTTGAATTCTAGGATTAATTTATTATTTTTTTTTTATTTTTTTGTATGTCTGGATTATTGTTCTAGTGTTCTTATATGCCGAGATTTTTGGATTAAAGAATAATTTGAAGCGTAGCTGCTTGAATCCTTGAATATGCTCCAACTTTTAGATGTTTGCATTCCTTCTCAATCTACGGATTTAATTAAATATCCATCCTAACTGGCACTTGAAATTTATCCATTCCGGAAGCGTCTTGCGGTTTGAATCCATATTTTCTAATTAAAATCGGCACAGCTATTGAAATTTAATACCCTCAATGAATTATCAGTATGCGACATGAGTACCGTCTGTGTGTACGAGCAAGAGGCTCGAAGTTGGACTCAATATATAGAATTAGTGCGTAGGTGCTTCAACCTGAAACTAGAAAACTATACTGCACAGCTGCCAACTAAAGGGCAAACATGTGCACAAAACGCATCCGATGTGAATCGAAAGACCAACAGCCACAGTGGAAGGATATTAATATCAATTGAACACTTTCCCATTTTTCGAGATTATTTCCGGGTCCGAAAGGGATCGTTTTTTACAGCACAAAATTTCACCTCATTCTTATCCAGATGACAGCACATTTATAAAAGAAGTTCATGAAAAGTGTACAGCTTCTTTCGGCTTAGAAGTTCGAACTTACCAATCCCAAAAAGGCCTTCCGATTGAGTCAATGTCTGCCAATCAAACGCATGAGCAGTCTTTTGAAGGCCGGACGAAATCCTGACCGCAGGGGAAATGCCATCGACCGGCTGGAATGAATATAAGTCAAGCCTTTGAAGGAAACGACCTTCTTTGTTGCTATTGCTGTTATTCTTAGGCCGGGTAAACAGGGGCTCCACGATCCGAGCAATGTATGCAATGAGCATCAACGAATGCTTCAAAAGATCGCCTTCGATAAATCAAATTAATAATGCAAATAAATTGGTTCTCTCAGCTGGGCAGACGTTCGGAGGCTGCGAAGCCAATGGGGCGAATTGAATTATTCCAGAAGATGTGGCAAAAAAGGGTTTTTTTTCCCGAGGACATTCGGCTCGATGTTATCGGTTCTCTCTCTCCGCTATTGAATAGACGGATAGAAGGCGAAGGTGATAGGTAGAAAGTTATGCTTTAATCCTAGAAAATTGATTGGACCCTGTCTTAAAGAGATAATTCTGCGATAAATTATTCATGTATGCATTCTCTTTTCATCTCGTTGCAGGTACGTTTCACCCTATCGAAAGGATGTGTGAAGAAATGCTGGCTCGAGCGATTGAGCCAGTATTGATGATGAATGGCGCTTTTTTTGGGAAAACAGGTTTGAAATCGTTGCAGATCAGATGCCCTCACTGTAACTTATGATGTTGCTGCTGTCTAATCTTAGATTACCAAAAATCGCATTAACGCGGGAATGACTGCGATACTGTCGGCAATCCTTTCCATCTTTAATTTAAGGCTTTGAGAGATAAATTTTCCGAAATAACCGCCTCGATCCAATCCGCCGCTACCGCCAGCTGAGAGCGAATGAGAGAACTTAAATAATAGCTATTTGCTAATTTAGTTTTGATAGCCGTCGGTAGTCGGGCTATGAGACGGCAGATGACACGATATTTGATCCGTCATGGACAGATTTACAAAGAAGTTGATTCGCTCCAGGGCGTTCAAAATGCTCCCAAGTGCCGGCGATGACAACGATTCAAGTGGATAGGCATAAAAGTGAAACATTCTTCTAATAACTTTTATTATAGCCAGCAGCAGAAACATTAATTACTCCTTTCACTCGGCGGCGGGCGCGATTAATCTGAGTCTCAGTTTTTCATTTTATTTTCCACCCCGGGTGGATGGGGAGTAGGCGGAGATTTATTGATGGGCATTTATTGTTGTCATCATTCTCGCGATGAGAACCGAAATCTTCCTGCAGGGCAGGGTAAAATCATTCCATAAAAAGCTTTTATGCGATTCCATGAACCAATTTCAGTGCATTAGTTTTTAACAAAAAAAGACAATTCCAATTCGAATACCTGTTGCCCTTCCCAAAGTCCAAGCTATGACACTTGTCTCCGTTACGTCTCGGCAACAATCGAACCAATACAATAGAACCACAGGGCTCACCCAGTCATTTTGAGATGCTACACCAACAACCCATCCATCGCTTTATATCAAAAGAAAAGCAATCGTTCCTCTCGTATCGATTCGCTCCCCTTCCCCTTCATCGTTTTTTCCCACTTTTCATTCATTTGTTGTTTGCCGACTCGTTCAGGAATTTCCTAGAAAGGCAAAATTACCATTTTCTTTCCAGTATTATCGCTACGGTGGCAAACATTGTAAAGGTTCAAAACTTATCCCCGACCTTGCTGCATGCACCCCACCATCGTCTCCGACACTTGGTTGAACAACTTTTTCTCAAGTGCGGGAAAGCAGACAATAAAAAATGATTGTCTGCTGTCTGAGCTCCTCTCACAAGGCAGAGGCCGGTGTACTGTGTTCCTACGTACGGCCGACCAATAAACCAACTTCCGTTCCGGTCGTTCGAAGATCCAGAATGAAATGATAACAATAACAGGTATGCAAAGCGCTTAAGGATTATCCCCTTCTCGCACAAACCCGGGCTATGTTTTTCGAGAGGCTTTCGTAAACACAATTAACCGGAAGAAGGACGGTGTCCGTCAACGAGTGCCATTCGAGCCGATCTGCACTCAGGTCGCAACTTGATGGCCGAAAGGATATGATTTTCCGGTTGATGAAGCTCGCACGGTTTGATGTGGAAGCAAAGCGTGAACGAGGGCGCACCTGGGATAGCGTCAAAACTATTGCTCTCTGAGGAGGCATAACAAGGCCCTGTAGTAAGGAAATCAGTGACGAGCTCGTACACTTCTGTGTGAAGGACGTGTCGAGTTGAAAGAGGAGAATAATTTGCCTGCTCTCCATGATGGGGTTATCTGTTAGTGTCCAGGCGCAACTTGATTGCAGCGTAATGGATATTGATTCTTATCTGAGAGGCCCGGGTGGAATTCCTGTTGCATGGTATGAAACCAAAAATATCGCTAGTTTATCAGATCCGTATTACTAGAGCTATTCCGCGTAAAATACTGGCTGCTCGAGAGATTGAATTTCCCGGAAGTTATTTTACGTCTGGAATGCCACGCTAACCGCAAGTCTGGAATGTCCTGTGAAAGTAAATCCTTCCCACCCCACCCCATTGCCACCCGCTCAATCTCATTTATCGCGAAAAGTGGAGAAAATTCCATTACATTTACACGCGTAACTCTGGTGGAAAATTTATAAACAAACTTTATCAGCAGTAGGGAAAATACGATGCTGCTTTTTATTTCATTTCATTTATTTATTCTGCGACATCTCTTTCAACTTTTACAAGCAGTCGCGCGCAGTCCAGGGAAAGCCCGAGCCGAAAATTTTCACTAAATTACAATCAATCCTCCATCCGGAAGCTTTGGTTGGTGGGCACGACGTTGAAAGATTTTCGCGTCGCTAAGATAAAGTGGAACAAATGGACCGACTTGACTTTGACTTGATTTGAATTTATTATGCGCCCGCTGTAGTAAAGCCACTCACCCCCGCCCATCTGCAGCAAAGCTCCGGCCTCGACTCCATCGGACCGGCGAGAGACGGTCGTAAATTTAAACACTAAACCTGCAGCGGATAGGTACTTACTTTTAGTCCATTAGATTTACATCTAGGCTGTAAGTTGTCAAAATAACTTGTCGATTTGCCACGGACTGTTTGGCAGCGAGACTGATCCATCTCGGAACTGCATTGCACTGGAGCAATCCTAACGTGGCGTGGAAAGTAAACTCGTAAATGGTGACTGCAGAGTTAATAAAACCATTTTTTTCCAGTGAGAAAATTATGAATGCAAAGAAAGATGAACGGTTTTAATTGAGGTGTGCAAATAATTTTTGGTCAGCAGAATCTGCTGTGAAGGAGATAAATATTCAGCATAATTAATTCGTTGCGAATTTATATAGGTCAAAAGTTAAAATCTAAAAATCAAAAGAGGATGATCGGAAATCAACAAAAACAAGGTCGAAAAATAAATTTAAAAAGTCAAATTAAAACAACTACAAAAGACAAACCTTGAAGACAACTATTTGAAGTCAAAATCAAAATGCAATAATAAATATTAGGGCAACAGTAAAATATCAAACATGTTGACAGTAAAATATCAAACATGTTGACAGCGACAAAAGTCAACGAAACACAATTATCAACAAAAATCGAATTCAAGAGACAAAAGTAAAAAAAAGGTAAAGAAAAAAAAACAAAAATCGAAATTTACCCATGAAAAAGTAATGAGAGCCAATTAAAATATACAGTTCAAATTGATGTGTGGCCAAGGCTCTGCTGAGCAGAACCTGGAAGTCAAGAAAACAAAAAATAGAAGGTAAAAGTAACAAGTCCAAAGTAAAAATATTCCAGTTGAGATCAAAAATTGAAAGTTAATAAACCATAAATCATAAATCATAAATCATAAATCATAAATCATAAATCATAAATCATAAATCAAAAATCAAAAATTATAAATCATAAATCATAAATCATAAATCATAAATCATAAATCATAAATCATAAATTATAAATCATAAATCATAAATCATAAATCATAAATCATAAATCATAAATCATAAATCATAAATCATAAATCATAAATCATAGATCATAAATCATAAATCATAAATCATAAATCATAAATCATAAATCATAAATCATAAATCATAAATCATAAATCATAAATCATAAATCATAAATCATAAATCATAAATCATAAATCATAAATCATAAATCATAAATCATAAATCATAAATCATAAATCATAAATCATAAATCATAAATCATAAATCATAAATCATAAATCATAAATCATAAATCATAAATCATAAATCATAAATCATAAATCATAAATCATAAATCATAAATCATAAATCATAAAGTACAAACTATAAATTACAAACTATAAATTATAAATCATAAATAATAAATCTGAAATCATTAATCATAAATCATAAATCAAAACGTAAATTGCAAAAATCATAATATAGAGGTCAATACTCGAAAGATAAACCTCAAAAGTTAATAATCAGTAATAAAAAGTCAAACGAAAAGTAAACCCACACAAACAATAGAAAAAAAGGCAAAAGTTGAAAGGAAAATGTCGAAATTCAAGAGACAAAATTTAAAAACAGGAATCGAAAAGCCAAAATAAAATAAAAAAATCAAAAATGAAAGTCAGCAGCCAAAAATTTGTAGCATGAAAATGTTAAAAATTTAATATAAGGATAAATTATAAATAAAGGAAAATTGAAAGTTGAATTCAAAAAATATTTGCAAACATCTAAATATATATCATCAGTCAATAAAAATCATCAGCAAGAATTTAAAATTTGGAACCAAAATGTCAAAAACAAAAAATAAAAGTAAAATTAAAATATAAAAATCAAAAGTCAAAACAATATGCTTCAACCTCAGAACTCAAAAAATAAAAACTTGAAATCAGAAACCAAAAGTGAAATGAATGATATCAAAAATCAAAAATTGAAAATTTAATATCCGAAATCAAAATGCAAAAAGAAAAAATTAAAAAATTGAATTAGTTAAAAAGAAAAACTCAAAAATAAAAATAAACATTTAGAGGGTGAATAACAGGCAACAATCGAGTATCAAAAGTTTGAATTCATAAGACAAATATAAGAATTCAAAAATCAAAATTTGAAACTCAAACATCAAAAGTAATACATAAATAAAAATCTAAAATTGTACAGTCAAAAGTCAGAAATGAAAAGTACAAAGACAAAATGATAAGTCAAACAACAAAAGTCAAATATCAGATGATAAAAATTATAAGTCAAAGGCTGAAAATCGAACGACTAAAGCCCAAAATCTAAAATCTAAAATCAGAAATCAAAAATCATAAGTATAAAATAAAATAAAAACAAGTCAAAATTCAACAAACAAAAGTAATTTCCAAAAGCTCTCAGTCAGTGATTAAAATTTAAAAGAAAAAACCTAAAATATAAAAATTAATATCTGAAAATTTAAATTAAAAATATATAATTACTGAAAAAACAATCAAAATCAAAACTGAAACATTCAAACATGGCACTAAAGAGTCGAAGGTAAGAAGACAAAAGCCAAATTCCTATTATCAAACCTGAAATTCGAAAATCAAAATTAAAACATAGAATTTTAAAAAATATAAATAAAATAGAAGAAAAAGTTAAGATTTCACAGTCAAACTATAAAGTGAAGAATAAAATAAAAAATAACAGTCAAATACGAAAATCTAAAGTCAACATGTAAAAGTCAAAAGTAAGAAGTCATAAACCAAGAAGTTGATACTCAGCTTAGCTTAGCTTAGGTAGCCTAATAAGTTACAATAAAAAGTTGGTAATCAAAAACTAAAATTCAAACATCAAAAAATCGAAATCTAAAGTCAAAAGTAGAACAAGTCAAAAGTTAAAAAAGAAAAGAAATATGAACCAAAAGTCTAAAGACTAAATTCAAAGTCAAAAACAAAATTATTTTAAAATTTAGTAGACAATAAAACGAACGTGCCAGAAGTAGGATAAATGTGCCAAAAAATGGGATATAGAAAATGACAGTAAAAATTTCAAATTTACAATTAAACTACCAAAAATTAGAAAACAAAATCAAAGGTCAGGTATCAAAAATCAAGAAATAGAATAAAAAGACAAGTCGAAAGTTAACAGGCAAAAGTCAAGTGAGTGTCAACAGCCAAAGACCGCATGTAAAAATTCAAAATTTTAAACTAAAATTAGAAATTGGAATCAAAATGAAAGATAACAATCAAAAATGAAACATTCAATCAGTCGGAAGTTAACAGACAGATGTCAAAATTCTGTTATCAAAATCAAAAGTATAAGAAAAAATTCCAAAAATAAAATGAAACTGAACAGAAAAATTATAAAGTCAATAAATAAAAGTCAAAAATTAAAAAGTTAATCGAAAATTGAAAAGTTAAAGTAAAACGTCAATAGTCGAAAGACGATATTCAGGAGTCAAAGGTCAAACATCATAATACAAAAAACAGAACTTAGTATAATATTAGGAATCAAAAAGACAGAAGTATAAGAATAAGTAGTATAAGTAACCAAAAATCACAAATGAAAAGTAAAAAAAAATCGAATATTGACTATCGAAAGTCAACAGAAGAACGCTAAGTCAGAACATGCAAGTCAAAATTCAAAAGTCGAATGTTAAAAAATATCAACAGTCGAATATCAGGAGTCATAAGTCAAAAATGAAAAGTCAAAAGGTACAAATCAAAAATCCAAAATAAACATTCAAACATTAAAAATCAACAATGATGTTGATGTTAAAAAGTAAAGAGAAAAAAGACTAAAGTCAAAAGTTAACATTTGAAATTTAAAGACAAACATCAAAGATCAACAATAAACTATTAAAAATTGAAAAAAAAAATAACGTATATATCAAAAAGTCAACAATCAGAAACGAACACCACAAATCAAAATTCAACAGCCAAATGATTAACGTGAAATTCAAGTTAAAAGTTAATAGTCAAAAATTGAATTTTTACCAAAAACAGCTCGAATTCGCCGGTATTAGAAGTCATTCGTAAAAAAATCTAAATTCGAATTTATAATATCAAAATCATAATTCATTAATTGAAAGTAAAATATAAAATAAATAAAAATAAAAATCTAAATTCATAAATAAAAAGCGAAAAGAATGAAATGCAAAAAAAATCAAAATTTAAACATAAAATATCAATCGTTATGTGACGCCAGAAGTTGTGAGTCACAAGTAAAGAATCAAAAGTTTAAAGCTAGAAGTTAAAAATAAAATATCAAAATCCAAAGCCGAAAGTCAAAAAAAAACTGACAGTTTAAATCGAAATTTGAATCTTGAAAGTTTAAAAGTTTAAAAAATAAAACTGAAAAGACAATAGATATGTTTTTTATCATTTCATCTCCATCATTGAGAATAGTTTGGCTATGGACTGTGTATGTAACAAACTGCGAAAAACACACCCTCTGTGAAACATAAACACAGTAACTTACATACCAACAAGATGGTTCGCCGTTTCCACATTTCGCATCACGGCCCACTGAAAACTGAAGGCTTTCCGTGTTGTGCTTATGCAAGCCAAACAACTCGATCCGACCGCCCGCCGCCCGGTAGATGATTGCTACAAATGATTGCCAATTGGCAAAGCTCGAGTGCAATTCTGAAATTAATTTCCGACATTATTCCGCACCACTGCCCTGCTAGTGCGGCCAACGGAATTCTGTGCTTGATGATTCCTGAATCTCCGCGCTTCCATCTAATTACCATACGATAAACATCAATCCCGACGGGTGGTTCATTGCAGTGGGAACGATGGAGAGGGGGGGGATTAATCAAAAGCGACATTTCCGGCTTAAACACAGCGATCGAGCAGTTAGGCCGAATCAATCGTGCGGACCTTGGGGGCTACAAAGGAAGGAACAAGTTTTCTCCTCGGTTTATGAGTAGCGAACGGCTCCCGTCAAAATTTTCCTACCTACCGGTATTCGGCCGCATGTACACTTTTCGCCGCTCGCCATAAATCATAATTTATTTCTGGGAACTATCTTCTACTGGCAGGCTGAATCTCACGTGTATGCAAATTTGAGCGCATTTTACTACCCAGTCCAGGCAGATGTGAGTATCGACTGCATGATTGACGGTGACACTTGGGGAAACGATGCGGCGAGAAACGGCTTTATCCTTTAGTTCAAACATGAAAATTTATACCCAGGACTACACAATACCTATTTTCCGAAAGAATTAAACTATTAAACTGCCTTCTTGGAACAGTAATTATCTACGGATTTAGCTTCTCTGTACATGTGTATAAATAATTTCAAACAATGGCTATTCGATCAGAGCTAATTCCTGAAATCCCCATCTAATGGCGAAGGCTGGTATGCGCTCCGCGTCGGGAGTCAACATGAGCTTAGGATAGTTCAAAACAAGATATCCAGCTGAGTAACTGAGCTAAACAATTCCATCACAGCGCGCCTGGCATTCTTCTCACTTGCCACGTGTCAATAAGTGTTGCTTTGCGCGAAATATGTATCTTCCCAGTGCCGTGCCTTTGCACGATGTGCCATACGAGCGACCGAATCCAATTTTATTCCACCAGACAAACCGTCGTATTTCGCAGCAGTGTGACTAAAGCTCTCGGAAGCAAAGAAAATCCTTTTGAAGTTACGTCACACGAAATCGTACACACAGCATCGGTAGCAGTGCATTAGTGCCCGGCAGCAACGGCTTACTCCTGTCCTAGTTTTGTCTTGCCACGTTCCCAACCCAGCCAGGATTCGGTTCGTCTGATGCTTTTCATCTACAGAAAACGGCAACGGTCTGTCCGCTGACTGTTATTGTTCGGATAGTGCTGCTGGTTGCGTTGTCGGAGGAAAACGCGGTGCTGGTCGTCGATATGAGGAGAAAGAGGTGCAGATGGAGGTACCGAAACGAGTGAAATGCAAATTTTTACACTTCATTGAGATGCGCCGCATTCAACCACTGTCGAATGATAGAGCAAGTTTGCATCTTTTTTTTTATTTCACCTGTTGGTATTATCCTCTTGTTGTAGTAGAAACTCGGAAGTATTTTTTCATTTCGTTTTCCTCCTCCGACAGCAACTTTCCACAGCTTATACTTATACGAATGGTGAGCCTTTCAGAACGCGAGTGGCAGGCGTACGCTTTTTTTTTCGGCAGCCGTAAGTCCTGACGGATGGAACATACACTACCGGATGGAGGCATCTTGAATAGGCCTTTTGAAAGTGACTGCTTTTCCATTAGGGAAACGCTGCTAACTTCAGCCGCATGAGTGGATGCCGGAAAGGTTTGTTAAATACTATTTTCGGTGTATTGTGAGCAAACAGTACGTTTGCGGATACTATGGTTAGGTGTAAATAGAGATAGAGGGAGAGAAAAAAACTGCACTTGGAAAAGCTTAGCTCTGTCTACAGCATAATGCATATGCATTTGAGTGATTTCTTAGTTTAGCGAATCTCGACAGAAGGGGAAACACAGAATAAGAAACTATGGTTACGGAACCGTAGCTCCAACCTGTGCCGGAAAGCAGAGTCAGTTTCTGACTGTAGAATGTCTGTTACGATTCCTCATTGTCTTGGCAACTGGCAGATTGTAATTTTTCGATCATTTTTTGCTGCTTTGCTTTTAGTATTGAACATTTTGGGTAACTGATAAAGTCTGCGACTGACATCAACCTAATGTGCCGAACATTTTACAGTATTGTTGTTGAATTTGTGTCTTGAATTTTATACACGTATCATGATTAAAAATGAGCCTAAGGATAATATTAGTTGAAGTAGAACTCTAAAAATATTTGATACTGATTCATGCAATATATCTTATATCTTATTGTAATAATATAATATATGATTTACACTACAATTGAATCCTAATTATTGACCTCTAGAAATTTTACATGTCCACCTTTCCAATTGTTCGGGTTTTCGGTGATTCAACTCGCGATTTGTTATTTAGTCATTGCTTTTGCGACTCTGTGACTTTCAGATTCATGACATTTCTAACCATTGGACTTTTCAAATTTGACTTTTCGGTCATTAAATTATTGGTGTTTCTACGCAACGATTTTCCTTTATTCGTTTACATAAATTGTTAATTATGCGACTTTTGGGATTTTTGCCATTTATTAAACATCTTTCGTTCGATTTATTCGTTCTTTTATTGATTTAATTTGTGTCAGCGCCGACCATCGCGTCTATATCACATAGACGCTACGGCTGCTGGGTGAAATATTCATTGTTATATTTTTTCATTGTTCGCTGCCTTTTGCCTTCGCCGTTGCTGCTGGACGAGTCAAAATGTGGTAATATAGTTGTTGTTGTGTTTAGTGTTAGCGATGATCCCGTTGTTTGCGTGGGTAAGTGCAAGTCTCGATTTCATCGAGTTTGCACACCGCTCACTAAAATAGCGATGAAAGTCGTTAACGATAGTGTGAATATTGTTTTTAAATGTGCTGCATGTTTATCGGCCCAAGATGATGGGGGAAAGATGATGTTTTGAGTGGTGAGATGACAAAGATGATAGGTACTTTGTTATCTATCTCTGAGTCGCTCACAAATACCCAAAGCGGAATCGAAACCAAGATAAACATCGCGGTTGCTAACGGTATCGATACTATTTTGAAATCGATCAGCAATTCTCTTCGTGAGATGCATTGAAGCCAATTAGCTGCCAAAAAGCTGGAAGTTTTCAAAATAGACGTAATCGAAATTATTAATCGAGAGCAAAGTGTGCCAATGAACAGAAAGAGATCTAGAACTTAGAGAATGGTTCACTCTGAACTGGACTCTATTTTCAATAAGAAAAAAATTATTTCGAATAAACATGACGAACCGATTGAAGACGCGATTATGCATGATAACGATGTTTTTTTCTCAAAACTCTCCGACATACGCGAATGTTTTAGCGGGATCGATTGGGAATACGGTATATAAATTAAAGCGCGCTGAAAACCGTAAGACTCGGCCGGTCATTGTGATTAAACCAGTCGAGTCTTCTCAATCTAGTGAAGACACTAAAATTTTTTTGAAAAAAATTTGGCTACGAAAGTACACAAAATTAGGAACGGGAAAGCTGGCTCGATGATTGCTGAGTGTGCAACAGGAGAAAATATTGAAGACGTGAAAAAAAACCATTGAAAGCAATTTAGGTGAAAGGTACAATGCTGTTATTCCTACAAACGCTAAGCCAAAATTGAAAATTGTGGGAATGAGTGATCAAAATTCCACCGAAGTCTTCATTGACTTATTGCGAAGTCAAAATTATGGCATCGGAATCAATGAAGTCAATGTTATTGCGCAATTTGAAAATTAACGCTTCAAATACAATAAGTATAATAAAATGGGGTCCTAAAGTTTCAAACGGTTTTCTGATTTTTATATATCAGCTGGAAGAATGCAATTTTCTGAGCAAAACGTGATTTTAAAAAAATGTTTACCATTTTCCTTTGGTTTTTAAACGAAGGATAAAAATCTGCTCGAAATGCCTTAAATGACAGTCCTCTCATATACCGTACATGGGCCAAACGTCATCTAGGCCATTCGAGCAGTTTTTTTATTGTTCATTTAAAAATCGAAGGAAAACGATAGACGTTTTTTGAAAATCACGTTTTGCTCAGGAAACGCGGCTTTTTCAAATGATATATAAAACCGGTATAGCTTTAGGACCCAATTGTTGAAGTTGATAGGGACACATTCAACCGCCTGATGTCTGCTGGTAAAGTAAGCATTGGGTGGGATAGGTGTTCTGTTCAAGAGGCCATTAATGTTCTATGTTGCTGCAAATGTGGAGAATTTGGTCATAAAAGCACAGAGTGTGTTAATTCCGAAACATGCTCTAAGTGTAGTGCACAGCACAAGACATCGGAATGCTCATCAACTGATTTTAACTGCGTAAATTGTTTAAAATCTAATAAAAACTTCAATTTGATCAGTATAGCATTCCGGGTTACAAAGTTGCTGTTGCCTTTTACATTCCAGACATACTGGTGGGGTTGCTATTTACGCAAAGGAATCGATCAAATTCAATTTTCGATTAAACGAATCTTTTGAAAACAATTGGTTCCTATGAATATCAGTTGCAAGAGGCATGACGGTAGCAAATTTTGGAATTGTGTACCACTCCCCCAGTTCAAGTAACCAGCGTTTCTGAAAATTTCAGAAAACTGGTGGGAAATCACAGATCATGAGACAATTTGTGTTGTACTTGAGAATGATCAAAACCGTGATAATAAAGTAAAAATTAAGTGTTGGAATAGATACTCGAAGCAAGCAATGTCTCAGCTTATTTCGAGAAGCCTGAATTTTCAGCCAATAGCAGAGAATTTCGACAATAAAGCAGCTGTTCTAATTTCACGCTGAAAGAGTGAACCAATAGCCTAGTTTCCGAAAAGTGTGTTGAATTGCATAATTCAAACAGCTGGTACTCTTTAGAACTTTTGCGTTAAAACGTATAGACTGTTCCGAAAATTATAAATACATCTTCTTTCTTGAATAAAACAAAAAATACAGGATTTTTCGGGTCATTTTGTTCTGAAATATAGATAATAAGTGTTTTCTTTCCAGTTTCAATTCAAGTTGGGATTATTTTTCGTAGGATACGCGAGTTCTCTAACTTTTCTCTTAACACTACTCATAAGCTTTTGCACAGTGTGTTCTCCGACCATTTTTACCACTTTAAGCCAATCTTTTTTGAATTTTTCAACATTGTCCGCTGGTTTGACATATTTCCTCAGCTATGCCTTGGTCAAAGCCCGAAAAGTTTCAATAGGGCGAATTTCAGGGCAGTTTGGAGGATTCATCTCCTTTGGGACACATGTGACATTATTTGTTTTATACCACCCTAGTGCATCCTTTGAGTAATGGCAGGAAGCAAGATCGGGCCAAAAGATTGGAGGATTGCTATGCTGCTTAACCATGGGTAACAACCTTTTCTGCAAACACTCTTTCACGTAAATTTTACCATTCATTGTGTCATTCGTAATGAATGGACGAGGTATTTTCCCACATTCACGAATGGCCTGCCAAACCATTACCTTCTTGCCGAATTTTTCGGTGTAAATGGCTTTCACTGGTCCCGGGACATCCTTTCCCTTCGGTGATGTATGAAATTGCGGTCCTGGCAGAGTCTTATAGTCCAGTTTTATGTAGGTTTCGTCATCCATGATAACACACCCCATGTTTTTGGTCAGAAGTTTGTCATAAAGCTTCCGAGCTCTCGGTTTCACAGATTCAGCTTGTTTTGGATTTCGTTTTGGCTGCTTCTGCTTCCGACGGGTCTGCAGACCCATTTTTCCCTTGGCACGCATAACGTTACTCGCCGAGGTTCCAAGCTTTCTCGCCACATCTCGTACTGATACTGAAGGATGCCGCTTGTAGTTTTCCTTAACCTTTTTGTCCATTGTGGGATCAACAGGCCCGGGTTTTCTACCACGTCTTGGGGCATCAGTAAAGGTGCACTCTTCACAATACTTCCGCTATGCGGTTTGAACTGCTCCGACACTTATACCTTCTTCTCTGGCTAATTTTCTTATAGAACTTATAGACCACTCACGGTGCCCCATTTGTGCACAATTCACTTTCTTTGCTCGGGAGAAAGGTCACGCATTTTCAAAATTTCGCACTAAATGTTAGAAAAAATGACAGCATCTGTTTCTTTTGGATGTAAACAACAGGACGCAGCCAACGTTTGGTTGAATACTGCACGTTATTTGAAATGACGGTTGATCGTAAGTGTATTTATAATTATCGGAACGGTCTATAAAAGAGAAAAAAAGTACAAAAAAAAATTGCAGAAGTAATGATAGCAATGATTGGAATAGGCACGATGTGAATATATACAACGGAAAATTGATCAATATCAAAATTCTAGCAAAGAGTTATGGAAAATTTTAAAAAAATTAATGAAAAGCAGGCCCGGATTTGATGAGGGGGGCAAAGGGGCAAATGCCCCGGGCCTCCCGATTCAAGGGGCTCCCTAATCCTGGGGCGACCTTTTTTTTTTGCTCGTCACCTTCCAGAACGTTACCTCTAAATATTTTAAGAAAAGAGGGCCTCACAGACAAATTTGCCCCGGGCCTTCCAGCGTCTAAATCCGGCCCTGATGAAAAGTAAAGATAGTTGGCCGCAAACCATAAATTTTAATGGCTTAGAAGTACATTCGGCGCAAGTAATTGCAAGTAAATTCAACAGTTATTTCGTTAATAGTGTTCAGTCGATCAATCAGAGTATTGATTTGGTCAAAGAACCTCCCGAAATGATACAGCCGGTCCATAATAACTGTCATTTTTCTGGTTTTCACCCTATTACTTTTGCACAGTTGAAAGATATTTGTTTCGGCTGGTATCGACAATGTCAACGTAAAAGTAATACAAGATTGCTTTCATGTCATTGGACACGATCTGCTGGGCCTTATTAATGAATCACTGCAAACGGGGCACGTGCCTCAAGTTTGGAAGGAATCACTTGTGGTTCCTATCCCCAAGATTACTGGGACGGATTAAGCCGAAGAGTTCCGCCCTATTCATATGTTGCACACATGAGAGAAAATTTTAGAACTAATTGTGAAAGGCCAGCTGATGGATTATTTAAATAGTAATGATGCTAATCCCAGAGCAATCAGGTTATCGAGATGTAAGGGAAAGAAGTTAGTATCGCAACGCCACCTTCGCTGTCAAGTTGAAGTTCTTATTACACTGGGAAACTTTGCTGAAGACTGCAAATAGGTTGGATAAAGTATCAGTGTACTGGATCGTGTATTTCATGCAATAAAAACATAGCAATTGTATTTTTATATGAAACCTATGGTTATATTCGAATTGAAATATCACAAAAACAAAAAACACTTCTTTCAAAATTTCAGAAAATAAAGATTTCTTGGTGGACAATTTTTAGAAAAAATCATGGTTTGCTAATACTTGCTAACCTATGAGATATCTAATTCACAAAGTTACGTATTTTTTCAAATTTTGTGTAATATTTTCACTTAAGTACTTCAAAAACTTCTGTACTCGGAAGAAAACGACATAATTATTCAATTTCTAGCGAGAAAAATAAAATTATCACAATAAAACGTGAAATTCAGACAAATTTTATAAAAACTCGTAGATCTCTGAAACTTGAAGAGTTAGAAATTTTGTATATGCTCTAAAATTTCATAGAATTTAGAGATCTACAATTTTGTCGAAAACCGCAAAGCTCTAGCGTGTAAGGGAAAGAAGTTAGCATCGCAACGCCACCGTCATGGCTAAATTCCGAACTAATTTAAACATTCAAAATGAACCCTTACTATACCAAGAAACTTTGTAGAACATTGGAAACCGATTGGTCAAACCCTGAGAGCGCTAATGATTCCGTTCCGCTAGATTCCATTCCTGGCCCAGTGTGCATTGTATGACTCTATATAATATCTTACTTAGATAAATCGACCAGCTCAAACCGATGTAGGGGTATGAGGTGGGACCATCATCATCACCAAAGAACAGAAATCGACCCCAGTTCAGTCTTGGGAAGCAGCAGAACCAATCACCTAAAATTGGTTTTTCTGTAATCGGGATGATGTAGAGGCCAGAAATCGATTTCAGATGTCATTTTGAAATCCAAGATTAACACCGCCGCATGAGGTCGTGTCTCATACCCAACCTATTCAGCTTATTCAATTATATTGATATTATATTTTTACGTAGATTTTAGAAGCTTTTTCTGCGAATTCCGGAATTTACGTAGTTTTGTAAATACGGATCTCGGAATTTACGCTGAGCTCCAAAAATAAAATTGTTTGAATTTTCAAAATTACCAATTCTCGCGTAATTTTTCAAAAGGACCTATCTAACATTGAGAGACTCTCTTTGTTTACTTTCTCTTTGATCAATAACTATGTTATATTTTCCATATTTCATAACGCTCAATGCATAGTAAGCAAGACAGTATTACAATCTCTCGATTAAGAGGAAGAAAGCTTGGAAAATATTTATATTGACGACGTAATTAACGAAACAAAGTGAGAGAGGAGAGAATCTCTCACTGTTACTTAGGTACTTTTGAAAAATTACGCGAGATTTCTCGACTATTTACCGATTTCATCTAACCTTTTGGGTTTTGTCCAAATTTTTAGTTCGTTTCGCAAGGGAATTAACACTGCTCTTTAGCCTTTTAGCCTTTTTAGCCTCTTTAGCCTTTTTCGAAGGTATTTAGCAGACATGATCGGAAATTGTTACAAGTGAAGCGGCATTCAGAATTTTGGTAATTTTGTCACGAGGATTTCGCAATTCATTGTTTTCCAGCGGATTTCGAAACTTTCATGTCGTATGCTACTCGTAAAAACGCGGGTCCCACTCTTTAAAATTACGGTTTTCCTTTAGCAGACCACCAGGTAGATTATTTCAATTCATGCGAAAACTCGAGGGATTCCTAGAAAACCCCTTTGGGAAACATCTCATCCAGCTAATTTGCACTAGAATCACGATAATAAATTTCAGGGCTTAGAGACTGCACTCGTGCTATCTGCTGCCATTCGACAAGAAAACCATTTGATTGTCCTCCTTCCAAGCCCGCAACACGATACAACGTGTTATTTTGTTGCGTGGCTGAGAGCTCCATCGGTCCGTTTTTATTGGCTGCCAACACAAAATGAAATTCATTTTCCGTGTAGTCGTATTACATACGGAAAAAAATCTCTTTACGTTTTGCCTAACTGAGGATGTGATATAACTTAGAAAAAGGAGCTACTAACAACATAAGTCTGAGAAAAAAACAACGCGAAGCAGAATAAAATTGTCGGTGCAGGTGCCGTACGTAGTCTTACCATGACCGCATATATGTGATATCTAAATGATATTTGATATTGCATTAATCGGCCTTTCTCAAGATTATTACGTATATTTGGGAGCAGCGATGGAAACGAAACGATTATGATCCGATTGTCGTTTTATCCTAAACTGTACAGATTGCGATGTGTTCAAGTAATGAATAAACTTGAATCCCCTCAGTACGTAACAAAATGTTGATGCATTGCTCACTCGGAAATAAAAAATACATAACTAGACTACATACAGCTCTTAGAAGAGAGTGATCCGCGCAACTCGTTGTGTTTTTTTCTCCGTACGTGGCTCGTCGCACAAGGAAAAACGATAGCAAAAGAGAATAATAAACTTGACTTGTCCCCTTCGTATCACAGTGACGCAGTAGCAATGATGTGGTGCGGTTACGGCGGGAGGGAGAGTTATTTTAGGCTATCGGACAACTTGGGCAACGATTGTTTCCGGCAGGTTTGCTACACAAATTAATGAAAAAACTACTGGAGTAGTCTGAAACATGATATATAATATATTTTGTTTTATTCATTAAAAAAAGGCTGCTTAAGCAGGTAACACAAAAATTAATAGGTATCAAACTTTGCTATTATTCAATTACGTTGGGCTTGCGGTTATGTCGAAAATTTTCCTCATATTAATTTGAGAGGTAGTGCTAAGAGGGGAGAGAGAGGAGGTGGCTAACTGATATAAATAAATTAAAAAAACGCAAGGTTGGCATAATTTGCGTGATTGATCGTGGGTCGTGGACGCGAAATAAACGCAATAGTCATCTTCGCATGCTAATTAGTAGACATTCAAATGCTTGATCCTATCTCCTAAAGCTAATTTCTTTTTAGTCGTATTGAACTAAGATTTTTAGTAAACATAACAATAATTCTTTTCTAGCAACAATAAGTTTCAGGGTACGTTTCGTTCGTTTCCTTTCGGGTTGACTCTTTTTTACAAAGAATCACTGTGTTACTTATTGTTACGCAGGAGAAAGGGGGGGGGGGGGGGGGGTATTAGAGACAGTTACGTAACCATCTTGTTTGCTCGAAATTGAAAATTTCGGAGGCGAGTCAGACTGATTAGTGTTACGTAATTTTAGGGGGGGGGGGTTAGGAGTCATGTCGAACGCTACCTATCGATACATTGGAGGATGAGGAAGGGGTCTGAAATCTAGATTTTTAACGTTACGTTATTTGTAATATAACACGTCGATGTTGTACCATCATGTTACATATCAGAGCAATTCCATCACAAAAACGGGCAATCAATTTAGTCGACCATTGCAAATATTTTTATAGTCAAAACGGTTCGTTTGATCGGTGTGAGGTCTTCGGCAATGACGTAGATAATAATTTCAGCTTTAAAAAAAATACACTCTAAAACAATTTTTTAAGAGATTCAAAAGTGAAATTAAAAATTAATTATCTAAAAAAGCTATTTTTTTAAAATACATATTATTTTATAAAAACAACGAAAGATTACCTAAACATTGAGAACTGTCCGATCATGGAGATATCGATTATAATAGGGTGCCAGCCAAAATGGTCATTTCGAATTTAAAAAAACCTATGCAAAATGTTCATCTGCTCAAAAAAACACCCTGTGCAAAATTTCAGTTCAATCAGACTTAAAATGGGGTGGCGCAAAGCGATTGAAGTTTGGCCTTTTTGAAAACCGAAAAATCACCCAAGGAGGGGGTACGTGAAATTTCGGTTTTTGAAAAAAAATTTTTTGATGCCAAATGACTTAAAAACGCATGAAACGTCGAGAGTTGGTGTCATCTGAAAAAAATTCTTTTCGACTCTGGGACTTAGTCGTTTTATCAGTGTGGAAGGCGGAGTTTAAAATATTTAGAATTTATTCAATGAAATTGATCGCTAGTCTCTCGTAATAGCCTGTATAATGATATACACTTTAACTAGCATTGAATACATTATGTTTCATTAGGTTCATAATATTGTGGAAAATGAGTATAAAATTAAAAAAGCACTTCGATTCGTTTGATTGGTGTGACGTCTTCGACAAAATAGTAGATAATACTTCTGTCTTTCCGGAAAATTTACAATTAAAAAAAATTATTCATTGAAAAAAAAGTTAGAAGAAAAATTAAAAATTAATTATTCAAATGAGCTCATTTTTTTTTAAATTTGTTTTTTTTTTTAATAACACCTACAAAAGATTACCAAAACAATAAAAACAATTCGATCTTTGAGAAATTGAAAAAAAAAATATCCCTTCAATTATTTTTTTAAATGAATGTTTTTCTTTTGGAAGGACAAAATATTATCTACAACTTTGCCGAAGACACTATGTCAATTAAACAAACCGTTTCGACTGTAGACATATTTTTAATTTCCAATAGAGCACTGTATGAGGAATTAAGAATATGTGTACAGTCAAAAAGGTTTATTTGATTGTCATAGTGTATCTGACTAAGTTATGAATAATAACTTTGTTCTTTCAAAAAAGATGTACCCTTGTGAAAAAAACTAAATTAAAAAAATAACATTTTTTTTCTGATTCCTCCATGAACGGTTTCGTTGCTCAGGTAATCTTTCGTAGTTTTTATAAAAAAAAATCGTTTTTTTAAGTGGGCTGTTTTGGATAATTAATTTTTAACTTTCTTTCAATTTTTTTTTTTCAAAAAATCAATAATATGTTTTAGAGTGTATATTTTTTTTGGAAGACAAAACTACTTTGCCGAAGACGTCACACCGCTCAAACGAACCGTGTTAGCTCTAAAAATATTTGTAATCATCAATACCTATCCGAAATAGCATTTTTCAATAGCTTTTCAAAAATGAGTTGTGTTTCAAAAAAATTGAACCAATAGCACAAAATGGCATCTTTTTCCTATAAAAACGTCTATGTAAAGTTTCAGCCAATGGGCACGTTCACGTTCTGATGATGTAAACTTGACAGAAAATGTACGGTCGAACTGTCAAAACGACGCAAACCCAGAAACAACGTGTTCCGTATCTGATTGAGATCCCTACACTCTCATTATCACTGAATAACATCAATACAGTCTATTGTCCGAGAATATAAGCCAGAGCACTGTGTGTTCGATCAAGTGTTGGCAAAAGAAATTATTGTGGTAAATAAAACGAATAAATTGTCTGGTACAACATTCGTAAAAACAAGTACAAGTGTAGATTTTTCAAACAAAATAAAAATAAACATTCCATCAGTTTCCACAGTTTCATGTACTTTTGAGACATTTGGAATCGTAAACATTTTTTAAATATTCAAAGTGTGTGATTTTGCAAACGACATGAAAGCATTCAACATTTTTCGCGAGACACAATCTTAATTATGGATTGAGATAGTTTTTTTTGCACAGACTGGTTTTTCGAAACATTTTGTAAATTTTTTTCGTAATATCTTGCCATTTTACATGTTTTTTTTCCAATTCAACATTGCCACCCTAAGGACAGTGATGTAACAAATATTATATTTTCAGGAATTTTTCTCTTGGTATTGAGTGAAAAGTGATTTTTTTCATTTCATACTCATTTTTACACAATATTATGAACCACCCTATGCCGAATAAGTGAGCCACCCTAATGAAACATAATGTATTCGATGCTAGTTATAGTGTATATCATTATACAGGCTATTTCGAGAGACTAGCGATCAATTTCATTGAATAAATTCAAAATGTTTTAAGAGTCGATTTTTGCAAAAAAAAATTTTTTTTCAGATGACACCAATTCTCGACGTTTCATGCGTTTTTAAGTCATTTGGCATCAAAAAAAAAAATTCAAAAACCGAAATTTCACGTACCCCCTCCTTGGGTGATATTCCGGTTTCCATACGATGATTGGCACCCTAGTGTACATAGTTTAATCAGCCCACCAATAATTTTCCACCGGTGCACTCTCACTATCGTGGACTCATCCGGTTGCCCAGCGTGTTTAATTCTTTTGCAGCGCAAAAGGTTTTTCACTTCGTCATCATCATCAAGCCGTTTTCCGAAATTTCAAATATTAAATTCAATGGGGTGCTGCTTCCGGAGATGCCGATGGCAGTTTGAAATGATTATAGTTTTTGGCCGGTAAGTGCATTTCTCCGCCGCGATGCATCTGAAACCGCCATTCTCTACTGCGAAAACTTGCCGAACTTTTTGCGGATATATTAACCTTTTTTTGACAAAAATCACAACCATTGGCAGAATGATCATGAATGATCTTTGTTCATCATATGTACATATTGCGACTAACTCCATATAGGGTAGGGTTGTACAAAACGCACCAGTTAAGCATTGGCGCGATTTACAGCGCTTTAAATCATTTCAAAGCGACATTGAACGTGTAGGATTATTGAAGGATCTTTTTATTATATGTTTATGACAGAGTTTGTTATAAAATACTCAATTCCAATTTTTTTTTTTGGTAAAAATTACCATTGCCGCCAAACAAGCCCGTGACCAAAACGCACCACAACAAAGGTCAGTATGCTCCAAAGCAGTAGGCTAATATGCCACTAGCAGAAATCAGCACGCGAAGTGAGAAGCGCTTGAAGTCTCGAAAGTAAAATCAAAAATAATGAAACATGCTCCAAATTGTCAAACAATCTCCTGCAAGCTCTTCATAGTGCATTCTGCCCCAATTTTAGTTTTGATTGTTTTTAGGTAAAAGTTGACGAAGGTTAGTGAAATAATTTGAAATACTCATAGTATTATAAACTCCAAAAATGTAAAGGTTAGGTAAACCATAGTTTTTTGTATTATTTACAAGTCAGTTAATAATAAGAGCTTAAATAAAATTCATGAATAATTACATGTTGGACAGAACCACAGCCAATTGCACAGTTTTTTTTTGAGTATTTTGGTCATTATGGTACACTTTTTCATATGAGAACTAAGGAGAAGCTGGGTTTTTATGAGAAAAGCGAAGAATATCGTCATAAAAAGCCACATGTGTAAGTATTTTGGGAAATTAATAGCATGGGCCATCTTACCCAACTGGTGCGTCTTGTACGGTTCTCCCCTACTCAGCTGTGCACATTTAGATACAGATGTTGTTGTTAGCACGAACGAGAAGAGGTGAATAGTGCGAAGGAAGCGAATGAGAGGACGCCAGTAGGGATACTATATACATGGTGATCCTTTGCAATCCTCGTAACTCGTCTTACACATAGATCTGCTTGCAAATGTGAGAAGGGTAAACGTATATCGCACACTGACAGCGATGTTAATGCATCACAAAGGAGATTTATATGTATTCAAAAATCGCTAGAAACGATTTTCTTCCATCGCTGTTTGGGAGACGTTAGTGAATAATCCTCATCAAACTGCAACTGTGATCTAAATCCGCTACAAAAACGCAGTATGAGTCGATAATTCTAAGGATGAACAGCACTAAAGACGATTTTGATTCAATTTTCGAACAGTCTCAAACTTTGAAACAAAAAAAACAATATCGCACGCTTAGGCCTTGGGGCTAATAGCGGTCTCGATCAACTAGATTAGTTGAGAGAATTCGTTATCGATATTGTTATTTGGCACATTTTGCATGTGTAGGATAAGTACAACGATACACCGTGCCCCAGTGCTGAGTCGAGAGAATTTTCAGCTCGAAAAGATCCTCGACTCGATCGGGAATCGAACCCGATATCACAACCGTGTGGGAGAGCTAGCCAACCGACATCGCTAACCACAGAACCACGGGGACCACTAGTCTCAAACTTTGAACACTTCAGAATAAAAATCAAATCATTATAGGTAGCGTAATAAAAAGTATATTCGTTCCTTGGAATGTTCTCTACCCAGTGACGATCTTTACCACCACTTCCAGGAAAGTAGCAGGCGTGAAAAGAAGTGCCAGTCAGTATATAGACGGTTTGCCATCACGCCTTCTATTTTGTATGGAGAAGGCGTCATTACGCCGTGTGTGTATCTGGGTCTGTATCTGTAGCGACGAGATAACTCATTTTTTGTTCATATCCTAGTACAAGAAGTTTCATCATGGCTCAAGTGTTCGAGATTTGATGCAAAACGGTACAAAACTGATCAGATTTTAAACAAAAGCTCGGCGTGCTAAAAAAATAAATTCGTTTTGTAAAATTTATTTCGTTTCATTCAAAAGGTTGGAAAATCTTATGAAAGACGGTTAATTTGACTTGAGCACGTCAGCACGAAAAGAATTTTGTTGTCCCCAAGCCGCACATCTGCAACATGCAACACGCAACAGCGTAATAAACTGTTGCGTAGTAGATAGTGCGCTGACACTCCTGCTTTCGACACCTCAAACCGACACGAGAAAAATTTGTTTGTCCAAACCGAAACACGATACACGATGTTATTTTGTTGCGTGACTGAGAGCTCCATCAGTCTGTTTTAACTCTTTGCCAAGACAGAATTTGTACTTTCGTATCGCATACGGAATAATATTTCTTCGCGACTTGCGAAACTGGGAATATGAACCATTAATCAAAAATGATTGATTTTCAACTCAACTTTTCATCAATTAACTATTGAGAAAATATTTTTTGTCTTTCATGTGTTATGAGAGACAATTTGTTACGATATTCTAGCTCTAATTTTCTGCTCTTTTGGTTTTCTAACATTGTTTTATGCTGTCCCAGCACCTAAAAAACCGAATTTTGATTAAACATTCTAGTCTGGGCATCTTGAAAATAATTTTTTTATTGCATCATAAACACATTCAAAACATTATTTTGCTATTTAAACCATAATTATATCAACTGTTGTAAGCAAATCCCGCAGCCATATTCAACTCGACGTTCAACTTTTCTTACTGCAATCCCTGTAAGTAATTGCGGGAGTAAGTTCGTAAACTATACGTACCATAAACAAGACCACCATGCATGTTATCAGTAAGACAGTTGCACCCAGTACCGTCATCGTTTCAGCGACTACTACCACAGCATTTCCAAAAGTTATTAACACACTCCCTGGTTCTTGTTTGCAGCCCTGGTGCCAGTATATCACTGACACGTGGAAGAAATATTTCTCAGTTGTGCGGTGTCGGTGACAACAACGACGTACACGATTGTCTGGATAGCTGGGACAACAACAAAAAACTTATTCTTCTTCGGGCAACCTACGCCAAGTGATTTCCCCCGATACAGTCCATCGTGGACTTCAATAAACTGCAGCCCTGACTAGCTGAAACCAAAGTTTTTCACTTTCCAACTTTAGTCGGTATTGGTCGGTATGCTGAACCAAGATAGAGAAGCTAGCTGGAAAAGCGCGCTTGTTTATTGTATGTGAAAGGACTGAAACAAGGGATGGAATTCCAACATTGTCTCCTAACTATCTATCATATGGAATGGAAAAGTTCACTCTACTGTTGACGTATCCAATTCCGCGATGCAGTTAATAAGGGCTTATATGCATGTGCATACAGTAACTAGATTGTACTATTGTACAAATATGAGCCATGTACTGTTTCCAGCAAAATGTAGATAGGTTCGAATACAAGCGTTTCTACCTTGGACATGAATCAACAAGACGTAAATAAAATTTGCCGCCCATTTCGAATGTAGGCACTCGTGTTACTAGCTTAACAGAATGTTCGATTAAGAGAAAGCAGGCAACATGAAAAAGTAAGTGATAAAACTACAATGTTGTAAAACATTGCACCATTTTGTGTATTTGGAAAAGGCTTACTATCGCCCGGTAGCAACTTGTTAGAAGTCTCGGCCTGAATCCTGGTTTCCCGGTTATGACGATGTTGCTAGCGAGTCGAGCCCGCAACATGACAGCAATTTTCATCGAGTTCAGTCATTCAAAAAGCAATAAAGATGACAACGACTTATTGAAGCGCTCAGTTGCTTGGCCAGCCACTGCCACTGTCAACCGGTCCGTGTGTTGGTGTGTAGGAGGAAACACGGACTCGGGCCGAGATGAAGTTTATCGTACACTCTTCAGTGGCCCCCGCAAGCATGGTGGCATATTCCACTGCCGGCGGAGGATTTGGAATGTCGCCGTTGATGTACGACGTACACATACTGGCACATCCGGCGCGGTGGAGCGGGGCTGCTCGTAGTGAGTATGCGTTTCAAGCTCAAGCTGCGAGAGCTGATGAACAAGTACGCCTTTACATACAGACAAGATGCGAATCCGGTTATGTTATGAAGAATGACATGCTTTTGATTAAATATCGAATATATCAATATTAGGAACCAGCCAACAACAAACATGAGATGGCTGGTGCATGTTGGTGCGCATCTTGTTGATTGTGAGGTGGCAACACAAATTCGGGATTTATGGAAATTGACTATGCAAACGCTTCCGGGCGCTTCAATTTCTGCTGCCGGTTGACATGGCAAATGTGCAACAGTTTGAGGCTGCTTGTTAGATTTTTGTCAGTTTTTCATGCTAATGTAACATTTTTGTTGTTCCGTTCTCTAATTCCATCTGATCTTTGTGAGATTTTTGCCCAAAGGCTTACAAGTCTTCGAAATGAGTGTGGCTTTAAAATTGGGCTTATGGTTTATCAGGAAATATATATTATTGTATTATTACAGCATACGATTATATGTACCAGTTCTGTGAGTGTGTAGATCAAAATATCCAGAGTTTTCTGCAAGTGGCTGCATTGACCACAAAATGTGTCAACAAATCACTGCATGAATGCTTTCAATCCGTCATAACTAATTGTGGTTTGGTTCCTTACCATAGTATCATTTGGAAACAAAAGTTAGTAACATCCAGCCGAGTAACTGTGCAGCATAATTTATCCCTTGGAATCTCGTTGAGCATTATTCCAGGATCGACCGTTGGTATAAAATCATCGATAGTTAAAATTCATTTTTTCGTAAGTTTATGTAAACTTCCCTCAAATAAGCCATATTTCGTCTAATTTTAGTCCCAATTCGATCGACACACGCTGCTCGGGTAGCAACCCGGCGGCCGGCAGAAGAAAAATCCGGTGGCGAATCGTAAATCAAATTTATGGTTTCAATTAACATCTTTACCGATGAACGGCAGGGAAAGGGAAAGGGGATGAGTGCGTGTGTGTGCAAGCGAACGTGCGTGCGGAAAGCTCCCACCGGTGATGAATGATTGCGCAAAGTTTCCCATCATGGACATACAGATTGTAATCAAACTTTCTGCACTCACACTCAGGCACTCGTGCGTCACCCGGAAGGCCGCAGCAATAGATTCCAAATGCTGCCGATTCGCGGGTGCAGCGCAGGACGTGACGCGAATTGACATCGAGCCTCCGGGAATTATTTGTGGTGAATTGTTGTGGTTTAATTAGTGGAAAGCTGACGAGTAATCCATATTTGGTGAAGCGTATAAGGGTTTAGAATAACCACGGCTGAAAAATCTATTAAGCCAAATTAGGTTAAAAAACAAATGTAAATAATATTCCTTCCAATCCAACCATCATTTCGAATTGGTTTTCGATGATTGATTTATATCGAACCATCGTACGAAAGCCTCAGTGTGTAGACTGTAGACGGAAAAGAAGGCAATCGCTCCGAAAAAGATTGATATCACTCGTCTTGTTTTCCTTGTTTAACGGGCTGTTCAACGCGAATCAAGCAGTCAGTTTTACCCCCTCAGTCCTACGTCACCCGTACGCTCACACCCTTCGAATCATTTCAACCGAACGATTTGTCGAGTTTGATCAAACGGTTGGGATAATCTCATTTTCGTCTTACGTTTGGATGACACGAGCTGCCAAGCTGCGACGAAACAAACAAGTTTATTATCGGTTTGTCAGGGTGGGGAGGCTTTGCACAGCCTGTCAGTTTACCTTTTGCTACATGTACTTCCAGTTCAATTGAGGAGGTATTAGATTGTGTTTGTATTGGTTTGGTATTATCGATAAAACCATTGAAAAAATCAATCGAAAATTAACGTTTATGTTACAGCCATATTAAATAAAAGCTTTAAATAAAAATGTTTTGATTTGTACATTAAACACAATCTAGTTTCGGTTCAAAATATTGCGAATTTGATTTAAATTTATCTAATGGATGTGATTTTTAAATTTATCTTATGGAACTTTGAGAGAAGTTACAATCACTAACTAATACAACGTTTCATACCATTTAACAGGATTTTCGGAAAACAATCTAAACAGATCGAACATTATGTAATGTGGATGTTTCCGGCACCGGAGGCCAATTCCTGCTCCGTGCATTCTAAGAATATTGATGTTGTATTTGAAGTAATAATTGAAGTATATGATGTCGTATCTGATATGTATCGCAATTCTCTATAAATTATTATTTAATTTGAATATTGCCGGGAACATTAAACTAGTTACAAATGAAAGTTTTATATTTGGAATTTCAGCATGTTCAGTTTCATTATACTTATGCTTTCAGTCGTTCTCCGTTCCCCTAATGAACCTAATGTTTTATATATTCTCAATATCATTCATTTAGTATTAATACTTTTTCAATATCAAATTTAAGCTATTCTCCTAAAATATATCTTTGTAATTTCAAACTAAAATTGTAAATCAAGCAGAATCACTGGATCACACAGATTTCCAAATTAAATTACAAAACTACATGATCCAAATTTTGAATGACAGACTCCAAACATATTTTTAATTGCAGTATTATTCCTGGTTTAGCCCCAGTAGCCCCAGTGGAATCTGTTCCGGAAAGACCATTTTGAGGTCACATCAATATAACACTCAAAACCATAAAAGTGCCCTGTGAAAGTAATTTTATGGACTTTGGACCAATGATTGTAAGATTCTGTTGAAATATTCATGAAATTCCTTAGCTTCGGAACATATCCCCGAAGAACCGGATTTACGGCAATGAAAAAGTTTTTTCGAGTCACCGCTTACTTTCAAAGTAGAGAAGTTACTGAATCTTTTGGTGCTAAAAGTATCTAAATCGGAAAAATTGTCGAAATTGTGACTACCCGGGTACCCCGTCGGGCATTCAAAGGGTCAAATTTCAACTCCACCCCATTGAGGCCCTCTTGTAACTATATAAAAACTAATCTTATCAAATATTGCCGCTTGATGAACTTTGAGATGTCACTTTTGATTGCAGTGAACTATGAAATTTCGTCCTATGAAACCTAAAAAGGTACCTGGGTACCCAGTCGTGCACACAACGATTAATTCAGTATGCTAAATCTTAAATCTAAAATTCCAAGTTTTTAGTCCTAAGCCTCAATTTCTAAATTCTTCATCTCTTATTTTGAATTCGTAATACTTCAACCCAAATTCCAAATTCTAAATTTCGAATCCTACATCTTAAAGCTTAAATCTTGAGTCCTCAATCCAGAATCCTAAATGTTCACTCTAAATATTGAATCTAAAATCCCAAATCCTAGTACAAAATCTAATCTCATAACTTCCAAATTTCAAATTCTGTATTTTAAATCCAAATAAAACTCAAGACGTAAAAGTCTACATTTTGAATCTAGTATCCTAGATCCTGGATCATGAACCATAAATTGTAAAACGCATATCACAAATCTTTATTCCTAAATTTGAACACTAAAATCACAATCTTCAAATCATAGAATCCAAAGCTCTGATTATAAATTTTCACCATAAATTTTAAGTTATAAATTTTAAATCGCAAACTCTAAACTCTAGATGGATCCAAATTTCCCAAATTAGAACCGAAATCCTAAAATACTTACTTAAATGGCCCTACGTTCTAAGACACACCCTATATAAAATGATTCCGCCAACTTGATCGGTCCATGGCTGCCCACCTCAAATCCCGCGGGCACTCCGTACTTGCCAGATCATGCTTCACCTGGTCCAACCATCTTGCTCTTTGCGCTTCTCTTCGTCTCCTTCCAACCGGACTCGAGATGAGTACTAATTTTGTAGGGTAGTTGTCCGTCATTCTCGCAACGTGCCCTACCCAACGTATCCGTCCAGCTTTGGCCACTACCTGGATGGTGGGTTCACCGTAGAGTTGCGCGAGCGCATGGCTCATTCTCCGTCTGCACACTCCGTTAATCTCACGGCTGGTATCGTTGGTCTCAGTCACCATTGAGCCAAGGTACACGAACTCATCGATTAGCTCAAACTCATCACCGTCGATTATCACAACACTACCTAGGTGTGCCCTAATGCGCTCAGCACCACCCGCTAGCATGTACTTCGTATCAGACGTATTTATCTTCAATCCAATCTTTTTTGTTTCACATTTCGGTCTGGTGTACTGATCAGCTACCGCCTCGAATGTTGTGCAAAGCAGATTAATTGTCCGGATTCAACGAAAATCCTGCCCCGCTTGTCTATTTCCGCTCGTCTCACAACACGTTCTAGCGCAATATTGAACAGCAGGCAGAACAGACCTTCACCTTGTCAAAGTACCCTGCGGAATCCGAATAGATCGGATTGGTCACCCAAAATCCTCATACAACATTGCACATCCTCAATCGTTGCCGTTCTCGTCGAGTCTTCTCCATAGCTTTTCACGATTAATCGTGTCATAATCGGCTTTGACGTCGATTGAGAGATGATGGGTAGGGACACTGTATTTCATCGGCATTTTTAGTGGATCTGCCACAGAGTAAAGATCTAGTCCGTTGTGAGCCGACCCTCCATGAAATCGGCCTGGTAACTTCTCACAAATATGTTGGTTAGCAATCGCTGGAAAATTATTCGGGATATCACCTTGTAGGCGGCATTCAGGACAATGATCGCTCGGTAGCTTCACAGTCTAGCTTGTTGCCTTTGTTGTAGATGAGGCAAATCACCCCATCCTTCCACTTGTCCGGTAGGCATTCCGTTTCCCAAATCTTGACAACCAGCCGATGTAGACAACTGGTCAACTCACCTGGAGCTCCGCTCCGATAGTGTCTTTTTCAGCTACCTTGTTGTTCTTAAGCCACCGGATAGCATTTTAACTTCGCCTATGGATGGGGGTCGCTTGCCGCACCGACAGAGTCCCCTGCGTCGCTGTTCTGGTCTCCTGCCTGTACGCCATTCAGATGTTCATCGAAATGCTGTCTCCACCTTTCGATCACCTCACGATCAACTGTCAAAATACATACTCCAATTCTTATCCCGGCAGCAAAGCCTTTGTGAAAAGCGTTTAATTTCTGATACCTTTTTTGTTTAATAAGAGCGGTACAGCTGTTCTAGTTCTTCGCACCCCTGCTCCTCCTGGTGGCCC
Organism: Wyeomyia smithii; assembly: GCF_029784165.1. Classification (NCBI taxonomy): domain Eukaryota; kingdom Metazoa; phylum Arthropoda; class Insecta; order Diptera; family Culicidae; genus Wyeomyia; species Wyeomyia smithii. The sequence continues at coordinate 35,802,718 of NC_073696.1, forward strand.
TTTTTTCTGGAAGAGTAGGGTTTGCTGTCTCCGTTTCTGTTCGTATCGCTCTATGTTATAAAGGGTGGTCTTCGCAGCATTACTGCCCGCGCTGCGTTCTTTTCACCTAATATTTGCCGAAATTCCTCGTCAAACCACGTTCTGCGCCACACTACTGATGGCTGACTTGACGGTATTCTAGCAGACCTCTAGAAAGGTTTCTCCCAGCTCGACCTCTTCTGGAAGTGCAGCTCCAAGAGAAAGCGCGTAGTTTTTGGCTACTTCGAGTTGCTTCAGTCGCGGTGCACGTTTATAATGCTGATGTTGAAGAATCAGCCTTTGATTCTTAACCTGCATATTCTGGGATTAACCGGCCACCACTAGATTACCCGCTTCTGTATCTCACCCATCATTATGAAAATTGTGCCCAGCTCATGTGTGTAACCACCACAACTCTGCTAGAGGGTGTGTCCATTCCTACACGTACGAACTATCGTCCCTTTTCAGCATACCTCCTGCTACGATTCGGAAAGTGCACAAGTAGTTCCTAGGAAATTGAGAGATTGGCAGTTCTATGTTTCGAGTATCCAATCGTCAGTCCGTTTTCGTCGCCTGGGTCTTTAGCAATTACTCTAGTTCGAATTTTCTGTTATAGCGATCGTTGCCTTTTGGTTTTCGCGGTGCAGGCTTGCGAGGCATACGAGCCACGACTAACCCCACTTCCTCACAGAAAAACCGACGTGGTGCCACTGTTTTGAGTCTCGAACACATCCAGGACTTGGACATAACGCTTGCGGGTGCGTCACTTAGGTCTCGCTTGTGGCGGCGTAAATCCTAAAATTTCAAAAGTAAATCCGAAATACTCAATAACTAAACCCAAATCCTTCATCTTTAACCTTAAAAAATACTAAAATAAAATTTTGCATTTAAAAATGAAGAGGTTAAAGATGCTCTTTACACAAACACAGGACTTCAATACCCAATTCCAAATTGTACTTTTAAACTCCTGATCCTTACTCCATTGTCTTATATCATAAATCCCTTAAGAAACTGTTGTATCGTAACCAAGTCTTATAGATTAAACCAAAATTCCAAACTATGAATCACAAGTCATCAATCTTATCACAAGTCATCAATCTCAAATTCTTGCCCATTAAATACCAAAATTTCAAATCCTAGATCTTCAATCGTGTATTGTAAAGTTTAGATTCCGAATCACCAGGTTTGTCGCTTCTCATTGAAGGCGCTAAAAAAGTTATCCTCGCTAGGGATACCCAAATTCGCAGAAAAGGTTGAAAAGCTATAATCTTACATATTTTTAATTTGAGCTCTAGGTAGCCTGTGTTTATCAGTGTAATTCTTAATTCTAAATCTTGAATATTAAAGCTTAAATTCTCAACCATAAATCATAGAGTCTCACTCGGAATCATAAACCCAAAACCATAACCATAGCTCCTAAAATCTACCTCTCTTCAACTTACCTCCCGAATCAGTTATTTTGCTTTTCGATAACTATATCCCAAGTCTTAAACCTTAAATCCAAAATTTCAAATCCTAAATAAAAACCCCTAATTAATCCACCTAGCGGTCAGACCTCGCCTTTCTCATTCAAACTTATTATTTGCTTAAAACGATTTACATGAACACATAACAAATCATTCAAACACATATGAACACATATTAACACATGTAAATAACATGAAATAAATATGTTTCATATATATGACGCGAAATATTTTTCTAATTGTGGTAAAATCGAAACATCACTGTACTCATATTTAGGTTGGACGCGATTATGAATCATTCTATAAAATATCATTTTAGATTCGATTAGTTATAATAGGATTTTTTTTCTATTTCAAATAAGATTTTCTTTTCACAACTTCTGAACCACGTGTTCAATCATTACAAAACTCATCAGTTAATCCTCAACTACCTTTCATCTGATATCAGTGATATTCGAATCGGTTGTGTAGTTTCTGAGATAATGATGTTTCATGATTTTACAGTCCGATTACAGTAAAACTCAAACGAGTGGTATGAGGCAGCTAGACCTTTCATTTGACACTGATTTTATGAAAATCGGTCCAGCCATCTCTGAGAAACATGAGTGAGATCAAATAGTCTGCAGAACACGTTTCTTTACATAACATTTCTAACCACATGTCCAATCTTTACAAAATTCGAAAATTAGAGGTTTTTCAAGTAGCCCGTTCATTTAAAACCAATTTTGTTAAAATCAGTTGTGTAGTTTTTGAGATAATGAACATTTGTAATTTTCAAATTTTGTTGAATAACAAACAAACTAAAAATCCGATTATAAAAAAATTTAATAGGGTTTTATGAGGCAACTAGACCTTTCATTAGAGAATAATTTTATGAAATTCGGACCAGCCATCCCTGAGAAAATCGGGTGCGATTCGATATCTTCGGTTTTGCCAGGGATTGCTATACCTTTCTAGGAGAGAGGCAAAAAAAAATGAAATAAAATGAAAATTCCATATAAAACTGAGCGTTACCCATTCCAAACCACAGAGTTCAGATTTCATGTAGGTACTAAACTTTTTTTAGTAAAAGTTGAATTGAAACCTCTTAAAATCATGAATATAAAGCAATTCCGAAGTCCAAAATCCGAAATTCACATAATTTCATCAAGAATCCTAATTAGTGGTCATCCACATTTCACGTAGACAGTTTTGGGGAGGGGGGGGGGGGTTATAATGTCGACGGTCAATACAATTTTTTTTTAAATTTGTATGGGCAGTTGTCCACAAAGGGGCAGGGGGGGGGGGTCAAAATCGTCAAATGTCTGTTATTCCACGTGAACATGGATGGCCACTTAATAATTTCAAAACGGGAAAATTTCGAAATTCAGTAATAAAAAATAAAAAATATAGCATCCTCATTTTATTATTCATTCCGCACGTACTCTACCCATCATAAATTTTGAGACGCTTTACGCGGTATTACAACCCCCAGTTTTAATATAGCAGCTCCCCTAAAAAAGCTTAGCATCAATTTTTATGGTTTGACCTTAACTTTTTTCGTGATTCCGACTTCCTAGAAAGTTGTGGTCCTCTGCAAACTTGTTCAGGAGGGGGCTTAGATTCATGATCAGTTTACTGCAGAGTTCTGTCACAATATGGCGCTATTTAACACGGAATTCTTTGTATTGTGTCTTTATATATTTTTACGATTCCGATTAACTAGAAAGTTGCGAGTTTCAGGAAATTCGTTCAGATGGTCAAAAACTTCTGGTCGGTGGCCCGTTTGGTGCGTATTGCAAATGTTATTTCTTCGGTTTTTCGCTCTGATATAACCCCTGATTCTTACTATCAAAGAAGTTGCGGTGTCAACTGCAACTTTATTCCTGCCATAAAAAATTAATGTTCTTCAAAGTTTTGTAGGAACTTGATTGTAGTACTTTGATGAAGACCACAGCACTCTGGTTGGATACATCAACTTGCCTATTTTAGATGATTTCAAATTCTCTGGGATGCTGCAATATTCCAACTAGGTCTTGCAATACTAAGTTAAGCGATTTCAAATTAGATTTAATGCAGTATATGTTTAATATACAAATTTGAAACATACTAATGTTTGGTTTCTATCTTCCACAGGTACGTGCAAACTGATGCATGAAAATAACTACATGTTCAGGTAGCGTAGGACAGAATTTGAATAAACAATTATATAATCTAGGAAATACGCCAATAATTCACAGTTTCATGTGGTCGGCGTGCGACCAGACCGTACCAAGCGCCATTTTTTTTAAGAATCGAGTTTTTATCACCAGTGGATGTTAAAATTGATAATCTATCTTTCATGAAAAAACGAAATCATTTGAACAGTTTATAAGAGTATTATAACAAAATTTCTCTGCAGCAGCCTGCAGGAAATATACGGGGTGGTTAAACTTTGATCGCCGATTACTCGAAATAATGTTTTTGGCGCTTGGTTCGGTCTTGTCGCACGCCGACCATGTGTAACTCGTACTTTGAAACGCGTCCACTTCACGACGCACCTTTTCTGATATAAACCTGCTGAGCTGCCCTGTGAAGAAAATCAAGAACTAAATGCCTTTTTATAGCAAAAAATGATTTCACCAGATAAAACACCAGAGAAAATTATGGAATGAAATGCCATAAACAGAAAACTGATAGTAGCAAACCACAGCAGATTGAAAAGTGGGAACACGAATGTTTCCGAACTATAATCGCTTCTCTGACTCGGAAGTTTTTCCGGCGCTATAAAAGTTACACTTGTTCTGTTACTACAGCCTTGTAGGTTGCTGTCTCAGATCGCTTTAAGCTATAATCTAACTATCAGGATTTTCCGGTATTGAGATATGTAGTACTAGAACATTTTCCCTCTTCACGAATTTTCTCAGTTGTTATGGAAAACCAACAGGATAACATCGTGCTTTGGCTCGAACATGAGAAGTATTCGAAAGCACGTTTGACGTTACCATAAAAGCCTTTTGTCGTTCGAGGGAGGATGATTGCCGTTTTCCAGCCCCGTCGAACGAAGACTAGAGCAAGCTTTTCTTTTTATTACCCGAAATTCGACCGACAAGCTAAAAAGTAACATCAAGCTCATTCACTGATTTACTGATTGAAATTTAAATTTGCTTTTCGGCACTATTTTCTTGTGGAGCTCAGAAATGTTTTGAGCTTCTACGATTTTTTTACGAAAAAAAATCACTTTACAAACTTTTAAATAAATGTATGTCAAGATTCATTGTTTTTCCGGATAATGAATACGTTGATTATCAAGTAAAGTAAATGTAAATGTGATTTATCAAGTAAAGTAAATGTTATGCTTAACACACGGAAAAAGTATTATTCTTCAAACGGTTCAATATGTCATTTCTCAAAGCTAATTGAATTAAACTTGCAATAGATCTTTCACAGTACTGTGCCATTCGAAAAGCCATAACTCAGCCTTGCATACTTTTGCGTTAGCCATAAAGATTCAACAAGTGTTCGAGAAAGAGAGAAAGATGTAGAAACACATTTCAAAAATTAGCGACACAAAGCAGTAACCGGCTGCAGCCCCAGAGCTGGATAACTTTCCAGCTGTATATTTCCATCCTAGTTTCTTCGCCCACAGAAAATACCCTGCGATGCACATGCACCAAAAGGGCCACTGAAACCAAGCCCTTAGTTTATCAAGGGATTCCGCCTGCTAGAAGGAAGAAAACTTTCCAGAACCACAGTACCGAAATATTTCTCCACGTTACAACTTATTGAATTTTAACTGCTCCTTTGAGCGAGAAGCCAACGAAACTAGAAACGCCGGCAAAGGGCTTCCACCCCGCAACTTCAAGAAAAATTAAAGTTTCACTACCATTGTGCGAACGTGATAAAATTCAGCACTCGAGAAATACATTTTTACCGGTCGTTGAATTCGGTGCATATCTACGGAAGCTGCAGAAAACGCAGTACATAAGGAGAAGTTTCGCACAAATTTACAATTTGGAAACAATTGAATACTTATTCCGAGCGAGCCGAGCCAAATTTCACTCGTCGAAGTTGGAGGTTCGTCAGATCGTTTCAATATTTTCTTTATTATTATTTTCGATGTTTCGCTTCACTGAACTGGCGCTGTATATATGGCTTGCACGAGAAGGCACAACTACGGTAAAAGTTATTGATTTTGCGATCCAAAAGAGACAGTAACCTGTCGTTAATTCTGCAAGTACCCACACTGTCACGAACGAAGGAATATGAATAGTTCCAGAATTGAACACACTGGTCTCAATAAAATGGCAGATGCAAAGTCTAAAAATATGCTTTTCTTGCTCGTACGTGGCGGAAAAAATTGTATGCTATGAGCATTATCGAGTGAATTACAATTTTGTTTACGACTGCAGGTTAGCTCTATTTGAATGATTACTCACCAGGTTTTTGTTCTCAACATCTTTGTAATGATGAAAAAACTTTTATGTAGGTAGATGAAAGTTATTTTCAGCTAGGATATGGTGAAACTCCGTGCGCAGATTTTACCTGAATTTGTCTAGATAATTTTCACGAAAATCTTTTAGAATAACGTGTGTGAAACTTTAATCCATTGCATATACCGCTGACGCATGCATAGAGTATTAGTTTGAGTGATATTTATTAGATAGAAGCTGAGATTTTTACCCTTAAAATCGTCATAGAAGTGAAGTTTGCATATGGGCTAGGATAATCTCTTCCTTCGCAAGCCTGCTACATTTAATGGAGCAATAACATTCCGTTTTGTTCTTTCAAGAAATGTAGCATAAAGCTTAGCTACCTCCTTCTTCGATTTTTTATTGTGTACTGATTAAACATGTATCTATCTATCAAAAAATAACATAGAATAAATCCTGTAGTGAACCACCCACTAAGTTAACTCAATTTATGCAAAAACTCGAGGGATTTTTAGGAAACTTCCATCGGGAAACATCTAATCCAGTCAATCTGAATCACAAACATTTATGAGTACCGATTTGTGTTGAGAGAAATTGAGTTATTCTGACGGATGGTCCACTGTAGGTCAATAAAGGAAAGGGATAGGCGGGGGCATAGCGTGGTTTGTAACGTCTCCGCCAACCACGCTCGACGCCTTGGCTCGAATCCCAACGCCGATCCACTCACAACCAACCCAACTGATCTAGATTCAATCCTAGTCGACACCGGGAGATTTCCTGAGGCGAAAAATCTCTGGGATCACACCTTCCATCGCATAAGGAAGTAAAGCCATTGGCGCCGGTCTGTTAATCAATGGGTCGTAAGTTAGGGTCCTGGGTGGAGTCGCCTCCTCGGGCGTCGGTGATTGGCACAACAACAGTGGCGGAACTATACCGACGGAAAATAAGCGAGAATGAAGAAAAGGAAAGGGGTCTACTATAATTAATTCACCCTATTCAACAAAACGAAGTAGGTAACAACAATTTACAAAGTCGTGACACGTTATAATAAATATAATTGATAGAAGCAAAAAACCTATGCCGTTTAGTAGGTATTCGTTTTCTGAAAATCTACACAGAAATGAGAATATTGGCTAGAACTACCTTGAATGGACCACTTCCTCCAATGGACCGCCCTGAAGAAAAACTTTTTATTCTCTTACTATAAATTGGCATTGACATAACTATGTTTCAGATTGGTTAAAAAAGATGTTTCCAGATAAAAGTTTTCTGAAAACGCCTAAAGCTTTTGTATAAGCTAAGCTTATCTAACCAGTGGTCCACTAAAGGTCTTTCCAAAGCCTTTCTAGACTACATTGGGCTTTATAGGGTAGAATACCTTGGATGGACCACTTCCTTCAGTGGACCAATCTGACGAAAAAGCTGTTTATTTTCTTGATATAATTCCGAACTTACAAATGTTTCTCGTGATTCTGATGCAGATTAGCTGGATGAAATGTTTCCCGATGGAGTTTTTCTGAAAAATCTCTCGATTTTTCGAATAAATTGAATTAATCTGACCGATGGTCTACGAACGACGTGGTAGGAAGTTCTACCCTAGGATGGAAGCCGAAAAGAGCTCTAACCAAATCTACGGTAGAATTAGGGTAAATTAACCTATATCGGACCTCTTTCCTGGAACGAACCACTTGCCAGATTAACTCACTTTATGTAACAACTTGAGGGAATTTCCAAAAATGTCATCGGAAAACGTGTTATCCAGACAATCTGAAATATTTTATAAATTCCGATTTTTATTGAGATAATTTTTTTCATATTTTTTTAATTTCCAAGTGGTCTATGATGATTCTAAGTTTGGCCACCAATGGACTAGTTTTTGGATTCAGAGTCATCATAGGTGTCGTTTGATGGGTTGTGGTTTGAAAATCCTGGAGTATCCGGAACTCAACCGTATAGGTCCGCATGTGGCCTACGGCGACCTATACACTTCATATGACCACCGAAGTAATTAAAGGCATGGCACGGTTCTAATTACTGCTTTGATCGTGACCATAATATTACCGGAATATGTTCCGGTCTTCCTCCTCAGCATCATGAAAGATTATAATAGCTCCCATTTAAAAGTTATTGAACCTAAATTTGCTAATGAAAAAACGAGAAAACTAAAAAATATGCATAAAAATTCGTTCATTTTTAGCACATGCGCTAAAATCACACAGTGCCAAAAACAAAACGTACAAAATCGAAATGGGGGTATTTCAAAAATTTGCAAAAAAAAGACCATAGTGTATTTTTGAAGCACGCGAATTATAAAATTAGCAACAACGGTGAGTCGTGAATAATCTAACACGAAGGTAAAACTTCATGAAAAAGATCGAATAAAGCCTGTTTTAGTATTTTTCTGTATGGACTACATCACTACAACAGAATCGTTGATCTATTGTAATATGTCCGGGTGTCTTCTGTATCCGGCACTTCTATTACACAGTGCAACAAAAATTGCCTTTTTTTCTGCCTTGGTTTCTATATATAATTTTTTGTGTATTTTGTTGCAAAACTAAATTTCCCCGAGTTTGAATTTTTGAGAAATTGAAAATTTTTGATGTTTTTTCGACGCCATTTTGTTTTAAGGCCAAATATAAAAATTCTAAGAGTTTGTCCACATATTAGCATCTTCTTACCCATCTTCTAAAAAACAGATCTTAAATCGGACAAAAACTGAGCTCAGAACGGTGATTCTACGAAAACGGTTTTGGCATGGTTTAAGTATGTTTCACAAAACAGAAAAATATCGAGTATGTCTGAGTATTATTGCTAATGCCTTGATATCTAAAAGTGATAGTCAAATTTTTTCCTATATTGAGTAAAAAAGTCTCAGGAATCGATTGGTATTTTGCCCTAATTCCCCTATTTAAGGCGAAACTGTCATGTTGCTGACATTTTACGTAGATCAGACACCTATAATTCGATTTCTGAGACTTTTTTACACAATATATATTTGACTACCACTTTTAGATATTAGCGCATTACCATTGAAGCTAAGACATACTCTATATTATTCTGCTTTGTAAAATATACTAAAACCATGCCAAAACCGTTTTCGTAGAATCACCGTTTTGAACTCAGTTTTTGTTCGATTTAAGATCTGTTTTTTATTTTAAGCTGGGTAAGAAGATGCTTATATGTGGACAAACTCTTAGAATTTCGATATTTGGTCTTAAAACGAAATAGTGTCGAAAAAATATCGAAAATTTCCTATTTCTCGAAAATTCAAAATGGCGCCATTGTTGCCCCTTAAGTTGAAATATGTTCAAACTCGGGGAAATTTATTTTTGCATCAAACTTCATCAAAAAGTCATACATAGAAGCCAAGGCAAAAAAATTGTTGCACTGAGTTATCAACCTCTATGCTATTTAGAATAAGTGGCATGCATATGATTTACCCGTGCTTCTGTGTAAATGGTTTTCCCCTTCCTTATAACACTTACTGTTCTACTAAAGACAAACAGACGTAACACAGAAACCTAGCTCCATCGCCACAAAAAAAAACATTTATTCCAAACTTCTACTCAGATAACACTCGTCGCGCAACAACACCGTTTGGGACGCTGTCAAAAAATTTAATACAAATTTTATGGTCTTCAGTATGACACATGCAGGTACGCTAGCGTTGCTGTCGAAATACAGGACGCAGCGTAAACACGGCAGTAAATCCCATGTAACAATACTGGTTTTAACAATGTTTTATAGCGCTTTTTTGGCTGTATTAGACGCTATACAACTTTGATAAAACCAAAACTGTTACTAGGGAATGGTGCTAGGGTTACTTGCGTAAACCTAGGACAGGTCGTGAAAATAGAAACCAGAAATTACCCAAAGTTCTGTCAAAGCGGCAGCCCTCTCTTATTGGTCGATTTTACATAGCACACTGTTAATAGATGAAGAAAAAATAGCCCACTGTTCAATTTTATTGTCAGTGATTACGGTTGACAGTGCTGCAAAAACTATTGATATTTTTCGTTTACCCTGTTTGTTTCTACCTATGAAGCGAATGAACTTGCATTTGTTTCAAAAATTTTATTGGTACTGGTAGTTGGCTTCAACCGGAAATCCGATTTTTTCGAAGAAAGTATAAAATATGTGTGGTGAACAAGTGTGGCATCCAAGGCAAATGTCTTATAACACCGAATGCATTGGTAAAATTCACCTTTTAAAATGTTTATCGAGTTCTTGAAACTACGTATCATGAATAGCTGCAGATTCATTTCCCGATAGGTAAGAGGAATCCAATGAGCAACCATTATCAAACGAATTAAATAATATTTTACATAAGATACCTTGAATATAAGACACTAGATATAGTGGCACCGTTGAACATTATATTGTATTGTGCCGTGTCAAATAAATATTGTATGACCAAAAAAAATTTTTTTTCCTTTGATATTTTTGAAACAAATAAAAGAAGAAGAACTAGCAGAAACTTGGCGTAAGCACTGTTATCAGCCGAACGATGATTTTTTTTTATTTGCTCAAAGTGTTATATCTGTTCTACCACAGACTAACAGACACAACACTTTGAACAAATTTTGAATAAAATCATTGTTCGGCTAAAAGCAGTACTTTACGTTAGCAACACTAGCACCATTTGCTGCCGTGTTCGCACTGCCTTTTCTATTTCGACATCAGCGCTAGCGTACGTGCATGTGTCAAATTGGGAACCTCAATATTAGCATGCGATTGCATGACAGCGCCCCAGACGGTTTTTTTTCTTCACTTATCATTTATTTGACACGGCACATGTACAATTTATTGTTTAACGGCGCAAATTATATCTAATGACTTGAATACTAAAAGCTAATTTTTTATCCTCGCTGCCGACTACGAGCTGAAATTGGGTCTAACTTAAAACTAACATGGATTTTCAAATCATTGTTTTGTTGTTAAATGGGCGTCTGATGATCTTCGAATAGCCATGAATATGCAGTATGTATGATATGTTCTGCTGAGCCACGATGTCATGACCTGGAACAGAGGCTTGTAAGCCTCGGGTCCTGGGGGTATTGTGCAGGGTCTAGTTGCTGGTTCTGTGCTTAAGGTTCAAATGTGTTCTTGTCGTTTGGTTGGGTGTGAGTGGAGAGGAACGGGACTGGGGCATAGATGGATTTCAGGAAAACGTTTATAAAAGACATGTAGGGTAGGTCACGGCTCGCCAAGACATCACGAACAGGAACAGCCGGTTGCCTACTTCCGGCCTGAAGGGAAGCTATTAATTTACACTTGGCATCACGGTGTACAGGGCACGACCGAACAACATGCTCTATGTCGTGATAACCTTCACCAGAGGCACAGATACCGCTTTCTCCGAGCCAAATACAACTGAGATGCGCGTCAAATCTATAGTGGTTCGACATAATCCGAGACATCACGCAAATGAAATCCCGACCTACATCCAACCCCTTGAACCACAGGCTCGTTGACACCTTGGGGATAATGGAATGTAACCACCTTCCCAATTCCCCTTTAGTCCAAGAATTTTGCCAATTGATGATCGCATTCAACGGTGTTATGCGATTGAAAATTTGAAATGATCGTTTTTCTGTGGCAATGGAGCTAGGTGTTACGTCCGTTAGTCTGTGGTTCTACTGTACCACAACGCTCGATCCGTTATTTCTGCCAAGTATAATTCCCTAGAGAGGTTCCAAGTCACAGGTCACATCAAAGAAACATTTGCATTGAAAAAATTAACTTTTTTTTGAATGGGGATAACAAACTAAGACAGATAATTGGATCTGTTAAATTCCCCATGGTAGGTAATTATATCAGCTTACTTACACGAAAATTCTACGTCGTTGTGAGCGTTTTTCTGGAAGTTAACCGGAGCTTTCGCCATGGTGTTGAGTTGTTTTTGAGATCTTTCTCCGTTTTATTTATCAATTCTTCCTCAGTTTTCGCGACAAAATTGTTGAAGTATATCGTACGCTTCGGGTTCGCCCAGAAATTCTCGACGGGACGCAATCATCAATTCCTTCTCAGTTTACGCGACAACATTGTTGGTGTAGATTTTACGCTTCGGGTTTTTCCAGAAATTCTCGATGAGTCGCAGCTGAGGTCGTTGGGCGGGTGAAACCGACTTGGGTACTACATCTATAATCAGCTGCTTCATCTCTTTCAACGATCGCTTCAAATAGTGGGCTGACGCTGCCAGACACGGTCAGAACACCGCCCTCATTATGTTTCTTGATGAACGACGCAACTTCCAGCAGGCACTTCGTACTATTAATGTCTCCGTTCACGGCCAGTCCGGAGCAGAGGAAGAGTGGCTTTGACATTCCGTTCTCGCTGATTGTCAGCCACAGCAGCACTTTTTTCGAGAACTTGGTGTATGAAATGAAGTTCACCTCGGAACTCATTTCCTTCGTGGAGAAATTAAAACACGAAGTGCCCTGCCAGTCGTTGCCATTCAGAGTGAGATAAGTATCGTCGTCCATCACTTGACCATCTTTTTCAACTGCTACCGCTGCGTCATTGTCTGTAACTGTTTGCCAGGTACTTTTTCACTGTTTGGCAGGTTGCACTGACCTCTCGGTCAATCACACGCAGCGATGTAGACACTCGGTCTTCCTCTTCAGCATCCTTCAGAGCATCCTTCAGAGCTTGTCGCTCAGGATCGTCAGCCGTCCGGAACCGGGCTTTCTTTCGATGCTCTGATTGTTGCCCAATAATGCCAAGATGCTATAGACCAGGTGCCGCAGGATGTCCGTTTTTGACGCGGTGGGGTACCGTTTTTTGAATGCGCACGCTTATGAACGAAGTAGCTTCACTGTTTCCGCCATCACGGTTGAAGTTCGACTGATAGTACTGTCAAATCATTTCTATTGACTCATGGGTTACTATACGAATGTGTCCTAACAGAAGAACAGAAAGCTTTTGATTCTGTAATAAAGTGTCCCAGAAAAATCGATATTGAAAAAGTTTGAAGAAAATTTTTCTTGCTTCCAAAAAGTTTTTTTTTTTTTTAATTTTTATATGTGATTTACTGTCTCTTATATAGTCTCGGTATCAATAAGGAAATAGTTGAAATTATTTTGATAAATTTTAGCATACCGAACTTTTAAATTTTCTAAACTATTATGCTCGACTGGCTCCGGTTCGATCTGCTCCGATCCGAACGGATTCCGCCGGACTGTTAATATAGGGACTGTAAACTCCCCTAGATAGTATTTCGCCACTTCGTTTCATTTACTACAGCGAGAAACTATTGATACCATTTTGATTGGATGGTTCGTTTATTCAGTGGGGAAAATTTCATCAAGGTTAAAGCACGAATGAGGCTAGAAAAAATCAACGATGGAACGCGGTAGGCGAAAAACCATTTGGCACACTCACGTTAAGAACCCAACGTGTTCAGGAGGAAATAACGCGAAATTCCTAAAATTTCAACTGTAAATAGCGTACTCAAACGTTACTGGGAAATCTCTACGTTGGAACCGGAGAAACAAAATACGTTTAGAAGTGAACATATGATCGAAAACGCAAAACATCAGCAAACTCTCTAACGGGACGTTGAAACAAAAGCTGGTTCCCAAAACCCGTACGAGCAAGCGTTGACCAAGTACAAAGGATGCATTTTAATGGGCATGATGCAACATACGCATGAATGGATTTCGGACAAATACCCTGTAACAAAAATTGAACTTGCTACGCATAAAGGAGATGTTGTGGGTTAGATTCAGATTAATTTACACAGGTAAATTTGCCCGTAAGTCAATGATCTGACAAGGAATCTGTGTTTAAGTCTCGGAAAAAACGAAAATGGATAGGGACACCCAAAGTCACAGGAATGGTTGAATAGCTATTTTTTCCGAATTGAGCTTTTGGAGTGCACCTGTGTTGACCAGGGCTTTCAATCCCCCAAATTGTATGAATTAAAGAAATTGGGCAAACTAAAGAAAGTAGCAGAACCATAACAAAACCCAGCTTAAAAAACATAGTACACCCAACGCAAACGGGGAACATTTTATTACTTTAGGGCAATTTTTTATTACTTATTGTGTCTTATGACTGCGCATTATACACAAATAGTAATAACCGAAAAGTAACAAAAATTATGACGGGCACACGCTTGTATGTGTTTCTGCAGGAGAACATACAGCCAAGCACCGCAGTGCATGTGTTAGCAAGACTTCACTCGCTGCATTTGTATTGATGCAACGATCAGATTCATTTTTGCTATCTTCATCCACACATAATGAGAATCTCACCCGTCAATCTCAAATGTCTAATTAGAAACACTTTCGTTTCGTCCCCCAGTGTTTACATGAAATGAAAATATGTTATACTGTCTGAACAGAGTTGCCGAAGTTGCGAATATTGGATGGGCACGAGTTTTGTATTTTATAACAGGTGCAAATGAGTTTCCATGAACCAATGAGTATGTGTTTTGGATAGCTTGCAAGAAAGCGAATGTTTTTGTTTTTCTCTAACACAGTTTACAGATCGTGATGTCATTAAAAGACGCATTTCAAGTCTTTGAAATCATCAACGTTTGCATACTCTATGACGGGGAAAATGCTGCTTGGCAGCTCTTGTCATATTCTTCCTCTACTCCGTATGCATACAACGAGCGAACTAATACACGCTCACCGGATGAATTGGAGATTGAAGAAACTTGTAACATGTGCAACATATGCGACGGTATGTGATTTTTTTTTTACTTAAGATGGAAAGGGAGCAGTTTTTGCATGTGGTTGCAAGTGATTGAAACGACCATTATTAGATAGTCGTACTTCCGTAACACGTGCTAAATATATGACAGTATGTGTTGTTACTTGACTGGGGAAGAATTTTATTACCTTTTTAGTAATAGGTTTGTTGCCTTAAAGGCAATTTTGCGCTATTGCTTCTAAGATAATAAGGAAAAGTTTTGCGTGTAGTAGAATAAAATAAAATTGATTACCAACAGAAGGTTTTTTCTCAGTGTATTTTTGGCGAAGCATTATCCCAACACTTCATTCTTAGACAGGCTTTTTAGACGTTTTCTAAGCTACAGTATTTTAGAGAAAGTGTATTCCAAAATTCGAACACACTTTAAGAAAATTACTCTTGATTCCAAAAAACAATTCCACCCGTGGAAAAAACTCAGTTTGTCCGACAACAAATGTGTGCAAAATTTCATTGAATTCGAAGCCACTCAAAATCGGTCGATAAGTAATTTAGCAATAAACTTGAAACAGTGTTTGAATAAAATTTATCAAATGATCAAAATTTTCACCTGTATATACTTTCAGGTTTTATTTCGGTTTGAATCAAGTGGTTCGAGTCGTACATTAATGTTTGCCAATTCTACTGTATTAATCAACTACCAAGCGCCTGCATCGTATCTAGACAGGAGCTGATTGCTTTTCGACGCCAATGCATAAATACATAATTCGAATGTGTCTCAAAACAAAGAATGTACTGCAGATTGATGTCTCAGTTTCTGCTTTGCAGCTTTCACGTCTTTTTGTCACGTCTCACGGTTATTATGACACGAAGCGAGCGTAGCTTATTTCTGTAACCCTCCATATAATACTTGCGAATGTATAACCATTTTTTTTTCATACACAACACTAAATCACAAAAATTTCCCTAATTGTTGAACAACATGCATATTGTGGAGAATATTTCTGCCCAACCAATGCTATGCCGCTGCGGGTAACAATTTTCTATAACGATTTTCATTTCAATTGACCAATTTAGCTAACCTTTCGTCTCCGTTATCGACTCAGTATCGGGTACAGCGCGCTCCACGCTCCAGTACCATTTTATGGCATTGTTAGCGCATCGATTCGAAAAACTTTTAATTAAAACAGGCCTATCACCACCAACAGACCCAGTAACCGAATGCTGCTCTGTTCGCAGGACGACAAAGGCAGTTCAACGATGAAATTGGATCCGCGCGAATTCCAGAGGTACACGCTGTTTTTGACTGACAGAACCATGCTCTGTTTTTTTATCAAACACCACACTGCAACTGGTTGACGCTTTATAAACTGGCAATCGTATACTGTGTATTCAAAATTGAAAGTTTCTGATCTTTTTTCAGCGGAAAAAAGCATTGCAAATGAGAATACCAACGCTGTACTTCATTTGAAGCGTTTTGTATTTTCCCACAATTCCACGGTTTTTTATCGTGAAAGTTTCCCGGCATCTCATTTACAAAATTTTAATTATACACTAGACCTACTGAATGACATTTTTGCTTAACCCAGCCCGGCTAAACAGTCTTGCTGATGCTGAGATTCGTTTTAAACTGAATGGAAAAAGTTTCAGCAAAATCAGTGAATAACGAAGAACAAGAACATGGCTCGAGCTGAGCTGTTTTCTGTTCATAATCACTTTAATTAAAGAGTGTAACTTTTTAGAAAGACAGCACAAAAACCTTTCGCTGTGTCGCCGGTAGTGAATTTGAGTTCCGTGCTCGGGGAAAGCGAGTGAAGGAGTTTTTGCGCAGGGGCACTTGCAAGCTTCCCGTGAGTGTTGTTTGTTTTGATTTCCACGGAGCTCATGAAGGACGTTCGAAAGTTGTGCCGGAACGGAAAGTGCCCGGCTAGCTAGGAGAGCGTAATAATGGGAGTAAGGAAATGAGAGAGAGAGAGAGAGTGAGGGAGCGAAGTTTGATCCTGGAAAGTTTTGGCGCGTGATGATGATAGCAGCTTTCCGCCTCCCAGAAGCATAATCAGTTGCATACGGTGCAGGTAAGCGAGCGGTTTGTAAGATCGATTCTTATCGTGTTTGGCTGGCGTGGGAGCCACGGAATCGCGTGTTTCGCGTCTGTGCTTATTTACTCTAAGGATAAAGAAAAATCACTAGTGATAATTGCGGTTCAATTAGACTCAATTCTGTCTCCGGTGACGCGGATCTACCGAGTGATGGAGGAAAACTAATTTTGGATACGGTTTATCAATACCCAAACAGGATACGGATGTTAATGGAGCTACCGGTTTCCCGATCATTAATCTCGATTTAAATCAAGTGATTGATTGTGCCTGAGTGGTTTCAGAATGCTCAATCGTTCTGCTGCTGAGTGGTTCTAGATTGTGCTCATTAGCGGATAAAATAGTTTCCCCCACATTTTACCCGATCCCGATCTCGAGTGCAGGTTGAACGCAGAGTCCATCATCGTGTTGGCATGCTTGGTAAAAGGTCCCAAAAACCATCCCCAGTGCGATGAAGTTGATTGAGCATACATGGGTGGAATTTGTAATGTGCTTGATGTTTTTCCCGGCGGTTTCACCTTTGAAGTTCGAGCTTCCAGTGTGGGGTTTGGTGCTGTTGCTAGTGTCACTTTGGCCGCAAGTGTTGTGCCGCGACGAAAAAGTGATTTTCCACCGCAGAAAAGGATACCACTGTTGGTGACTAGTGGCGGTTTTGCTATACTCTCAGTGTCTTCATCACATTCACCCGCCGAAAGTGATGGTAGATCCACTTAAAATCTTCTGGGTACTCACGAACAGCACGTATCTAGGTAAGTGGGGCGATTTTCTGCTGCACCTTAAAGGCGAATCGTTTGCTCACCCTTTTAAGCAGCGGATAATGGCGCGAGAACGTTAAATCGCTTGACGGTTATTGCTATTTACTGCTAAAATGTGCGAAACTTGGCGACTTTGTACCGGTTTGCTGCATTCGAAAGGATCCACTTGGTTTGATTGCAGTCCTCGCAGGCGAGTGTCGCTCGCGTGGAAAGCATTTTAATATTAAACCCGAGGAGCACTTTGCAGTCAGTGATAATACAAAAACTGGTCCACGATGGTTGTTTCGTTTATGTTTGTGCATTCGAATGAATTGATGACTGAACGCTTTACTACTACTTAATAGGCGAAAGTTGTACAAGTTTTTCGGTGTACAGTTTCATTTGAATTAAATGGTCAGTAATGAAGAACAATACAACTGATTTCATCTTAGATTAATGGCTAGTGCCTAGGAGCTTGACAGTAGAATCGAGAGCAGCGAGAGAAATCTAACATATTCTTCAGCAGGCCGTTCGTGGAAGCTAAAGTTTTCACCATCCTACGATTAGCTTCATGGAACTATAAAACAATAAGTTTCTGCTAATGGCCAGCGTGATCTCTTCCAAAAGTTTCACTTATTTTAATTACTTTTTTTTCGTTGTTTTAATTACAATTCTCTTTCATTCATATCATTTTTGTGGCTATTTTCTTTACTTAAGTTGAGATTATGATACATATTCTTAACTACGTTATAAAAATAACTCTCAGCCATATTTGAACTATAGATCAAAACCGTGATGCTGCTTATACAGCTCAACCAACAGCTGGGGAGACAAAACACCGCAATCCTATTCGCTTCATTTATTGTCCCCACTGAGAGTGCGTTAATTGTGTCACAACTGTGGAGTTTTCCCTTCAGGGCATAGCTATTGTTGAAAATCCCATATCAACTGTTAGCCGCTAGCTTCGAGAAATAAAAGATTTTCTTAAGCTGTGAGACTCAATTGAAATTACGCCATAAGCACGATGGCTGCAGTCGTTTACCGGCATGTGGAATCGAAATCAACCATTTGAGATTAAACGGGTATTAACATATTTGAATTTTTTTAAATATATATTTATTTATAATATATGCAAACTCTAATGATTCTCTTTTGGGAACAAAATTACTTGAAATCAATTTTATGCGAAAAGGATTTCATAAGTTTGTTGTCCGTAAAAAATCAAAATACCAGAATTTCAGGCGAAAAATACTAATTGACACTCAAAAAGGTCATATTCCAGTGAAAAATGACTTCAGAAAAATACGATTTCGAACATAAATCATAATTTTCAGTTCAACTATTAGAAATAAGCTGAACAATTAGAACTTTCGTTACTAAAATTTTAAAAGGCTGTTTCTGTATTTGTATTTGTGTTTTGGTTTATTCATCTGACAACATTGACCTTATCTACATTAGTATAATAGCTTAAATCTAAAACTCAATCTATTGCAACTTACGAAAATTTGATAGAAAAAAAAGTCAAAATACGTTTGAGAAAAAAAACGTCCTGGTGGCGGTACTCGTTTGACATGTTTGTTCAAGAATGTATCAAGACAGCGAGCCTTGGTATCGTCAGAGGAAGAAGAAGACGATTATCGCAGTAAAATGTGATTCTACCGCGACCACTTCGAAACTTGATTTAGATCCAACAACTGACACCTGTCCTCGTAGTGAAGAAGACTATTAGGTGTACTCCAGGGTAGACATCTCATAGCGATACGAACCTTTGGAAATGATAGCGATATAATGTTGGTTGAACGTGACCTTGTGTTCCAATAGAAGATCGTTGATCAATGCGTTCAAGGGTACATAACAACGATGGAATTTTAAAATCACACATTTAGCGATGCTTATTGTGAGCTTGTTTCTGTTACACCAGTCACTAAAGGTATCCAACGATGCTTGAGGACGGTAGCGTTCCTAGACAGATGTCACACAAAGGTTGATCTTCAGATCGTCGACATATACTAATACGCACCCGGCGCCCAGCAAAATAATGATAAACTCGAAGTACAAGGCAAACAGAGGACGTAGATTAATGCCTTGAGGTACTTCGGAAATGTTGCTGAATGCATGTGAAACCAGTTTGACACTCAAAGTGCGGCCTGAAACATACGAGCTTAGTCATGAAGTCAGTATCTCAGACACGCCGAGTGTATGGGTATAAACCCATGTTGATCAATTAGAATATAGTTTCAGTTTTCTCCAGAGAAAAATGCAAAAGAAAATCAGCATTTTACACTATAGCTTTTTCAGTCTTAGGGGTGTATAAAAACGCTACTAGGTTTTATGTCCGATGTTTCGGCCTTTGAATTTGGCCTTCCTCAGGGGATCTACAAATTTATTAAAAACATTTTATGAAAATAGTACATTTTTTTTCGTCTTCAAAAACTCTGACATTGTTTTTTTTCAAAAAACTTACGTGAAGTTGACCGTTTTTCGTTCAGCGTACAAAGCTTTACGATAAGTTGTCATAGCTCTCTATAGAGCAAGATCGCGCCAAATGACCTATGGTCGAATATCGACCATTTTTGATTTGAATGAAACTTTGCACACGTATTTGGCTTAGCAAACTGAGCATTTTTCACAGATGGAGAGATTTTTTACACCCATGAGTTACATTCTAAAAGGGCGTATGCCTTTTGGCATAGGTTTTATTCGAAACATTGTAGCCCAGAAACCGTTGGTTGTATAGAAAAACTGTCTGAAAATGAGTTGTAGGGAATTAAAAATGCACCATAAAATAAATATACACTGTACAAAAAAACATTTTTTTGACCAAAAAAAAATTAAAAATAAACATTAAATTTCAATTCAAAAAAAAGAGTTGAATTTTTTTTAAAAGAAACTTGACGTTAATGCGCAACTTTTAAAAAAAGTCCTGGATGGAGAAATGGAAAATATTTTTTTTATGGTAGATTAATTTTTTTTTAAAAATTCTAACTCAAACAGTTTTCAAAATATTTGTATTCTGATGATTTTAAAAGATGCAGAGAGTCATTTTGAATCAAAAAGCTCTTAGTAGTAAACATTCTAAAGGCATCGGTTTTCGAGTTATTTTTAATTTAAGCTCGAAAAATTATTAATATTTCGGAAAATACACGTTTTTCTTAATTTGTCCATGGTTCTCTAGCAAAAACCATGCGTTCATTGGAATGCTTGATCAAAAATATACAATTCATTCTTTGACAACCAAACGATTGGATAAAAAACTCAAGCGCTAAACCTTAGCCTACCTACACGTTCCCCCTTTCCGGATGTTTTATAAAAAAATATGTTTGTCATGCAACACTACCTTCTTGTTTACTAATAATAACTGTTTGTAAAGTACGCAACCAATAACTACTGGGTTACCTATAATATCTGTTTTCGTATATAAATACGATTGCACTACTCCAGATGTGTTAGTAACAGTTTGCATTTTGTGAAGATGAATAAAGTGAAAATGGAATACACCAAGTCCAAATGCTGTAAACCCTTTCCTGATCATCGGTGCTCATCAAGCTTACGCAAATTAAACGAAAACGTTATTGCAAAATTAAAAATATTGAACAGTCAAGCTCATTTTAATACGTCTTTATCAATTTGTGATTCGTGTAGTTATTGGAATGATAGTCAAGTCACCATTCATCCCTTCGTTGTTTACTATTCAGAATCTGGAACACTTAAAAATATCAGCTTCATCACAATATCGGAAGTACTCCATCATGATACTGTTGCGGTTCAGGTGTTCATTTCCAAATTATTGAGTTTTTTGAAAACAACAATAGAGTTGAAAAAAGCGATATTAATGTCTGATGGAGCTGCCTCACAATATAAAAATAGAAAAAACTTTGCAAGTCTTTGCAAGTTCAAAACAAAATATAACGTCGATGCAGAGTAGCATTTTTTTTGCGACTTCTTATTTTAAAGGCCCATGCGATGCAATTGGTGGCATATTAAAACGAATGGCAGGAAATGCAAGTTTAGCTAAAGAACATGAACATCCCATTACAAGCGCAAAAGAATTGTATGATTGGGCTAATCAGAAAAGTAATGAAAATTCATCAAAAATGTCATATAGTTGGGTATCATATGAAGAATATGAACAAGGAGTAACAAAATGGAGCAATATTTTCAAAAAATCTATTATAATAGCTGCCACACAAAAGTATTACTCTTTTGTTTCGATTTCAGAAAATAAGATACAAAGGAAGCTGTTTTCAAAAGTTGACGAATCATTTACTTATGATGTATATAAAATATAAGGTGAAACTAGTTCTGTAAAGTATCTATGTCATAAAAAAATATGTTCCAAAGATAATAAAACTCGAAAATAAATATTTGATTCTTATATCACTTAGAACATTTAACTCTTTTCTTGAGAACCGTTCGCCCAATCGTTTTGTGGTCAAAGAATCAATTGTGTATTTTTGATCAAAGATTCCAATGAACGTATGGTTTTCGCTGGAGAACCATAGACAAATTAAGAAAAACGTGTATTTTCCTAAATAATTATAATTTTTCGAGCTTAAATTAGAAATAATTCGAAAACCAATGCCTTCAGAATGTTTACTACCAAGAGCTTTTTGATTTAAAATGACTCTCTGCATCTTTTGAAAACATCAGAATACAAATATTTTGAAAACTGTTTGAATTAGAATTTTTATAAAAAAATTAATCTACCATAAAAAAAATATATTTTTCATTTCTCCATCCTGGACTTTTTTTCAGAAGTTGCGTATCAACGTCGAGTTTCTTCAAAAAAAAAAAAAATAAAAAAAAATTCGATTTTTTTTTTAAATTAAAATTTAATTTTTATTTTTAATCTTTTTTGGTCAAAAAAATTTTTTTTTGTACAGTGTATATTTTTTTGCATTTGTATTTTTATTTCCCTACAACTCATTCTCAGACAGTTTTTCTATACAACCAACGGTTTCTGGGCTACAATGTTTCGAATAAAACCTATGCCAAAAGGCATACGCCCTTTTAGAATGTAACTCATGGGTGTAAAAAATCTCTCCACCTGTGAAAAATGCTCAGTTTGCTAAGCCAAATACGTGTGCAAAGTTTCATTCAAATCAAAAATGGTCGATTAAATTTTCGCGTATTTCCAGACGATTTGAAATGATTTTGCTCTATAGGTTCTCTTTCAAAATACTTATATTGAAACGTTAGAGTTAGTTTGAGCTTTAGAAACTACCTACAAACTTTTACCACATCACAAAGCGTTGGTGGATTTAATTCGTTTTCTCGGGCTTTTTATCACACCTCTGGAAACACCAAGATGGACTCTAACTTATAATTTTCGTTTCTATATAATTAAATGCTTGAAAATAGTATTTGTGTGGTTAATAGATATAGGGCAGGAGAGATACTCTATCCCGCTCACTATTCCTGCTCAGTGGAGATAAAATTTGCATCTATTGGTAATGGTTTTGGCTGTAATGTCGTTTCAAGCTGTATTGGTGTTAACGCTGGTGGTGGGATATGTGTTTTGGTTCTGGTTGTTTTTCGCAATCGTATGCAATAGTCCGGCTGAATGAAAAACGGTACAACTTTATGAAATTTTTTGAGAAAAAACCATGTCAAAGTTTTTGAATAGGAAAAAAATGTACTATTTTTATAAAATATCTTTAATAAATTTGCAGATCCCCTGAGGAAGGCCAAGTTCAAAAGCCGAAACGTCGGACATAAAACCTAGTAGCGTTTTGATACACCCCTAAGACTGAGAAAGCCGTATTTCCCTTGAAATTTCATGATCCAGTCGTCTTTAAATTTTCATAATATGTTTAGGAAAAAAATATTGAAAATACAGCGTATAATCTATGTAAGACATCATAAGGGCAAACCTTATGGGCAACCGTTATAGACGAACATTAATTTTCCGTCTTATTGAATTGGCTTTGTCTTATACCACAGTAAATTACTTATATTCCTTTAGGGGCCGTTCAATTATTACGTAAGCATATTTTTCCACTTTTTTAACCTCCTCTATTTGCTGACGTAATTACTGAACGGCCCCTTAACAAAATTCCCTGCGTTGGATTTGACATCAATTTTGTAGTTTCCAATTTGAGTTTTTTTTTCAAATGAGGTAAAACTTATGCTTATTGAAAGGTTACAGGATTTATGGTAGCTTATGTAGAACATAACAAAGTTCCATTAACTCATTACTTGCGTTCCTAACTGAGGCATTCCATGGAAAATTACTAAAGACGAATATTTTATTAGCATGTCATTTCCGATTTTGCTGAATTTTGTGCAGTTGTTACTTTTTGATAAATAGATCATTTTATGGTTTAATTTTTCAGTTCTTTATGTAGACTCAAGACTGCTATTTCAAAAGGTCCTTTCCAGAAAGGTGATTAATGTGTAAAATATATATTTGTGCGCCGAATGTCTCATAATGATGAAAAATATTCCTTGTGTCTAAACCGTTTGTTTGATTCGGAAAAGTTCCTTTTGAAATAAATAAACACTGTAAAAAAATTTAAAATAAGAGGTTTTTTTCCATAAAATCATAGTTTTATTAGTTTGTATTTCACCGTCAATAATTAGCAGTGTATATTTTTTTAAACGAAGAAAATACTATCTACAACTTTGCTGAAGTCATAACATGAATCAAACATATCTTTTTGGCTCAGAAAAAAAGTTTTTTTTTTACTTCTAATTCTACCAGCAACAAATTTTGACAGATAGTAGCAAACATTATTGCTTTCAATATTAAAACCCTTTTTAGTGTAGAATTTTTCACTCACCAGTCTCATTTCTGGATAGGCAAAATACTACAAGGTATACAGCTCTAGGGTTGTATGAAATGGTGACGTGGGACTAAACACTGTAATTACAGATAGAACTAGTTCCTTTGTTCAGTGATTCACGTATTTTAATTCTCAGCCTTCCCTTCATTTTTCAAAAATATTTTGAACAGTGCTTGAAAGAAATTAATTTACACTTGGTGATATTGTGCCTGTAACGTTTTTTTTTTGTGGGCAAAAAACATCCAACAATTACAACGAAGTTAAAGTTTTGCTTCACAAGTTTGTTTCATTTGCCAACAATTTCACTGTATTACGAAGACAGCTTATATGAGTATATTATGTTATTTGTAAAGTTAAAAATAAAAAATATCATATAACAATGTTGAAATGTAAAAAAAAGTATCTGAAAAAGTAAATGGACAAAAAAATCACAAGCACTCGCCGGCTTTTACTCTTCTATAAATTAGTATTTTTATGAACTTACTCGTTCGATATTATGTCGGTCACGATTTTTTAGTGAATTTCGAAGATAAAATTAAACAAAAATATCTTATAACTTATAACCGTTACAACAATGTTCAATTCTTGTTGAGTAATTTTAGGTTTTTATGGTAACCATATTCATGAAATAAATTATCAATCGCCATCAGTAGCAGCATTGCAGTTTTGGTTGCACGCGAATAGTAGTCCAGTCCGCTGCAATGATAGACGACGAGATACCAGCGGCGCTCTGCTTCACATATACTCTACGGTACTGCTACTTTTACCAGTATGTTTTCTTTCAAGACATCAGATTCTATTACGCTCTAACAGTAGGTTTAGAAATTGTTCAAACTTTTCGAAAACTCTTTACCTTCGAGACATCAAATTAGTCTAGGTTCGTAATAGCAAACATAAATTGAGCTATTGGGACGGAGAGACTCTGTCAATTCATTTTTGGATATTGATACAGAGAATATCACAGGGAATGGTTGGCTATTGTTAACCATCATGTGGTTATGCTGTTATTACCGTTTGTAATCTGACGCAACATTTGCCAGTTTCATTTCCAATTTTACAGAATGCATACCAGTATAGAAAACAAAGACGTAGCTCAACTTCAAAAGAACAACTGAACAAAGTTTCAGCGAAATCTAAAATGATTGATCAGTAGGGGTAAACAGGGTAAGACCGCCCTGCGGGGTAAGACCGCCCACCGTAGTTTTACTAGTTTAACGTGTCTATTACAGTATAATTACATAACATTTTGCACGTTTTTCTGTTTTGATAGTGCACGAACGGTCGCAGAAATAATCAAAAACAACCTTTCAGCTGGCAACCAGTCAATGCGCTATTGTTTTGCGGCAACGGGACTTAAGGTTTTTCAGTCTAAAAATCTATTGTTTTGTTCGTGAAAATACGTCTAATCGCTTGCCTGAATCAATCTTCTTTAGGAAATATCGAAGTCCGTGAGTAATCTTGTAATTTTGACTACTTTTTCGGTCAAATATGAAAATGTTCCACTGGGGGTAAAGTCGCCCACCATACGAGGGGTAAAACCGCCACGAATCCAACTGCTTGTTGTTTTACTTCAAGACCCAAATGCCTCGACACTACAAATGAAATATTTACAGGATCAGTAAAGCAACTTCAAGCCACATAAGACATCGATGTTAATCGACCATTTTCGATTTGGTTTAAGCTTTTCTAGTAATATATTTTAACAAGACTCATTTTTGAAAAAAGTAAACCTGTGTGAAAATGGTGTTAATGAACCAAAATAATTTTAGAGCCAGGACGGTGTCTTTGATAGGTATGACGTCTCCGGCAGAATTGAAAATAGTAGTTTTTTACTTTCGAAAAAAGTACACACTCTAAAAAAATTTAAAGAAAAAATATAGAAATAGAATTAAAAATATATTTTTTTTCAAATTTTTTTGAAAAAAACATGTTTTTGCCTGTAAAATCTACAAAAGGTAAGCTAAAATTTTAGGGTTGTTGAATCATGGAGTAATAGAAATACTAATAGCTCAATTTTTGTAATGTTTTTTTTTACGGTTTATTTGGTGTATAGAGTCGTTTGTAATTTTCTTCTTCAAAAAAAAAAAACAGAAAATTGAAAATATAAATAAAAGGAATAATAATTATTAGTATTTTTCTATACATAATAAGTCTTCAAAAGAATCATACAGATAGGTTTAATGAGTTTTAATTTTTAGCTCAAAGATAGGTATATTATGAATTCAATATCTTGAAAAACCCCAATCCTGAAAAATCTATTTATTTTGAAAACCAAAAAAGTTACCTAAACATTGATTTGAACTTGAAAAATCAGAGAACAAAATAAGTTAAAACTTAGAAAAAAATTTTTTTTTCAGATTTTTCACAGTGTATATTTTATTTAAAAAGAAAAAAAATACCATCTACAACTTTGTCAGAGACACTATACCGATAGAATCAACCGTTTCGGCCCTAAAAATATTGTTTATCCTCAAAAAATGGTGGGCGATCTTACATCGCTGGTGGGCGGGCTTACCTCGCATGAAAAAGATCTGTACATTTTCAATGAATTTTTAAAATTAAAAAAAAAAACTGGAAAATAAACAAAAATATTTCAGTTCTTATTTTTAAAATGCGGGTATTGGGGTACATTTTACAAAAAAACGTTGTTCTAAATAAGCAATCGGGCATACAAAACACACGTTTTTGTTGAAGACCAAACATTTCCAGGACTTTTCCTTAGAAAGTTATAGCACATTTCAGCATATTTTTTCGATAACTTTAACAACGTATAGAATAATGATTAGGTGGATTGAGACAGATGGAACTTATAACAGTTCTGATCACTCGAGCTAAACTTCGAGAAAAAGTATTAACATCATGATTCTACTTGCCCCTTTTCGCTTTGAACGTTCTTGAAGTTATCGGAAAAAAAAGCTAAAACATGCTATAACATGCATATATTTGGAGACGGAGAGTGGCGCAAGCGTACGAATCACGAGCTACAGGCACTACTTGGAGAGATTCCCATTTTGCACTTCACGATGGGCTGGGCATGTCGCGAGGATGCCGGATGACAGTACAGTAAAATCGGTACAATGACACCAGAAACAGAGAGGCCCAACGTGCTGGGTGGCTTGACCAGGTTTTAGCGGATCTACGAATGGGAAATGCAACGCTAAATAACAAGAAAACGCGAATCCGAGGGCCAAATAGAGTGGAGGAAATTTCTTGATACGACACGAGTATGATTACCACCTGACATGGATATCTTGTTCAGAGATTTTCAAAGTTGAGAGCGGGGCAGAGAGGGTGTTTGCATTGGATTGCTTATTGCAAAAGATACAAAAAAATGGTATGATGTCTGCTTTCGGCTCAAACGAATTATTTTACCCGCTGTCTAACGGATAATCATATCTCAACGAAATTATTAACGCTCTCAGTGTGAATTCCATGTTATTTGGTCTATAGTGTTTTAAAATGCTTAACTGTTAGATTTTCTATTCTCTTGGTGACGTTTCGTTATTTTTTCAATGCTTGTGAGTTACGTTTCCGAGTAATATTTAATTCACTCTTAGTCTTTTAATTGTCTTGATTCTTGAATTTTTTTTTTATTTTTCTCATACATTATATTCCTTACTTTTAATTATTTTCGAACTAATTTCCAGTTTTATAACAACTTTTCACCAGCTAACATTAAATTTCATTAATGCAGATAGTGTATGTAGTTAGCGAACTGAAAGATATGATACAGGCTTGAATAAATGTACAGCATCCAGACGGGACTGGAGCCCGCAATCTTCTTGTCTCCGTCGTGATGTTATATTAATTCATTGCTGCTTATTCTATTGCTCACCCCGCTCAACTACATACACATCTGTGCAGACGGTATTTTTCTGACTGAAAGGTTTCTTTTAGATTGCCTGGAGTATATTTTAACCCACTAGTGCCCAATACCGCCATTTGGCGGGCTTCAGTCGAAGTTTTGAAAAGCTTCAATATGTACTTAAATAGTGCCCGTTTAGAAATTGACTTGGGCACTAGAGGGTTAAAATAAGTTTTTTTGTAACAATGTATCATAGTTTCATTCTCCCAAATTCTGTTGACATGGAAATTTATTTCAAATACTTATACTATTTTTTACAATATATAGTTAGTTGATGCTTACATTTGGATAAGTATAGACGATTTTTTTTTATTTTTTTTTTTCATTTTAATAACCACTCTAGAAGCAACGTCATAAACCCATTGCGTGATAATAAAAACTAGCTATTCAGACACTCAACCGAGGAAAAGGTCGTTGCACAGTTTTAGAAAATAGATGGTTCGGAATGCGAAGCTTTTGTTAACTGAACCAGTATAAATTTGTAAAGCAATCCTGTAGAATAAAAAAAAAAATGCGGAAAACATAACCTTTATTCGGAACAATAAACCACTTTAAAACTCGTCTGCTATCAATATTTAGCTTGATTTGATTAATCACATCATTGGTTTACACGTTTAATTGTTGTAGAAGCATAATGGATCGCTAAGCAATGCAAACTACGTAACGAATAAAAAACTAATAATCAAGCAACGTAAAGCAGGTATTAGACGAAGCAAATATTTGCTATTTTTCAATACAGATTTAATTTTGTGCAAATAAAAATCGTACCAAAAACTGCAAATATTTGCTTCGTCTAATACCTGCTTAAGTGATGTAATTTTAGAACAATTTATGAATGGATGTTTTTGTTTTATTTTCCAACGTTTATAAGACTGGATGATTTATATGTTCTACGGCACATGTTTAGACTTTCAACTCGCGGAAACTGCACGATTTGATAGCTAGGAATCAGATATCATACT
Source organism: Wyeomyia smithii (assembly GCF_029784165.1). NCBI lineage: Eukaryota > Metazoa > Arthropoda > Insecta > Diptera > Culicidae > Wyeomyia > Wyeomyia smithii. Next base: position 35,831,696 of record NC_073696.1, read on the forward strand.
TGGTTTTGGTTTATCAAGATGTAATGTACACATAATCTAACTTGTGTAGCTTCACATCGAATTTCAATGTGTATGATTTCTCGGAGGTGTATATATATTATTCTGTTTCGACAGATCGCTTCATGTCACAGGATAGGATTCTTCATTTGAGCATAAAATCAGTTTCTCGTTTCAGGAAATTTTGTCAAAGTTATGTACAGCCTCTATTTTGAAGTAGAATACTTCTCACAGGAAGTTCGGCTACATAGGGATGTGAAATGAAAATCTAAAACCGAAAAAAGTGAAAAATATGTCCAATTTCAAATGCTAATAAATCGGTTAGTATTCGATGGATTTCCTTCGTTCTTGTAGCGATAGATTGGAAAATCTTCTAAAATTCTTCCCAAATGAAGATAATTGTAGTTTTATTATTCAAACTATTGTATTATTGAAAATAGTCAAGCCTTGTCAAAATGAAAAATTTGAACTCTGATTGGTCGTTGTATGATTGCTCCCCAAGCACGGTCGACAGAATCATATACCTTGCAATTGAAAATATGCCGAAGCTGCTCATAATAGTTCTAGACAGCGACAACAGCAGTCATCTCTTAGCAGCAGCAGTAACAGTGCAGTGGATAGCAATGAATTGCGCACTAGTTGCAGGGGATCGATAGCAGCTGGGCCAGCTGATGCAGGGACAGCGGATACCAATGGCATAGGGATACCATCTGGTCGAAGTTAGAAATCAAGACAGCTTTTCTCGGCACAAATTTGACTAAGCCATTCTATTCTTCGAAGTATGAGCAAATGTAACACATAATATGTGATTTACCCTCTAAAATACAATATAACACTCTTTTATTTACTTAAAATACACTCAGTTTTTATTTACGCGGGAATATGTACCTCGTGGAAAAACGCGTAATTCAAAATTCCTTCCATTTAAAAATCCACGTGAAAAACCCGTTAATTAGAAAATCCGTGTGGAAAAATACCTAGTGAAAAAATGAGTGTATCTCCACTTTTATCAAACCGCTTTGAATTGTTACGCATTAGTAGATACTTTAAAAATTCAACACACGTAAACTGTTTCAACTTCAACTTAACAAATGCCAGATGCTTAATGGTAACAGTAAACTCATTAACGAATCTTCTTATTACTATACTGAGTTTCAACCAATGAAAAAAAATCGATTGCAGTGAGCAGTGATGGAAACGAAACGAATATGATGCAATTATCGTTTAATCTCCACATGTACACATCATGAAGTGTACAGACCGCGACTAAACTTGAATCCTTTCAACACATAATGAAATGATGATATGGTGCGTAGGTTTCTGGGAGAAAATAAACACATGACTAGACTACATCTGCTCTGAGAAGCGATTCGCTCGTTGCGTTTGTCTCTCCATATGCCGGTCGTTAGAGGAACAAAGAATAGCAGCAGAAGAATATCATGTCGCCTGAGCAGCAGCAGAGGTGTGGTGCGCTGAGAGGGAAAGTGTGGGGGAAGGGACTACTTCGGCAGCGGTTGACTTGAGCGAGAGTAGGAGAGCATACATTGTCATTTACTTTCTTTTTCTGACAAAAAATCATATTCATGGGTAAGAATGGGGTAAGATCGCTCTGTGTACAGAGACGAATAACTTCATATACCGAGTTGTGCACATTGAGAACCATATGTTGTGGTGTACACTAACGACAAGCAATATATCGTAAAAAGGAAAGCAAAGAGAGTGAACCAACACAGATACTTTGTTATTCGCATACTGACAACGATGTCAACGCATCTTAGGCCTGCTTTATATGTATTCAAAATCGCTAGAGGTGATTTTTTTCCATCGCTGGCAGTGAGCGTTGCGACATGGGATCGAAAACACTTATTGAGCAATTTTCAAAAATTCTGCTCATTGCCTAACAACAAAATTAGATATCTTAAAAAAATCAGGACAAATGCTATAATATAAAAAATAAATCAGGACGCCCAAACAGGACTCCAAAATCAGGACATGTCCGGCTAAATCAGGACGGATGGTATCCCTACAATGGCAGCGTATAGCGGCCACAACTGTGGCATGGCTACGAATAGCGTAGCAGTTACAGCGGGTATATTTGACCATGAAGCATTTATGCAATAATTGAATGAAAATTGCAATTGCAACAATCGGCCTTTTTCAAGGCTACAAAATGTTTTTGGAAGAGCATAATGAATGGTCATTATTAACTGCAACTGAGCAGCTGCAAATGCATTGCAGTGTGATGTTTATTACGATTTGTTGATACTGTGCTTAACAAGCGGTATATACGAAATAAATCCGATTTCAAAATGACTGATACGCAAGCAGCCGGGTTATCTTTCTTGTAAAAGTATTCTACTTAAACCTTGCGGTCGTGGTTTTGCACACAACCCTCCTGTGATTTTTTTAAGAAAAAAGCTGATAGGTACTTAATGTGCCATATTAAATATTGTATCATACACTCTTGGCAAAATATATATATATATATAGAAAAAAAAATTGGCAAACGATACGCAAGCTGTTATAAGCATTTCTATGAATAAATTCACCACTCCCACCGCCTAAGCGACTTTAGCCTTTTGCCACCAAGAACAATATATCCCGATAACGACATAATCAATTTCATTCTTCCCGAACGTCATTTCCATTGCTGATCAGAGCCGCTGCTCTGGACAACTTTGATTACGCTCGTCTACGTAATCAGCTGCCGGGTCCAGGCAAGAAACCTAATCAGACAGTGATTAATATTAGTTCGCATTGCTTTTTGCCAGTGTCTCATCAAAAGTTTGCTTCTCCTTTCCCAGTCCGGGAGGTCGGGCGGCAATACGACCGCAACACGGTTCCTTTGTGTGACCGACGGATGTCACAAAATCGCCACCGCAGCGAATCGCTCACAAGATGCTGCTTCCGCAGGGCAGGCATAAAGACGACCAGTAGAATTGACTGTAATAAGCTCTGATAATTTATCATACCTGAATCTCAATGCCTTATAAGCAAGTGGCCACGTCCTTCGACATGATAGTTATTGTTGTCTTTTGGTGAATTGCGGAAGTAATTGAGGCTGACACGGTCGGCCTCTGATTGTGCTTTCTGTGGATTCACTGTCATATGCCATGCAAGCTGTCACAGAGACTGAACGCACATGATATTCCTAGTGTGATCTGACGTTTGTTCGTGTGATTTCTGTTCTCTTGCCCGTGGCTACGGAGGAACGCAATGCTTTCAAAGTAGCTTCTCGTCCGGAAGCGCATGATAATTCCGGATTTAGCTCAAACTATGAAGACGAAACTAATTTTCTGAATTCCTGAAGGCAGTTAATGCGACAGCAGTGGAATGGGTCTTGAATTACCTGGTGAGCTTGGAATGAGATAAGCTCTCTTCCGTTGTTGAAATCATTTTATAGTCTGTACCCTAAGCTGCACCAGGTTGATAAAATAGACACAATTTTGCTAATCATTCTTGGGAATTATCAGCCGGTCGTCAGTGTCATGTTGATATGAAACTTTACTCATCCTTCACACGGGACCGGCGAAAACTTTTCCTTTCGAGAATTCGGAGCAAAGCCCAAGTTCGTAATGGATGCTGTAAATTACAACAGGATACATGATTGCACTTCTACCAACTCAACCAACCGAGCGGAAAAGTTTCCGCTCAAGTATATGGACCTCATTAGTGCGGAGAAAATCATTTACCGGACGTCCGAGCGCACGAAAGCGATTTATGTGTTTTGGGAAGCGAATTGCCCCGGACCCAGTTTCCCCCAGCTCAAATTGCTTCCCCGGCAAGAACGAATTCACGATGACGGGCCCAAACTTGATAAATTTGCTGAATCAGTTCAGCGTTACTGTGGGTCAGGACTAGGAAACAACGACACAAGTTTTCAGCGAGTCATCCCACATGCACTTCCATTTCGGTCGATCGGGATCAGCAATTGTTTTTTTTAATTGTTGTGCCTTTTTCGCCTACAGAGCAAAAACATTCAAGCAATCAGACCCTGGTCGCGGTTGGAAGGACAAGATGACCAAGCGCAGTTGGTCCTTTTGTCCCATCATAAACCTCACGTCTCGTAAAATCTCTTATCGCAAGAGCTGCAATTTAATGGAAATTTTTTTTTGGCGTCGTCGAAGGACTAATTTGGTGCCCCAGGGATTCGCAGCAGATCGGGACCATATTTCATATCTATAAATTTGATAAAATTTTATGGTGCCAATAAGTCACGTTTACGGTACGTGATTTATCTATCCCCCTGCTGGTGAGCAACTGCGTTGCTTCTCTAGGTGAGGCTTTTGGTCACTGGCTGTATTTGCCAAAAACCCTCCCACACAAGCCAAGCTGCAGTCCCGAAGGATGAGTCTTTGACCGAAGTGCATATCTTATGCATACAGTGTAGGTACCTTGTGCCTACATAAAAATCGAAATATTCATTGGATATTAGCAAGGCCTCCGCTTTGGTAACAGAACCGAATATACCGTGCCCGGCGTATGGGTTGTTTATTCTAGCACGTGGGTCTTATAACTCGTTCCTTCATTTTCGTCTGCCCACATTTCTTTTTCAGTACGAGGCAAAATCAGTCACGTGTGACATTTTTCTGCCTAAAAACAAAATCTCTTACGAAAGTTATTCTATGGAAAGTTGTTGAGTTTTCCGATGTGAATGTGTTTTCGCTTTCTTCGAGCAGTAGAAAACAAAAACACCCACATATCGCAGCTGGTCCAGCATTTATATGCACGAAACAAATTTTCGCCACCTTCTCGGGATGGTAGAGACAAATTTCCAACTTGACAAAATGTGTGTGTGTTTTTTATTTGCTGTTCGTTTCTTCTACGCAATATTCTCCATCGACGCGCGATCAGGACAACATCGTGAGCCAACTGCAAATAACCGAATAAATATTTAGTGGATTATGTAAATTTATGACGACGGTTGCCAGTCCGCATGGTGCCTGAGAGCCGAATCGCTCGAAGCGTTGGTGGCGCTCGGTTTCAGCTCAACAAATACTGACCAGTGAGCTGTAAATTGTGTTGGCGATATTTGTTTCCCCGAGCTAACAAATAATATTGTGCGAAGAATGAACAGAGGACCTAGAGCGATGAATGATGTGATAATTTCCTTCTGGCAAAAATTGAGTGGCGGCAAGAAAAACCCTAAAATGTCATAGTTATGATGCAGACGGTAATTTTTCCTTTTTTTCTCATACGTGACTTTTTACTTCATTGCAAAAGATTTGAAAAAATGAAACAATGTAATATTACTTCATTATACCCCATTTCTGGCTAATACGACAATACAAGTTCCCATAGAAAACAGAAATATTTAATATAAAAAATATGAAATTACATTGCCGAGTTGAATTGCACAAAAACAATAAAAACAAATTGACTAATGATAGTGACAAAAACAAAATACTCAACCATGTTATGATAGTTACAAGAAATAGAAAGCAAAAAGCAATATTTAGTTTGAAATCAAACCTGTTTGAATGTTATATATAAAAAAAGATAACACAGTGCGACAAAAATTTACTTTTTTTTCTGTCTTGGCGTCTTTGTATGATTTTTCATGTATTTTGACGCAAAAACAAACTACCCCGGAGGAAAAGAGCAACAGGGGCGTCCTTTTGGATTTTTGCGAAATCGGAAATTTTCGATGTTTTTTCGACGCCATACAGTAGCAGTGCTGCTGGAAGAATTCAACGTTCGTCAGATATTCGCCTTACGGTCTTCAGAAGAGTTTTTCCCAGGAAAATTTCCTATAAATATCATGTATCGATATAAATTAGATGTTTTGAAAAAGTGGATTTTCTCATATTAAATCGTATGGAAACTATAAGCATCTGGCACAGAAATATAGTTTCACCGATCGATCTGAAAAGTTACACAGTTGTTATAGGACCCATAAGAAACACGAAGAGTGCATGGGAGCTAACTTTTTTTTCGTCTCACCCTAATATATATACACCTTCAAGGAATAACAACATTGAATTACGATGGCAAGCAACACAAACCAGATTATTTGTTCTTCACATCTTGACAAACCAAAACCCAATACGATAACTGATTTGAAGCTGCCCTGAATGATATCCTTATTATCAAATCATGGAGTTTCCTAGAACTGAAAGCCTTTTTATGGGCCGCAAAATTTGTTCATCAAGTCCTATGAACGTTAAAACATAAAATGAAAACAACCAATCATAATTGTTCGAAAATCGTATCGTGAATGTTGTTCGATTTTGGTTGTTAGCTTTTTATTCGTTACGTAGTTTGCATTTCGTGGTGGTCTATTATGCTGCTATAACAATTAAACATGCCAATAAACCAATGATGTGACTAATCAAATCAAGCTTGATGTTGGTAACAGACGGGTTCAAGTGGGGCTTTTCCTCAATCAAGTATCTGAAAGAGCTAATCTTTTTTATCACGCATCATGCAACGGAGGAAATGCGGTTGATAAAATAAAAAAAACAGCTAGCCTAATAACAATTCATAACATGAATGTATCCGAATGTAAACATCAATACACTAAGGTCGCTTTTTACGCGTTTTTTTCGCGGGTTTTTTACGCGGCTTTTTTACGCGGATTCCGGAATTTACGCGGTATTTTTTTGTGCGGATTTCGGTTTCCCTTCACTCGGAATGCAGAATTAACGATGATTTTTTTACGCGGATTCCGGAATTTACGCGTTTTTTTTACGCGGATTCCGGAATTTACTCGGTTTTTTTTTGCGCGGATTCCGGAGTTCACGCGTTTTTTACGCGGTTTTTTACGCGGCACGTATCCCCCGCGTAAAAAGCGGCTTTAGTGTATGTTTAGTAAAATAAACTAAAACAGAATGCGCAAAAGTTAACAATCAATTTTAAAGTAAAAATTCTCCCTAAAAAAGTATTCTAAAACATATTCCAAACAACCTAAAACTTACAAATATGCTATATGCACAAACATCAAAAAAATAGTTCAAGTTTATTGAGATTGAAAAAGACAAAAAAAAGAATAGCATAAAAACTATTTAAAAGTGTAGCTCACTAGCATTGATAAAAAAGTGCAAAAATGTCGGACCGAGATTAAGAAACTAGAAAATAAACATGTTTATACGACAAGACACAACACTTATGGTACTTACGGTGCCAGTGTTGTCTTTTGTCATATGTATTCGTTAGTTCTTACGTTGTGCCAAAATTCAAAGTAAAATCCACAAGGTCTTCAGTATTCTTGAAGGCTTAATTCAAACAAGAAAACTACAAAGTGGAATAGGGAAGAAGGTCATCAGCAGTATTTTTTAATTTGGAGACGTTGACTTTTCATCCATTCATACACGGAAACTTGAATGGTACGAGCATGGAAATGATCTCGATAAATCAAATCATACAAAAACAAATTACAAACAAATACAACATAGCGGAGTTTAATTCAATAGAAAAAGTTTAATGTATAAAAAAATAAATTCAGATTTTCAAGGAAAAATATATTGAAATGAAGATAAATAATTGAAAAAATTGAAAATGAAAAAAAATAAAAAAGACTACCTTTGATAAACAATAAATAGAAATATAAGTGGAATCTTAAGGAAATAGTCAAAAAAATCATAATGTCGCAAAAGTTATGGAACAGTAATTAATATTCATATCATGCCAAGCAAATGAAAATAGAAGAAAAATAAATGCAAAATATAAGTTCTGCGAAACAAGAAGAGTTTCGACAAAACAGAAAAAAAAAAAAAATCAACAAGATGTGTAATAACAGTAATAAAATACAAACAGGAAAAAAACAGAAAAATTGCTAGGAAAAAGAGTAATGATTCAAATTGAGTTTTAAGAAAACAATCAAACAAGACTGCTATGAAAACTTATATACATAACATAACCAAAGAAAGAAATATCATGAACATAACTAAAGAAAGAAAAATAAAACATGTTAAAATATGAGTTAATCACCGAAAATTGATGTAGAATAAAAAACAAAGTAATAAACAACAAAATATATTGGAAAATATTTGAGAGATAGAGTAATCAAAAATATGAATCTTTTGGTTACCCTATCTCTGTTTAGAAAAATAACAAATTGATGTTTAATTTAAGGGGTTATATACCTTTTTGGAGGAGAAAAATGAGGGAAGTTTGAATTTATTTTTAAGCGCATAGCACCATTTTTATTGCATCAAAGTGGTATTGTTCTGAGAGTACAGTTTATCAACAACAGAAAAATACATTTGAATTTGAGATATACCAATTATTACTGGAGTAATGGCCTTTTCCCCCAAACGCTTTTTTTGCAGAGGCTTGCGGTGATCCTGATAGACACTCAGCGGGTCAACTAAAATAAAAAAACTTATTTTTTTTTTGGTTTGAAAGTGTGCCGTGTCCTTGAACGATCGCTTTTATGAGTATTTGGTTTTCGGTGCAAACGGGAACGTTTTTCCCAAAAAAATGCACGTTTTGAGCGTCAAAAATTGCATTAATTTTTTTTTGCGGCAAAATGTAACTGTGTGTTTTAAAAAGCGATCGTTCAAGGACCGGCGAATTTGATAACGAAAATATAAAAAAAGATGAAGGAAATCGGTTCAGTAGTTTTCCCGCAATCAGGATCACGACAAAGTCATTTTTTGAGAAACACCATTCCGAGATAAACGCGTATAAAGTTTCAAGTTTACCTTATGCGGCCGTGGCGAAGCAAACCGCTGTAACTTTATTCTTACTGCTCAGATCTCCATAAAAATTTGTGGAAATGTTCTCAAGATGTTGTACTTCAAGATAATGCTATAAAAAATCGATTTTTTGGAAACTGAAAAGGTATAGAACCCCTTAATATCAGATATCATGCTAATCTCTGTGCAATCCCGAGAGTGGGAGAAAGGCATTCTACTGATAACACTGTGGAAAGCTATTTCCACACTGAAAATTTAACGGCCAATAGACTATTATTGCTAGCATCCCAAAATGTTTATATGTTGTCCAAATATCGCAGTTTTTTACTGGAGGAATTGCCGTCCTATGTTCTCGACACTGAAGCTAGCGCTATTGTACAAAGACAGCTTTTAACTAGAAGTAATTCCACTGCTCTCACCGCTGACGCTTCCACTACCGCTGCTGATACCCGCTGCCGCTGCTGCCACTACCGCTACTACTCAGTTTGGACCGTCCTAGTTGGCACCCACTCGTAAAATGATTGGTTTGAGCACATACAGGCTCTCATATAGCCCAAAGAGAGCATTCCCGATTATCTAGCTCTAATATTCTGTCAACCGTGCTAGGAAAAGCAAGCACTAAGCGACCAATGAGAGGTCGAAATCTGCGTTTCAACAAAGCTTGAGAATTTTCACTAGTACAACAGTTCGAATAATTAAATTGTTGTCGAACTTCCTGCAAGACGTATTTTGACGTGGGACGTCTTTGTTTACTATACTGGGATGCTTTCTGTAAAATTTGAAATGAAACTGCCAAATGTTGCGTCAGATTTCAAACGTTAATAACAGTATAACATGATGGATAACAATAACCAATATGTTGTTGGATAGATAGAATATAGAAAATTTTTTTGATATGCTAGTTATCACTCTAATTTCATTGTTAAGCGGTAAAATTGATAAAAAGTTTCAATGAAAAATTTACGAGAAAAATGAACCAATTACATGCGAGCATTCCTAGCACAGACGACGTGAATAGACACCATCCGTTCCCTGGAATATTTTCTGTATCAATAGGTCAGTTTATTTTTGCTTCCATGAGCTAATATGATGTCTCGAAGGTAAAAGTTTTCCGAAAACTTTGAAACAATCCCCATTCTTGAACAATCTCTAAACCTGCTTTCAGAACCTAATAGAAACTGATGTCTTGAAAGAAAATATGCCGGTAAAAGCAACAGTATCAGTGGAGTGAAGAGCCGCAGATCTCTCGTCGTCTATGATTGCAGCGGTACACTTCTATTCGTACTGCAGCGGTACTATTCGTATTGCAATGGTACACTTTTGTTCGTACATTTCTATTCGTGGGCATTCAAGCAAAAACTGCAATGCTGCTGTTGATGGTGATTGAAAGATTATCTCACTAAACAATCGTGACCGGATAGTATCGAAAGAGTAAATTCTCAAATATACACATTTATAGAAGAGTAAAAGCCTAAAATGCTTGTGAATTTTTGGATTATTTACTACGCTTCATTCAGAATTCCTTTTTACATTTCAAAATTGTTAGATGATATATTATTATTCTAAGCTTTACCATAATAAATGTATATAAGCTGTGTTCGTAATACAGCGAATGTAGTTGTAGGCAAAAGAAAAAAATTGTCAAGCGAAAAACATAACTGGAATTGTTGATTGCTACGATTTTTTGCTGAAACTTGTTAATAATTTTGTTTAACAAATCTTCTCAAGGGCTTCCATATTATTTGGAAAGCAAGATCCATATTATAGATTTGATTTAATCAGAGTTAAATAGGACAAAACAACAATTCAACGTAAGTATTATTGGATTTGGTTTTTGAGGATATAGAGTTAATTCTGACTTTGACGCATTACGAGAAATTCTTGGTTCTTCTTCAACAAGCACTATACGCTTTTGCCTTGTCAAATACATGTTGCTTGCACAAAAAAAAATACTACAGGCATAATATCGCCAAATACGATATTCTTTCAAGTGTTGTTGAATATATTTCGAAAATTTATTTCCAGTGGAGGCTGAAAATAAAAATACGTACAGTCGCTGAGCAAACACATTGATTCTGTCTGCAGACTTTGTATATTTTGTAACAATAAATCCCCCAATCACAGTGTTTATCCCCACGTCACCATTTCATTCGTATTTATATATCGAAGGCGTTCAAGTAATCAGAAAAAAGAAAAGGTAGAAAAATTAAAAAAAATGTTTGCTTAAAAGTCGGACAAAGTGAAGTGAACAAATAAAAGTTCAAATTAGAAATTCACGAAAAAAAGCCTGATGGAACGCTATTATTAGCGCTCTCAGAGTTCAACCAATCGTTTTTCGACCCTGTACAAAGTTTCTTGGCCTCGTTAGAGCTTCAATTTGGATGCTTATATTAGTTTGCTATTTGACCGCAAAGATAGCGCTGCGATGTCAACTTCCTTCTCTTACACGCTACAGCTATACGGTTTCCGACAAAGCTGTAGATCTTAAAATTTTACAAAACTTTGTAGAAGACACAATCTTCTTCACATCTCTCTGCTGCTAAGATGTGAACGTCCGTCGCACCATCCACTAATAAAATTATTGTTTAAGACTGACTGACTGAATTTTTTTTGTTTTTTTTTGTGTGTGGTGGTGTGGGCTTAACAGGTTGATTCTTTAGCCTAATTGGCTCGTTCCCTTTGTTGTAGTTTAGAAATTGTAATATTGTTTTGATATTTGGTTATCATGGAGATACGATTTACAGGTTTGCCAAAGGGACTTGGTAATTCTGATTGGCTGATTGGAAAAATTTGATAACCTTCTTTACTGAAACTAACTCAAAAACCACATAGGCAATGTACGTAACGCCTCGTGTATCGACCTCTGGCAGGCAGCTTTGAACCTAGGCAGCACTACTTGGTTGAATCTCAGAATTACGCTTTCTTAGGGGTCTGTTCAGGGTTATCCGAGGGATCTTGTTGTGGGTGACCGGCAGTTTGTCATGATGACATTTAGCACAGCTCTCCCAGATTGGCAAACCGTATTCGATCACTGGTAGAGAGATTATTTTGTGCTGTCCGCAAGCTTGCTCTTAAGTGATAACTTGGTTCGTCTGTTGATGAGTGGATATAATGATTTGATCAGGAATTTGTATATTATTGATGTTTTTTCCACTTGTGATCTGGATAACAGCATGCTATCCAGGGCAAGTCCGAGGTATCCCTCGATGTGTGAGTTGTTTATGCTAAACCTCACGTTATCAGGTGGAATGAGTCGGGGTGAGCTCGAGTGGCCGATTGCCTGTGTTTCAACTGCATTAATCCAAGTCTTTCAGTTGAACATCCAGGTCTGCTTGGAGTTTTCTTGTCAGCGAACGGATCACTTGCCCTTTGTACATGATGGCAGTGCAGTGTCAGAACACTGATGTTAAAGAGGATGGGTCCCAAATGACTACCCTGAGGGATCTCAGCTCCAACATTAAATTTATCAGGCTGGGAGTTGTTCAAACAGACTCTGAATAATCTTTTCACGGGAGTTTACAGCGATGCAGTTTATAAACTAGGCCAAAAAAATAACAGAATGGAGAATAGAGAATAATAAGAGTTGAAAAAATAAAAATATAAATAATATTATTTATGGATACCACGTGGTAGCTGGTTAAGTAGAAAACTATCTTCGTCTATCGACCACTCTATCCATATTTGTACTGATGTACATTCATACCATAACCTGCCACATTAGCCGCCGCGGTCGACAAAACATTCCGCTGTGAGTAATAGTTTCGTTCCATAATTAAAACAGCTTACTCAGGCTTCCCAGTGCAGCTGCCATAAATCCAGCTTCTTCCGACAGGTCATTTGGGTCGGTCGTACTTTCGCAGAAGTCTAGTTATTCGCTGCGGGTTTTCCACGGAGGAGTAATCCAATTGCTCTCCACTATGCCACTATGCTTCGAAGCAAGTTTTACTTCAAGGAAACCCCCGCAGCGATAATGCATAGTTGACCCGACAGGTGGATAGTAGAAGAACACGTTTAAATTGCCCGAATGTGTGCCGCATGGTCGCTCACTCTCCAGTAGACTGGCAGGAAGCCGGGGCCATGACTGAAAGACTGGCCTGGCCTGTATCGAACGTGTTCGTCGATGGAAGTTGAATTTGTGCCAATCCAGGACACTCTGCTGCCAAGTGAAATTAGCTACTTCGTGCAGGATTCGAAACCGGAGCTATAAAACGTATCTCGTACAGTGAAAATATTTTGTCGACAAGGCCAATTTATGACCAACCATTATTGAGATACTGATGTAGCTAGTTTCATAGCAATTACCAATCCGAATTATTTATTACTAGAGATGAAATTGGCCCGAAAGAAGATATTTCCTATATTGTGAGAAAACCCGATTCGCCATGCTGCCAGTCAGATTCTGAATAGAGGAATGTAGTGCACATCCCACAAGGAAACGAATGAAACTGTTCGAATTCGAACAAAACTTATATTAGAGGAAATCCCAGCAGTGCAATGCCCGTCGGAGGGCCGGCCGTAAAACAATTGAACTAAATCTGCAATTTCCAGTCCAGCCACTCGAGCGCTCCGCTGGAAGCTCCCTCCGGATTTGTGCTTGCAAAAATAAATAGAAAAGAGAAATCATTCAGAGCAAGTGAATTGTAGTCTGATTGTTTACTTGTTATCACCCCCAGGGCAAACAATCTGCAACAGGAAAGAGTGAAGCCTTCAGAAATGGTCGCATCCTTTCGACTGGTTCTGTGCAGTCGTCTACAAGGGAAATGGTTTCTGTGGAAAATGTAACTGTTGTACCTCAATAATTTAATTTTTGAGCGATTTATTGAAGATTTACCCGGTATTTTTATCTAAAAATATACAAACAGTGTGTGAAAATAACAGGAAGAAATCTACACACTAAATTTTCATTGCTGGAAACCAGCAAAATTTTGCTGATATTCTACATGCTGAAAAATCAGCTATGAAATCAGCAAACTTTCTCGCTGAAACGATCAGCAATTCGAAACGTCAAATTTTTGACACCATTTTGCTGAAAATCAGTTGTGGAGTTGCCAGAAATTTAGCAATTGCCAGCAATTCGCTGATTCCCGGCAAACAGAATTCTGAATGCTGAAAATCAGCAAGAATATTATTACTGATTTTTTTCAGTATTATTTTTCGCTGAAAATTCTTTTCAAATTTTGGTGTGTAAGCTACTTTCCCATTTATACACTACCACTTGACTCGCACGCTGCTCAAGTCAGCTTCCCCAGCATACATGGTGCAATAGAAAATTATAGCCGTGAAAGTATTCGTTTATAAAATACTAAACCATTCGGTAGCACACACCGCCTCCCCCCCACGAAGCCAGCCGGGAATGTTGCTCTTCAAACAACTGCGAACAATTTAGACGAACTCTATTTTACTCCGGCAATAATTTAAGCTATTGCATGCGGTGCCTGGAGCTTTAGTGCCAATCGCAGCAATTTCTTACCAGATCCCAACTTCACTACATGTTATATATGTGTGCAACCAGCAGGCAGGCATGTGCAACCGGCAGCCAAGTATGCTCGCATGTATGCGGAGATGTACCGCAAAGCGCTTCTATTGTACAGTTTAGTGGTTTCTGTACCGTCGGAAGCCATTTTGCTCGGATTGCCTTTGCATCATTATCCCGGTGACCATGTACCAACCAGGAGCAACCGACCATTGGCTGCCATCGCTACCCGATGCTGATGCTGATGCTGGTTCTCGAATGATAGCGAACCTCACGGTCTGGCCCAAGGCAGCAATGACGGCGAAAAAGTGCAACCGACCAGAACCGCAAATACTCTCCGATAGTAACGGAGAGCTTAATAAATATCTGCGATAGACAGAAGGAATAGCGGGGGGCGGGAAGGTTTCGGGGCTGCTCGTTTGGTTTGTTGTATTTATAGAGGCTCGAGGCACAACGAGGACCAACAAAAAAAAAGGAAACCGTATTCTTGCCAGCCGATTGGAATTGGATCTGGAGGTAGTCGAATATTAAAAAAAGCAGACCCCGACCTGATAGATCAGCTACAAGATAGACACCTCCCACGAATCGGAACGTGACTACATTATTATCCATTAGAGAAATTGAACATTTTTCAGCGCGTTGATTGACGCGAATAAAAACGGCAGTCAAATGAAGAAACGAGAGAAACTGCTCGATTTATGAGCTTTAGTTGATTTTGCCAAGCTAAAAAAAACAGGTCTCGTGGCATAAATATTATTTTTGGGGTGAATGTTTCAGTGTTTTGATAACTAGTGCTTTGCCAGATGCTTCTGGTTAAATTCAACTCAGAATATGATGCAGTATTCTATAAAATATTGTATGTCTTCCAAACATGTATAAACATTAACCGGTTATAAACTGAAAAAGCAGCCACAGGTCTTTGTCTTCCATCAAAATACATGAAACCCAATAAAACATGACTTAACAATATTTTCCAATACTAAATTTTCATCGAAAAAAGTTTTTTATGCGTATTCATGTGTATGAATTTTACTCAACACTAGACACGTTATCAGATGAAATTGAGGAATATTTTATTGATAATTTGGATATTTTTACCAGGCAAAAAGATCTGAATGTCATCTCAAAATTTAGTAGAAAGTTAGTTGAATATAAAATTCTACTGACCTTGTATCCTTTGGACGGATTTCGCACCTCCACAGAATTCAATGGATTTGTGTATGTGTGTGTGAGTGTGATGACCATATTTTTGAAAATCACTTTTTGTTTTCGAAATCAATTTTTTTCGGTGGAAGATCCCACCTTCAAGTTCTACAATATTTGCAATAAAATTTCAGACAATAATGCCCCAAAAGTCATCCATAGGCAGCTTAAATTTTCTCACTACTAGTCGTATATGAGACGCACGAGCGTTCAGAAGCAAAAAAAATGGAAAATACTTGACAGTAAAAAGTTTTCGCAGCAACATTTTTTTTTTATATTTTTTTATTTTAAAATGTCATCCCTTGAAAACTTTTGACGTTGGTCTACGTCTTTCTTCACTATACTGGGGTACATTCTGTAAAACAGAAATGAGCATGTTGGGTTGGCGGAATGGAAGATTTCAAATGCGAATAGCTCTCTCACATGTAACAGGCAAAGCCTTGATGCTACATTCCGATTCGGAACTTGACTTTCGGTTTATTTATTCACAGACTTCGCAGCCGACTATTTAGTGTACAGAATAATTGGACAATTCTACTGACACTAACAGTCTCTTCCGAGACGGGCTCGAACTACGTACACTGGCTTATTAGGTCAGCATCGTACCATGAGACCATCTACACCGAATGCAATAATTAATATGTCGTTGGATAGCTAACACATACAAGACTTTTATAAAATGATAATTCTCACCACCTTTTTCTTATAACATAATGCAAGTTACGAAAAAGTTTCAAGGTCGAATTTTCCCATACACATTCCATACGATAGGCGCACTTCCCTAACGCAGATATCAAAACGGTAGAGGAAACTATTCCAAGCATTTGTTAAATAAATATATATAAACTGCTATGTAAGAATGCTCGTTATTTCAATTCACCTATTTTATATTCGAAAGGCAAAGCGGACGCTTCTTCCTGGAGCAGCAGAAAGCGGGCGGTGGCAAATATTTGTGCTTATAAAAGCGCACACCATTGAACTGAATTGCTCATTTGTTTATTGACCGGCAAAACGGACTGAAGCATTCAACTTACTCATTTCTCAAGTAACATGCGAGAAAGGTGATTTTGCATCCACCGATTAAGTAATATGATTCGTACTATGTGTGCGTGACTTTCTGCAGACCGACAGTGACCGTGCGTACAATTACTTCGTACTGTGAAAATTTACCCTGTTTGCGTTGTCTGTAGATTTTTTGAGTCTCGAATAATCTTTTTTATGTTGATGTCTAGTTTAGAAGGCAACTAATCATCAGATAAATTTTGTCATGACATTCGTAGTCCCACGTCGAACCTGCGTTTGTGCACTTAGGCACATATCCTCATACTTTTTATACAGTCATGCCTCGATATAAGGCAACCTCGATATAACGTAACTTATACCTTGATATAACGTTTCTTTTTAAAATGTATTGAAATTGAAAATAAATGATACAGCAACTCTTTTTGGACTATTAATTGCTTCAAAAAGGGTTTGTAGTTAGTTTTGAAACCAATGCGAAAATTGTTCAAAATGTTCATAAAGGTTTAAAAATACTAATAGGTGATGGGAAAGAGATTTTCACGCATCCTTTAGTAACAATTTACAGTCCTGCATCCTTCAAAACAATTTTTTTTGCTTGTTGAAATTTGCTCTGAATGGGCTTAAGAAAAATTTAAAAATATTGAAAGGTGATGGGAAATAGGTTTCCACCCATCTTTTAGTGACCTCTTGTATAAATTGAAAAAAAATATGTTTTTTTGCTTCTGAAAATATTTCTAAATGGGTATAAGAAAGGTTTCAAAATACTGATAGGTTATGGAAAATAGGTTTTCGCACATCTTTGAGTAATCATTAACATTCTTGCATAAATTTAAAAAAATTTTTTTTTGCTTCGATATAACGTAACTCGATATAACGTAACGAAAATAAAAATAAAGTTGCCTTATATCGAGGTATGACTGTATTTTTTTTTTTTTTTTTGAATCACGACTCGGATTTGACACATATCAATTCGTTGCACTCCGTGTTTGATCCGAATCAGTAATATCGCACAGTGAATCAACTGAATGGGGTTTGGAGTTACCGACCATTCTCCTTTTACAAGTTTTAGTGACTCATTACTTTGAAGGGTCATTAACGAAGCCGGCCACGTCCTTGCAGTCAGGTGGAAAGTTGAAATGGATGTAGGCGTGACCTTTACTCTTCGGAAACCGTGTTAACCTCTGCATCTCCACAAAGGCCACAGGAAGGAGGTTTTTGTTAGTAGGGAAGGGTAGTTTGGATCAGGATTCATTTTGATAAGTGATGCGATCATACATATAATTTATACTCGACTTTATTGAAATATTTTCGGTTTGTTCTCCGTTCAGTCGGCTGATTAAAGATACACACTTTGATTCTTTATATTTGATACTGGATTAAACTAACAGTCATTAATAATGTGGTAGGGGCCACGTGTGAGTGATTTATTTTACTTGAGCACCAAATTGTTTAGTTTTCTGATTGAAGACCGATATTAATCGATTTAATCCAAAAGACAACGCTATGCTGTAGGGGACACGCTCAGTAAGTGGCATATTTCAGTGAACTGGAAACTACCATACTACATCTGATCTGATTTATACCGACACACCTGACACGGTATTGAGCAGCTTATGTAGAAAAAGTATTGATGATTACAAAAATTTCTAGAGTTAAAGCGGTTTGTTTAATTGGTTACTAGTCGGTAACATCTTCGTCAAACCTGCAGTTGCAGAATTTTATCTTTCAAAAAAAAAAATAAAAAAAACCTGACAATAAGAGAGCCGATACCCTATCTGAAAAAGTTAATATTTTACAAATCAAA
Organism: Wyeomyia smithii; assembly: GCF_029784165.1. Taxonomy (NCBI): domain Eukaryota; kingdom Metazoa; phylum Arthropoda; class Insecta; order Diptera; family Culicidae; genus Wyeomyia; species Wyeomyia smithii. The sequence continues at coordinate 35,849,835 of NC_073696.1, forward strand.
TTTTTTCTCATAAAACTAAAAAACTACAAAAGATTAGTGCTCATCGATCGATTGTTTCATGTGCGTAGAGTGCCACCAGGAGGATCAGCGTCCTGTAAGGTGCGAATTTGGTGCGAATCTGTAGGCTGCGGGACCGCAGTTGGCTACGGATTTCGTAAAAAAACCCTGCTCGTTACCACAATTCGTCTATTCACCTTGTTAACACATGTTACGAGTGTACCAAGATAAACAAATTCATCAACCACTTCAAAAGAATCCTTATCCATCACCACCGCAGCATGTGTCTAGATGGGTTTGCAAGTTGTGCTCTCGAATCTGGCTCAGTCTAAGGAACAGGATGTGAGAGAGAAATTTATATCCGAAATTGAGGAGGGTAATACCTTTCTAGTTGCTGCAGTCGAGTATATGTCCCTTGTTATAACCTTTGCATTGAAAAGAAGAACCTTTTTCAGATGGTGATAAAAAAAAACTAAAATAGAGAATTGGGTTTGGTAACATTTGCATTGTCGGTAACTATACTATCTTACTGGCCTTCCGTCAGTTCACCGGAACATTCACCATGGTGAACAAAAACATGCATGTAGGTATGTCTTGAAGTTCTTTCTTCGTTTTATTTATCAATTCCTTCTCAGTTTTCGCTATAATTTCGTCGGAATAGATCTAACGCTTCAGGTTTGCCCAGAAATTCTCAATGGCACGCAGCTGGGGAATGTTGGACGAGCTCGCCGACTTGGGTATCACATCGATATCAAGTCGCTCCATCTCCTCCAAGGATCGCTCCAAGTAGTGGGTTCACTCCAGAACCGGTTACAATACCACATCTTCGCCCTTATGTTATTTATTGATGAACGACGCAACTTCCGGTAGGCACTTCGTACTATAAACACGTTCACGGCCAGTCAGGAGCGAAAAAAGAGCGATCTCCTTCTCGCCGATTGACAGTTACATCGACCTAGAACCTTTATGGGAAACTTGGTGTGTGAAATGAACTTCATCTCGGAGCTCATTTTCTTCAAGGGAAAAATGAAACACGAAGCGCCCTGTCAGTCGTTGCCATCCAGGGTGCGATAGCTCTCGTCATTAATCGGGAAAATCAACAACATCATCTTATTCAGCCGCTGCCGCTGCATCATTACCTGCAACTCCGAGACGAGTGGACGGGACTGCCGCTTCCTGACATGTATGTCCATGTTCACTGCTTGGCCGGTTGCACCGACTTCCCGGCGAGGCGCACGCAGTGATGCAACCACTTTTCCCTCGGTCTTCCTCTTCAGCATCTTTTGAAGCTTTTTGTAGTTTATGGTCGTCGGCCGTCCGAAATCGGACTTTCTTTCGATGCTCTGATATGTTGTAGATGCCGGTTCAGGTGCTTCAGGCGTCCACAAAGTGCCACACGATGTCCATTTTCGACGCGGTAGGGCAGCGTTCTTTGAACGCGTACACTTCTGAATGCAGTAGCTTCACTGTTTTCGCTATCATGGCTAGAGTTCGACTGATATAGTTGTCATTTTTTGTTCTGCTGACTCATAGGTTGCTAGGATTGATGCTGAATATGTACTTTAGTAAGTGCGTGCGAAGGTAAACCCTCGAAAATTTGGCAATTTTCATTCGTTTTTTTAATGCAAACGAAAGCTACGAAAGTTGTATCCGCGATAACGCCTCGGCACTCTTATTACTTGCACTCCGAAAGCTTAAACCGAAAAAAGGAATTTTTTGAACTAAATTTCTATTTTTACCAACAGCATTTACCCGTTAACATTCAAGTTCATTGAGCAGACAATGTGTGCAGTAGGGAAAGCGCAACATAAGCGAACTGGAAATATGTTACAAATTTGGAAAAATATACCGCATCCTGATTGGATTTGAACCCGCAATCTCCTTGTCTCCGGCATAGTGTTTTGACCAAATAAACTACGGGAGACGGTGGTACTGTTCCACAATCTATATGCGTATCACATTCCACTGCCGACTTATTCTATTGCTTATCCCTAACTACACACACTGCTGTGCAACATTATTTATAGACTGAAAGGAAAGTCTCATCACACACAGAATAGTCAGCTGATGTTGATAACTCTTATGCGGGTTCAAGTCCCGTCGGGATGCGGTATATTTTTCCAAATCAATATCATATTTCCAGTTCGCTTATTTTTCGCTTTCTCTACTGCACACATTGTCTGCTTAATGAACGAAAAAAGTAAGTTCGGTTTGTGTACAATACAATGGCATCACGCGGCTGCTGGCAGCACAGAAAATGTACAAACAAGGAAAGCAAGCTAGAGCTTATATATTTTTCAGCGTCTTTGTGTGAGAGTGAAATAAAAGCCACCATGAACCCTAGTGCAACTAAGACAAGGAAATATTCCAGTATCATGCAATGTTATTTTCTTCTCCTTCATTAAAAAAGAAAGTCAAGTCATCCGCCAGTCACAGTGAAAATGTGTTGGTTTGATTTTCACCGTTTCATTTTCTGGAAACTTATTCCTCTGAATTTTATTCCGTTAACTGTGATTGTGTAAGTTTGGTTTGTGTACAGTACAGTGACATCACACGACTGCTGGCAGTAAGGCACACGTTGTGTGCGCGTGAACTGTCTGCTTAGCTGGTTGGTTAAAGTCGCAAGTTGCAGAAAGATGTCGTTAGCATTTCAAACGAGTAAGAATTTGAAATCTTACATGCGATTTCTGGAGTTTTTTGTTCCAGCTTGGATGTCTGTTATCTTTGGTAAAAGTTAACATTTCAAGTATTCACCAGTTTTTTCTTCAAACTAGTGTGTTTTGTGTGAGTAGATACTACAAGGTGTGGAGGTGCTCGGATATGCAACGAAATAAATGGATTTAGTATGATAAGTACAACCCGAAAAAAATGACCTCAAAAAAACCTTAAAAGTTGCTGTAATTGTACATAGTTATACCATAATTTAACTATGTTTTTCATTGCAAATACATCAATTTTACATTAAATATCATTGTCCAGAACAATAAAAAACCTTGTTTTTGCCATTTTTACCATGAAAAAGGGGGGTTGTTATGTATCTTACCAGCATTTTTTCAACCTTTTTCCCCATACATTTAGAAGTCACTGACAATGTTTTTCAAGGTAAATTTATTGTTGGTGGTAGATTCAACAAAAAAAAAAACGTTAAAACATGGTAATGGTAAAAACGTTTGTAAGCTTACAATAAAAATACCATGTTTTTAATGGTTAGGATAAAAAACTTTGTTCATTTGCTGTTTACACCGCAAAATACATCGTAAATTTTTTTTCGGGAAGTTATTGTTTCTAATTTGTGATGCCTTGACAGTCGAACACGTACCCAATGAAAAAATAGCCGACTTCCTATCGCACCGACTGTTCAGGACTAGGGGAAAGACACCCTTGATATATTATGAAATATTTGATAAAATCACTATAAACCATTAAAAACATTTTTCAAGTATTTATTGAAGCTTTTCGAAACTTCGACTGAAGCCCGCCAAATGGCGGCATTGGGTACTAGAGGGTTAAAATGTATCAACCAATATCGCATAGTACCTATAATCGAGGCATTTTTCATGAAAATGGAGTTGTCTATCCCCTAGGTGTAACACTTGATGTCAGTGTGGATTGTAATATCGGGATTTTCTCTAGGGTTTTTTTATTGATAGTCATACATATGTTATACTTTCGGCTGAGCAGTCACAAAAATTTAGAACTACTTATTTTATACTATCCGACGTTTCGTCACTGGTCAGTGACGGTGACGAAACGTCGGATAGTATAAAATAAGTAGTTCTAAATTTTTGTGACTGCTCAGCCGAAGGTATAACATAAGTACACAACTTCCCAACAGTCGAAAACTCATCAAAGTTTATGATAGTCATACATCCTACATGCGTTTACCCATAAATGTAACTGACATTTCTCTTACGCACACTGGCAAACTTTTGTGACCGTGTTTACTACAAAGGTTCTAATTAATGGACGCAGTAGTCTTATTTCACAAGAAAAGGGTTGTTCATGTTTCTCGATGTTCCTACTTCTCGCTACTTTTAGAGTTCGCAGAATTTAAAACGATCAGATTCGCTCCAACAGGTTCATGGAGGTATTGAAGGACAATACCACAGTTACACACAGAGAATTCTGAGTGTGAAATGCCAGAATCTGGATAACGATGCCATCGAGTTATAGGTATTCTAAAAATTCTCAATCAGGATTCTTTGTGTGTTACTAAGGGTATACTATTTAACTTACTAAGGGTTGTAAGCAACGCCACGAAGTTTAACGTAGAACTACATAAAACTATTCGGTACAACACAAGCAAATGGGAGTAAATTATATCGCCAGTGTTTGAGGAAGCAGCACGACTTGAGAAGAGCTATTTAAAATTAACTAAAAGAAATTGAAAACTTTTGAAACAAATAATGGTACTCAAATGAACCAGTTTTGAACTGGATGACTTTTTTAGCGAATAAACGTTGATCGTCCATTGTCAAAATTGTAATTTTTCTTCGTTTGATATTTTGAATAACTATCAAATGTTTTTAAATGTTTAAGCTAATCAAAAACAGTTGAAGTGCTACTACTGAATTTTAATTTGCACATATAGATACGACAGCACAATGGAACAAACACTATGCGGCGCAAACAAGTTTCGACAGTCAGATTGTATGCAGATTAAAAATCTAGCGCAAAACGAGGAAATACCTGTCTTCGATCATTTATTTATTTGCCCTCAAAAGGACAATTGGTGTTCAATTTGAAACTGAATATAATCGCATCTCTGTGCTGCTCTGACAGTGGGGATTGTAGCATTCTGAAAAAACAGTGGATAGCTGTTTTCACACTGAAAAATTGGACTGGTGTAAGCTAGAATGGTTTGTTTAGCTGGCTAGTGTACTATTCGAATAATAAAATAACAATTAATCTATACCTATAAAAATGCAGTCCGGTCTGTCTGTCTGTCTGTCTGGCTGATCCATATAGGCTCGGAAACTACCGTACCGATCGACGTGAAAATTTGGGCCGAGAAGGTTTTCATGATAGTTTGAGACCCCTCCCTCTTCTGGAACGGAGGGCCCCCATACAAATGAAACACAAATTTCTGCACATCTCAAAAACTAACCAAGCAAATGAAACCAAATTTGGCATGTGGATGTTTTTAGGAGTTACAAATATGTCCAAATTAGTTCGACACCCCTCCCTCTTCTGGAAGGGAGGGGTTCTATACAAATGAAACTCAAATTTCTGCATATCTAGAGAACTTACAAGTAAATAGAACCAAATTGGGTAGGTGGATGTTTTTAGGGGTAACAAATGTATCCATAATGATTTGACACCCCTCCCCCTCCAACAAGGGCGGGGTCCCATACAAATGAAACACGAATTTCGCACAGCTCGAAAACCAATCAACCAAATACAATCAAATTTGGTATGTGGATGTTTTTAGGAGTAACAAGTATGTCCATATTGGTTCGAAACCACTCCCTCTTCTGAAAGGGAGGGGTTCCATACAAATGAAACACAAATTTCTGCACATCTAGAGAACCAACCAAATAAATAGAACCAAATTTGGTAGGTGGATGTTTTTAAGGGTAACAAATATATCCATAATGGTTTGACACCCCTCCCTCTTCTATAAGGGAGGGGTCCCATACAAATGATACTCAAATTTCGCATAGCTCGAGAACCAATCAAGCAAATATAACCAAATTTGGCAATTGAATGTTTGTAGATGTAACAAACATGTCCATAATGTTTCGACACACTTCCTTCTTCTGGCATGTCTCCAAATGCCATTTTGAAATCCAAGATGGCGACTTACGGTTTCTGAAAACCAGCGGCAAATGACCAAATACCACCCAATATGAGTGTTTCCGGAATTGTTATGACGCACTGAAGCCACAAAGACCTCAGACAACATTTTGAATTGTAAGATGGCGACTTCCGGTGTCTGAAAATCTGCCGAAAATGACAAAATACCACCCAATATGAGTGTTTCTTCAACCAGATTGACGCTCAGAGGCCAAAAACTGTCCCCTAATGCCATTTTGAAATCCAGGATGGCGACTTCCGGTTTCTGGAAAACAGCGGCAAATGACCAAATACCACCCAATTTGGGTATTTCTGGAATTGTTATTATGCACTGAAGCCAAAAATCGACCTCAGACAACATTTTTAATTCTAAGATGGCGACTTCCGGTTTCTGGAAAACAGCCGAAAATGACCAAATTTCATCCAATATGAGTGTTTCTTCATCCAAAATGACGCTCAGAGGCCAAAAATTGTCTCCCAATGCCATTTTAAAATCCAAGATGGCGACTTACGGTTTCTATAAACCAGCGGCAAATGACCAAATACCACCCAATATGAGTATTTCCGGAATTGTTATGATGCACTAAAGCCACAGATCGACCTCATACAACATTTTGAATTGTAAGATGGCGACTTCCGGTGTCTAGAAAATCAGCCGAAAATGACAAAATACCACCCAATATGAGTGTTTCTTCAACCAGATTGACGCTCAGAGGCCAAAAATTGTCTCCTAATGCCATTTTGATATCCAAGATGGCGACTTCCGGTTTCTGAAAAATAGCCTGAAGTGACCAAATACCACCCAATATGTGTATCACCGGATCCAGAATGATGCAAGGAGCTAAAAATTGACCTCAGACACCAGTTTGAATTGTTAAATGGCAACTTCTGGGAAACAGCCGAAATTAACCGAATACTACTACATATGGATATTTCCGTAATCGAAATGATGTATAAAAGCCAAGCATTGACCCTGGACACCATTTTGAATTCGAAGATGACCACTTTCAGTTTCTAAAAAAAAACGAAAATAACTGAAATGCATTCAATATATTTCCGGAATAGAGGTGATGTACAAAATCCAAAAGTCGAGGATGTTGTCATTCCGATAAAACCAATCATTTCAAATGATATAAACAAATCGCAAGGAATCAATGAATTTGAAATGTTTAAAATTATCATATTGAACACTAAAATAGGCGAGACGAAGTTTGCCGGGTCAGCTAGTGCATAATAATAATGCAGTAATCTATCGGATGATTTTCCGATAGAGTACTGCAAGAATAAAGAAAATCCGCTGAAAATCAACCGACCTATAAGCGTTTGAAATTGAATATATTTTCCCCTGTTCCATTTTTAGATTTTTATTTTACACCCCTATGTATCGGAACTTCCTGAGAGACGCAGTTCTACGTCTAAAAACGCATTATATTAGTGTGGCTTATACCAATCAGTATGGAAGACGAAATGATGCTTAAGTACTTCTCTTGTTGATGGTTCTCGTAAATGTGAGTTGTTTCCATTCTTTTCAGCTATCGTCGTATGCATGAGAAAATATTAAATCTCTTTGAATTGTCGGGTCAATCTTTTCAGGAGAATCTGCTTTTAGTCATTGAATAACTTGTTTCTAGCAGCAGCCTTTTCGATTTAACATGTATTCGAATAATATTTGTGATTTTATACGAAACATACTGAACAATATTTTTGAAAAAGTGAAAACTCTGCGTAAATTTTAATCGTGATGGTTTTACATGTTCTTAAATAATGAATAACCACCTTTTGTTAATTTTTTATACTATTTCGCTTCATCACTAACAATATCATTTTGTTCTTCTTCTATCTACAGTTACTAAATTCATCCGTATTGGAATCGCTGACAAGAATGACAATCCACCGTACTTCGACAAGGCTCTATACGAGGCAGAGGTTGATGAGAACGAGGACATTCAGCATACCGTACTCACTGTCACCGCCAAGGATCACGATGAATGTAAGTTATCTATTCTTCAACTGCTTCTTGTTAAGAATCTATTTGGCCTCAAGTAGGATTGGCAAAATTGGGTCCAAATTCCTTCATGCCTTGAGCAATGGCTTCCATCCGAATGTGAAACGGTTTTTTTGTCATTGACATTCCTTCGATCTTAAAACGCCAGACGATTAGTGAAAAACTTCAGATGGTGAAAGCTGAAATTAATAGTAACCCTTTAGAACGGCAATGATAGACCCTTCAACTTTGGAAAGATGATACGGAAACCCGACGTGACCCGGCCAATTCTAGTTTATTCATTGCGGATATCCGGCCAATGGCCGTGTTGTTGTCGGGCAACCGTGGGTGGGCGGTAAAAGAGAGGAAACGATATGGCTTCCCAGCAAATCGTTTGCCGCTGGAGGGCCCCTTATACGGCCCTAGCATACACATCCTTTGCAAACACCGGAGACGATAAATCCACACTCTATTATCATCCGAGTGCCCGTTTTGAATGCGCTGCTTACGAAACCCGCGCTACAGGAACCGGAAAGAAGAAACAGCGCACAGGATCTTATCTCTCCGCGTTTCGAGTCTGTCAACAGTTTGCATTGTGATAACTTCCTTTTCGACCCGCGACCGGAGCATACGAGCGCAGGGTTTGTTTGATTATATTTTGACTTTCTTCGATCAACGCCGTTATCCGTTCGTCAAATCTACATGTTATTTATAGGCGGCTTGTGAAATTGAAAAGTCTTCTATTTGACTCTCGGCCCTTCGGAAAGACCAATGATTATCGCATAGCTGCGACGTTCCAACAGCAAACCAACAAACGGATGATGTTCCAATTCTAGAAAGCATAAATGTCAACAATAATTTATCTTCCTTCGAGTATCCTCCCGTTCGCCACGCGCTCAGATGTACAGTACATGTCTTGTGGCTTTTGTTTTTATTCCATTTCCAATCTAATACCGTGGTGGTGGCGGACGAAGCGCACAACCCTGGACGAATGCTGGGCCGGATGTTGGCTCGAGCCAAAACCGGAAACATTTGACTTGTGGACAAAAGACTGGTGCGGTTTGGAAAATGCATCCGAGGCGTTTCCCATCCGGAGCATCGGTCAGTGTAGTACCCGAGTGTCGTTTCGAAGACAGACAGCCAGTAAGGCACAGAACATGGCTGTTGCTCTCGGCTAGCTGGTTGTGTTAGCCTCACGACGAGATTTAAGCCATTAAAACATTGGATTTGGATTGTTTTTCGGGGCAAAGAGCAAAATGCATTTAGTTGCCGGTCAACAAGAGGAGCAAGAGGAGAAAATGTGCTCTTTTGGGGGAGCGAAATAATGGCTTCCTACACTGGTTTTGCGAACGGTCCCCGAATGTGTCTGTCTCTAATGGGAATTAAGGGGTATTATTTCGCTCGGTTAACGTTCAAAGGTAGATTATAAAATTAGGCTTCCGGCATTAGTTGAATAATGGTTTTCAAATTATTTGATTAAAGATGCGCATGGTATTCTCCGTGAATCTTTGTTAAACAAACTCTCTGTGACAATATTGCATTGTCAGTCCTAAGGTAAGAGTACTAAAATTTTTGTTGCTTGCTATTACAGACAACTGTATGACTTTCCGTTAATTCTTCACGCATTATACAAGAGCTAAAAGAAGCGAAAAGCCAACCAGCTTTTCAGGAAATTTGTTGCTCCGTGAGTTTTTTCAAGTGCTCAGCTGAAGCCCCTTCTATTCACTTTCTACGGAGTCCGGTAAAATTAAACAACACTGGAGCATTTTTATGTTTACTTTCTAGACTGTAATGCTATTACAACATCAGTCAAATTTTAATCGCAAAACCCTTCCCCTTCTCCAGCAACGCTACTTTACTGCATGCGGCACATCACAAGTGATACATTTCATCACGTTGAATACTGCGGCAAACCGCCCGCTTCATGGCCGCGGTCCAATAAACAAAACACACACAATTTACGAGACGGCTGAACGGCTAACGTGCAAATTTAGTACGATATAACCACGCCCCGGTACACATAGCATTACAGCGGGCGGCCCCAAAAAAGGATGAAGCCTTTATAACATTATTCTGACCGACACAAATCGCTTGCACCAAGATCAGGACATTTCTTTTCGCCCAACTTTGCAGCCGCGCCATTTAGCGGCGCCACCGTCGAGACGAATCTTGAACGGTGGTACAACATCAAAGGAGTTTATGAGGTAACATATTTCACCGCTCGCTATTTTTTTCCCGTTTTGCACCTCACTTAGAAACGTTCTATTTCCACCGAGACGTGTGGTTATGGTTTCTGTTTCACGGCTGCGACACTTGTGGATAGTCGTGAAGAACAGGCAACCATGTGTGTCCTTTACATTAGGAACGAGAAAGGCCTGCATCGCTTTGTAAAGCTGTGCCGTATTCACGGAGCTGTTCATCACGAGCTTTGTGCCGTAAGCTCAAATTGCTATTTCTTTCTGGTGGGTAGATAACAAACCATGTCGGTCGGTAAACGTTTTACGGCACTTTTTATGTCGACTTTCGCACCATTCATTCGCTATCACTCCCAAAATGCCTCCTCTAGACTATGTCACTTGTTATCGGTGTCCTCATAGGAAACGAGGGCCTCTTCTGTTTGATTGAAGGAATTGGATTTCAGGAAGCAGTACCTACTTATTTGCCGAGTTCTCTGCAAAACGTTCGTAGATATCCGGTGCGCGACGGGCCATTACGATCGGCTTGACACCGACCATGGCAATCATGGGGAAGATGACAATATATGTCAGCTTTTCGCTTTTTGTTAAAACTGACTCAAGTTTTCAATTTCCTTTTCCTTCCACAGCCTCGCGTATTCGATACGAGATCACAAGCGGTAACATAGGCGGTGCCTTCGCGGTGAAGAACATGACGGGCGCTATCTACGTTGCTGGCGCCCTGGATTACGAGACGAGAAAGCGAGTAAGTATACATATCTACTCATACATATATTTCGATCGATAGCAACGACAACGCTAGAAACGAGGACGATTCTGACGATTATGATTGGCTGGCTGCTGGTAGCAGCCGCCTTCGCAAGGAAGAAGGCAAAAAATCCAGCAGCGCCCAACTGGATTGAGAGCGATTATTATTCCTTTTGTGCCCAAGGGCGAACGGAAAAGCTTTATTCTCGGAACCATACCACGGCTTCTGCCCTGCCTGGCAGCCATGACGTATGCGGGTGTTGATGACACGGAAAATTGTATCCGGACTTGCCGCGCCGATAACAAGCCGGTGACAATTTGAAATTATGGCACCCGGTGACGCAAAACGTTTCGCTCCATGGATGGCATTCACCTTTTTTTTCAATTATCGAAAAAAATTTAGATGCCATTCTTGGTTCCGCAATCCCCGAAGTTGCAATGCAATTGTCACACGTATTTGTTGGCGTTTGGCACGATGCCTTTTGCGAATGGATTGACAGTCCTTTCAGGGTTGAATTGGTTTTGTAGTCCATTTTGCGGTATAGCCGACATTATAAGAAATTGATTTCATACTATTTTCTAATCATGTGGATAATTGTTGAATATTATTTCGAATTGTCATGTAAGGTCATCCGCCACTGACCATGCTGACAAAGTAACCTTCCTCTCCATTATTGTCGTTAGAGATGCAGAGTTAAACTCGGTCTCTGGCAACAACGATAGTAACATTTCATTTTTTCCTTCCATAACCGACCTTAGGAACTTAACCGGCACCGTAATAAATCTTTACAAAGCGGAAGCTACTGATACTGATAATTGTTGTACACTGAAGATGGTGAATTAATCCCAAATTAGCCATCTTACGGTGGTTCTTTATGCAATTTAACTAGCTCAGATCCATCACGGAGGAGCAACGACGAAATGTGCGGTCGTTCAAGCTCAAGCTCAAGAAGGCATTTTCAAAACTGTTCGTGTAAAGCATACATTGAAAATAGCTTTCTGTTAATCTTCGGAAGTATCCATCATGGAAATATCCAGAAGCATCCAATAAATTAAATAACGACACAAAAACAATAAACCAAATATATATTTAAAGCAATGAAAAGTGATTAATATAAAAATCAAAGAAGTAGAAAATGTTAGCAGTAAATATGAAAAAAAAAAAACAGTGGAGTGTGATAATATGAATGACAAATAATAAATCACTTGTCCTCAAAAAAGTAGGCTCTTAAACACATGAACATTAAAAAGAATAACGTTTTCAAAAAATGTAATCACTTTTGAAAAATGTGTCACGACAACCAATGTATTTTTTTGCAATAGGTCCTACAAATGACAATATGCAATGAAGAGAAATTAGTTCCTTAACGCCCCAAAATCATTTGATTGAACTCGCAAAATTCGAGTGTTGTATTTTCTCAATATGTACAAAGCTTACAGTTTTTTGCAGTCAATAGCACTCGATTTCTTGATAGTATACTCACGATTACTGTCGTACTCAGATATGGAAAACTCTTTTTTTTATCTTTTTTTGGTCGTCCCTAAAAGGACGGTTGGTTTCAGTTTTCACAAATCTGACGACATGCCTGTTTATTGACAATGCTTCCCACACAAAAGGGGGATTCCAAATCTAGCACTGTGGACAGAGCTGTCGATCCTGTTGGTCCGTCTGCTCGTCACCCTCTGCAGATCTGCTTGCTGCTGGTCAATCCCTGTTCGCAGCAAATCAACCTCATTCAACAGTGATCCAATATACTGCTGCTGCTATCCGTGCCGCTGCGCCTACCGCTGACGCTGCTCCGCTGCTGCTATTCACTGCCGCTAGTGGCCAACCACTAGTAAACTGATTAATTTTAACAGAAGCAGGCTCTTATATAGTCCAAAAAGTGCCACTTATTTCTCGTTGTTTTTTAAATGAAAATGCATTTTTTTTTTTGAAAAATAAAGTATAGCCCATCATTAACTACAATATTGTCTTATCTTCCCGCCAGAGTTTGAATACCGTTACGGTTGAAGTATTCGTATTTTAAAGCTATCCACGAATCAAACCATTTTTTGATATCTTAATATGGACGCGGGTGTGATAGGACTTCCCATTTGAGTGTTTCTATGTAAGTTTTAAATACGTTGGCAGTATGTTGTATAAAGGCCGAGCATTGTCATACAGTAAAATCGTTTTGTCGTACTTCTGCTCGCATTGTGGCCGTTCCTGCCGATAGTCTATACCGTTCTCCAATGACGGTTTCGTTCGATTTCATCAGTATAACCCCTGGTCCCACCAAATACACAGAATAGTCTGCCAACGACGTAGAAGCATGACCGGCCAGTCCCATGACGATGAAGGAAACCTCTCCTTTTTTGCCGCTGGAGCAGTTTTCCACAGGTAAAAAAGCGACACGCCCAACGTCTCTTGACTTCAAACCACTTGTTTTTGAATCATTCCCAGAACATACAATTGCTTGGAAATGACTTGGTGAGTAACTCCTAATACCAAAGCAAAATGTTCCTGCGTTCGGCAGGGATTCTCAAAGAGCAATTCCTCCAACTCATCATCTTCGAAGGTTTCCTTCACGGGGACAGTCGTCAACGTTGATATTGCCGTCTTGAAAGCTGCGAAACCAATCCCGAGACGTTGTTTCACTAAGAGCAGCATTGCCGTAAACTTTATTTAACTCTTGATGCGCTTTAGCCACTATTTTCTTTGAATATTATGAGAGAAGTAACACTTCCCGCAAACAGTGCTGTTATTTGCTCACTCATTGCGCTCGATGTACGTAAATTTTACGTCAAGATACAACGAGAACGGTACCAACACATTTTGACAACCAACAGGCACATAGAGAAAGAGCGAAAACGAAACGATTATGATATCACCAAGTGAGCAATATATCAAGAGAGAGAGAGAACGTGAACAACACTTTGTAAAAAAGTAACACATTGTGTGAGAACAAAGTGCTTCAGTTTGAGCAGTTTGCGTTGCGGTAGAAAAAATGGCAGAGAAAAGGAAGAAGAGGGGAGCACACTAGGGTCTTATATATTTTTGAGAATTCATTTAAACACGATTCTCTATGACGTCGGAAGAGTCGTGTTTCTAAGGACATATTACGCGCGTCCAATCATGTTTCTGTCTCGGTATTCATGAACGAGTGCTACATGCATCCCCTACTGACACTGTTCAATAGAGTGGTAATGACTTTTATGAGAAAAATTTGTCTTTCGTCACGGTTAACAATTCGCTCAGTCGGAAAGTGAAACTTTGACCGCTTTGAGGCTACTCTTCCCGGAGTCCGATTGAGCTGAAAGTTTGTATGAAAACATTTTTCAAGAAGACGAAACTTTTGAACTTTATTGCTGAACGAGACTCGAAAGGTTTAATTTTTCTATTTGCTGTTGCTCAAGGATTTTTAAGTCCTAGAGAGTCGTTTTTTTTCTTAATTTTGTGGACCATTTTTCTCGAAGACGAAACTTTTGAGCTCAACTCATAAACAAAATTCGAAAAGTCGATTTTCATTGCCACCATACTGTTCATATACGAGACACATTGTGGCTAAAGCCAAAAATAAATTTAATACATCAATCGTTGTAGCAAAATGAACCAACATCAACACGCGTTTGTCAAATAACATCCGATAATCATTGTCCCGAGCAACGCGTATTTTTTTGGTGCGAGTATAATGCAAAAGAGCGAATGGGAAAAAGAAAACACAACATGAATGTCAGGATTAGCAGACACTGTTCTATGGCAAATGTGTACGAATTTGTAAGGCTCTGTCTGCACTGAGGTCAATTCTCGTCCTGCCCGCAAATGATTATTATTCAGTACAAAATTAGACATTTTCGCACAACTAAAAGTACAAACACAATAAAACCGCTAACGTGTCAAAGCGGTTGGTTCACCATATGTCTCACCTTAATTTATCACGTTTTTGACATGTCAAATTCGATCAGCACTCAGTGCTGGGGCCATCTACGGACAAACAGCGAGAACTTAATTGCGCACTTAAAATTTGAAAACAACGATGAATGATATTTAGCAAATATTTGCATGTTCAAGACAATTAAGTAAAAAAGCAGCATGTGTATCATAAAATAGTTATGATGATTTTGAGCAAGTTTAAACAACAAAAAATAAAAAATTTTATCTAAAAAAAAATTTTTTTTAAATTTTAATTTTATTTATCACAAGGGACTAATGAATTGCGTTGATTTCTGCCTGTTTATTACCGACGTTTCGGTCCTTTTATGGAACCATCAGCAAGGCCCACAATATATTTGATATTTTACTTAAGTCCAGTTGCACGTAAAATGATAAATGTATTGTAAACCCTGATGATGCTCCCATGAAAAGACCGAAACGTCGATGATGAGCATTTAGAAATCAACGCAATCATCATTCCCAGTCAAAAATGTAAGTTACAACGTCAAAACTAAAGTATTAATTATATAAAAACATACTGATACAGGGAAAACTAACATATAGTACCATGTGGGAAATAGCAGAAAGAAAATCACGGTGATATAAAATATAAAAATGACAGAAAACATGCAAGGAACAAGCTCTAGGAAAAGTATACAAATAATTGAATATATGAATATATATGAGAGAAAACGTTTAATACAATACAATTAATACAATGCCGAAGAAGACAACATTAAAAAGATATATTTATTCAAAAAAAGAATCAGAATTGATTTTAAAATTAAAAGGTAATCTTTTGAGCAGAACTGCAAACTCACTTTAAAGGCATCAAAGCAACAAGAACGAAGATTTTAACGTTTGACAAAATTAGAAACTTTAAATCATGAAATAAAAATACGATCAAAAAAAGGTATAAATATATCAGTAAACGATCTAATTGGGTTGTTTAGCCTTCCACGCATTTCTGATTTTTATATATCAGCTAAAAGAGTGTAATTTTCTGAGCGAAACGTGATTTTTTAAAACTTATATCATAATCCTTCGATTTTTAAATGAAGAATAAAAATCGCTCCCAATCGCTACAATGACAGTTGCTAAATGGGCGAACTGTCATTGTAGCGATTTCGAGCAGTTTTAATTTGTGATTTAAAAAATGAAGGACGACGATGGAAAATTTTTGAAAACCACGTTTTGCTTAAAAAATGCAGCTCTTTCAGATGATATAAAAAACTGATATAGCTAAACAGCCTAATTAAGACCATGAATGTTTTCAAAGCCAAATTTTGATCTAGAGCTTGATAGTAACATTCTTGATAGAAAGTTATTTTTACAAAACTGTGAAATATACTGAAGCGCAAAATTTCATGTTACATGTATCAACAATAAGGTGACCAACATTTCGACGAATTCAAAAATCCAACTTTCTTATCTTTGTGGATAGAAAAACAAAGATTTGTACAATGTTGCAGCTGGGTTGATACTGAGCAATTTTGCACAATTCTTTTGATTTGCTGGAAAATAACCGATTTGAAGCTGTTTCACTAAATCGCAATTGAAAGAAAGCCATTTTTACTCTGTCTTTTCTATTTCATTTTTAACATCATCTTAGGCATTGTGCAATCGCAAATTTTTTAACCTTATTCAATGTTATTGATATCTTTCATCTAAAAATATGCCTTTTTCATTTGTTTGTCGTATGTTCTTAGGTAAACATAAAAATACTACACATATTTGAGTCCTCGGTATTTGTCTTTTAAACCAGAAATAATTACCTTCTTATTTGAAAGCTGTTTTTCCGGTCATCCTAATTCAGAACTGGTGTGCTTCAGTTGTGATCGAAATGCCAGGGATTGACCTTCATAAAAAAAATCAGACTCTTAATTTTCCGTGTGGTTGTGTTTCAAATTGAGTTTCGAAATAGGGTGATTTTTGCAAAAAAATATATGGGTCATTCCATACGAAGTGACCACGGAAAAGAATAATCTTGGACACGACCATCACGGATTTGGCTCAAAGCTGGGAGAATTATTCATCTAGGTTCACTATGAAAAAATCCCAATTTTGGTGTCGATCGGAATACCCCCCGCTCTGTGGGACCCCCCTCTTTGTGACAAAGTCAGGCAGTTTTTGTTCAAAATTCCGTTTTTCTTTTTCTTACAATTCATAGATGCAGGACGTCCGCAAAATACTGATAGATGATTTTTAAAGAAAATAAACCAAGGAATCCAAAAAAAAATTATAATTTTTGACTGGAAGTGTTGCCAGGTGGATTATTTTTGTATTTGAAAACTAAATTTACATTTTCCGGCAAATGCAGCCATTTTTATTTTAAATTTGATAATTTCATCAAGTTCCTTGGAAAATTTCACGTAAGAAACAACTATCATCCCGAGGTATTACGAGCCAATCTCGAGATATAACATTTTTACGAAAATAGTTGTAAATTTCGTAATTATTTTATTTTATAGTTTATAGCCGTAAGACACCCGAAATATAGTGATGAGCGAATTTTGAAAAAAATAAACCAAGGAATCCAGAAAAAATATTATTTTTGACTGCAAGTGTTGCCAGATAGATTATTTTTCTATTTTAAAACTAAATTTGCATTTTTCGGCATATGTAGCTGAGTTTATTTTAAATTTGAAGGTTTCTTCGTGTTTCTTGGAAAATTTTACATAAGAAACACTTATCGCCCCGTGGTAATATGAGCCAATCTCGAGATATAGCATTTTTACGAAAAACTAATTACGAAATTCAAAACCATTTTTAAATTTGAAGGTTTCATCGTGTTTCTTGGAAAATTTTACATAAGAAACACTTATCGCCCCGTGGTAATATGAGCCAATCTCGAGATATAGCATTGTTACGAAAAACTAATTACGAAATTTAAAACCATTTTTGTAAAAATGCTATATCTTGAGATTGGCACATATTATTACAGGGTGATAAGTGTTTCTTATGTAAAATTTTCCGAGAAACACGATGAAACTTTCAAATTTAAAATAAACTTAGCTACATTTGCCGAAAAATGCAAATTTAGTTTTAAAATAGAAAAAAAATCTATCTGGCAACACTTCCGGTCAAAAAAATTATTTTATTTTAGATTCCTTGGTTTATTTTCTTCAAAATTCACTCATCACTATTTTTCGGGTGTCTTACAACCATAAACTATAAAATAAATTAATTACGAAATTTACAACTATTTTCGTAAAAATGTTATATCGTGAGATTGGCTCATGTTACCTCGGGATGATAGTTGTTTCTTACGTGAAATTTTTCAAGGAACACGATGAAATTATCAAAT
This sequence comes from Wyeomyia smithii, assembly GCF_029784165.1. Lineage (NCBI taxonomy): Eukaryota > Metazoa > Arthropoda > Insecta > Diptera > Culicidae > Wyeomyia > Wyeomyia smithii. The sequence goes on from NC_073696.1 coordinate 35,867,777, forward strand.
TTGGAATAAAAATGGCTGCATTTGCCGAAAAATGTAAGTTTAGTTTTCAAATACAAAAATAATCCATCTGGCAACACTTCCAGTCAAAAATTATATTTTTTTTTGATTCCTTGGTTTGTTTTCTTTAAAACCCATCTATCAGTATTTTGCGGGTGTCCTACATCTATAAATTGTAAGAAAAAGAAAAACGGAATTTTGAACAAAAATTGCCTGACTTTGTCACAAAGAGGGAGGTCCCACAGAGCGGGGGGTGTTCCAATCGACACCAAAATTGTGATTTTTTCATAGTGAACCTAGATGAATAATTCCCCCAGCTTTGAGCCAAGTGGCATGTACACTTCGTATGGAATGACCCATATTAAAAAAATTACAATTTTTAACAAGTTTATAGATTTTTGATGCTTTTGTATAGAATTGAATGTATTTTTTGACAAAGAACTATGTCTCCCAGTTTTCCCTAGCACGGTCGACAGAATGATCTACCTTGTAAAACGGCATTTTGTGCTATTGGTTTTATTTTTTGAAGCACGACTTATTTTAGAGAAACTTTTTAAAAATGTTTCGTTGGGAAGATGTGGATAATAACAAACAATTTTAGAGCCAAATCGGTTTGTTTGATCGGTGTGACGTCTTCGGCAAAGTTGCAGATAACAGTTTTACCTTTCCAAAAAAATATACACTTTAAAATAAAATATTTTTTCCAAAAAGTTGAAGAAAGTGTAACAATTAATTAGGTATCTCAAAAGCTCTTTTTTATATCTGTTTTTTTATGAAAACTACAAAAGATTACTAAGCATTGATGACTCTTCAATCATGGAGAAATAAAGAAAAAAAGATATAATTATTTAAAAAAAAAATTTCCCGCAATTACCAACAAAGTGCTCTATAGGAGATTAAAAATAATTTCATTGAAAAAATGGTTTTGTTTGATTGACATAGTGACTTTGGCATAGTTGTAGATAATAGTTTTGTCCTTCCAAAAAGAATTATTTAAAAATATTTTATATCGGCCAGCACTTCCTCTAATGAAATGCTGCCGTATTTGGACAACACCTAAATGTTTTAGAATGCAAATAAAATATGAGCGCTGGCAAATTTTCAGTGTTAAAACAGATTTCCACTGTGTCATCAGAAGAATACCATATTCCAACCATCGAAGATAGCACAAATTGTCCTTTTACGGACAAATTAAAGACTTATGTCTCCATGTCTCATCATGTGCTAAATTTTCTTTCCCGTTAGTAGAATGCGACACCCAAAAGTTTCTGTTAATTATGCAAGCAACTATTGAAAATGGTTAAGCGTTTTTGAAACACAGGTTCCGATTGATCTGTTTAGTCGATTGCTTTCCCAAACACGGTTGACAGAATTATATACCTGGTAAGCCTGCTTCTGCTTAAGCCAATCATATTACTAGTGGATGGCGACTAGGATGTTCCTAGTTAAACAGCAGCAACGGGTAGCAGCGAAAGATCTAATTGAAAATCTGGCACTTTAAATAAAACTCCTAACAAATTCTTGCTGTTCAGCTCAACTTCGATCTTGAAAACTGATCTTATCAGGACATCTGAATGAATGTTTAAAATGTTTTTAAGTAATGCTACGTCAACCCTGTGATTATTTGTTTGAGAAAAATAATTGAGAAATCAAATATCTATTTTTTTGAATACAAAGATTATGAAAAATTATAATTATTAATATGTTTTTAAATTGTTTACACAAATTATAATTATTAGTATGTTTTTAAATTGTTTACACAAATTTTGAATCAAATAAATAGTCGAAAGTCCCATAGCAAATAAGGTTGTTGCAGTTTGGAAAAAATGATAGAATCGAAAAAAATAACAATTGAGATTATAAACTGAAAAAAATGATGGTCGTGAACAATCAACTTGAAAACAATAATAATAGTAAACTGATAGATACAAATGAAGCAAAGTAATCTAATTAAAAAAATGGAAACGATGAAAAAATGTTAAATACGTAAAGATTTGCGAGAATACAAAAAAAGAGGTTGAAAACTCTAATATTAAATTAAAATTAAATAAAATTCTAAGCACAAAAAAAAACAAGAGAAATTGACAATAAACTGAAGTTGTCAAAAAATATCAAAAAATTTAAAATGAATAAAAAAATATAACTTGAAAATGATCGACAAAAAAAATTCGAACTAAAATCAAATGATAATTTATTTACGTCATTTAATTAAAGAAGTTGATTTCAAAAAATTATTTTTTGAGAAAAGACAATCACTTACACCCGTTAGGAAGTTACTCTTGACAAAAATACTCATATTTAATGGCAAATGAAATTCAAAGTAGTACCCAACGTATCATCGTAATTTCATTCCGATTCAAAAGAAAAGTCTAACAATAAATTGGCATTTCCGTCGAGCTTTGCTTTGTTCACCTGGCAAAAATCCTTCAACTTAATTCACAGCGAACAATTATATAACATGAAATTGCAGCTTTTAGGAGACCGTCCGCAGTTTCGTTTCAGCACTGTCAAATTTCGAAAAAAAAACGACAATCATAATTACATTTAATGACAGTTTAACACACAAAAAATGCGCTATGACAACGATGAAAAATATTCGCAAATGCGATTGCAACATGGTGGAATAACTGTTGGAATGAATAATGGCTAAAAGGGGGATGAAATAAAAAATTTAAAAAAAAAACGTTCGCTGCTCGACGTAATATATTTGGGCAGTTGAAATCGATTGTTCCGCTTATTGAATTATAAGTATTTATGGGTTGTGAAGTGCAACTCCTGTCGCCAGAAAAAAAAAGCTTCGCTTTCATCTTGTGGAAACTTCATTTCGGTAGTACAAGACATTGCCTGCAGCTTAATGGCGACCTATAAATTAATGTTCTAATCTAGGAGATGACACAGTACGTAATTTATTACCAAAACAAAACTGCGTTTGCTTTTATGGCACCGTTTTGAAGTTTCTCTGGTAACGTTGAGATAAGTATGGACCATGTAAACCAACTTCTCTCGGTTGGTAAGGTATGTGTGTGTGTGTGCGTACGTTCCGCCGAGTTGTTAATGTTCCCTGGCGGCTCCGGAGACCAACGAAGCATTTCCGTTTGTTTGCCGTGCAATAATAATACGGCTGATTCTCTCTTTTTTATCCATTTATCTGCTCACCGCAGGCTCCTCCGGTGCGGCCCAATGTTTCCGAATGGGAGGGGATTTCGTGCACGAAAGCCTTGGTTCAATATTTTAATTTGAGTTGTATTTTAAATTAATGTCATTTTTGTTTGGACCAATATCATGTTTGGTTTGGTCCGGGGGCAATATGTAATGGCAGAACGGCCACAGCCAGTTTCCGTCTGGTTCATTGCAGCTTGGAAGCAGTGGTGAAATGATGGCAAAAGCAATCGTTACACAATCAGATTCGCTCGACAAGGACGAAGTGTCGCTGCCAAAGTGGTCAGAACATTCTGTCTGCTGCGGACAGTGGGTACAAACCGCACTTGCAATGGCGTTTGGTGGAATTCGTTGTTATTATTGATGACGGTTATATTTATTTTATTGAAAAAAACTTATTGAAGATTTATGTGTCTCACTGAAGAGTTGTGCGTGTGTGTGATTAAATGGGGTTTGGAGTGTAGCCAAAACTGTCATATTTATTTATGTTGAATGCCACGCGGTAACACCACGGAAATCTCACCACTTGGAAACACGGATTTTTGCGCCGATTATTTCTCTTTTGCCAACTTGGCCCTGCTGCGGTGGGCGGTTCGGTGCGGTATTATTCCGGCAGTTATAAGGTTTGATTTATTACAAATTGAGGCATTACGCCGGATAACGAAGAATTGTGGCGGCTTTCAAGCAAATATACAGTATATAGATCTGATGCAGTGGGACCGGAAAGCAGTCGTTAATCCGCGTTTATCAGCAGGAAGCTCTGCGCGCGCGAAATCTCGCTAACCGGTCATCGATCATGGAGATTGGCTTCATTGTTTTTCGGGAAAATGTGTATTATTGCTAGAATTCTTTAACCTTTTTTTAAATTTTTATTTTAAAAATGCCTAAATTAACAGTGTCACCAAACTCACACAATTTCAATGAAAACCGCGAAAGAGTGATACCATCATTTGACCACCAGAGCTGAAAAAAAGTAAAAAAAAAACTTCTTGGTCGAATTTCTGTTTACCCAGTATCGAGTACGTTGATTAACGGCCGATATCAGTAAATGAGCGTGTGCCCTCTCTGTCAATCACAAGAAGAAAAACAGAAAAAAACTCCAATTTTAAGCACCAGCCAAGTCAATTAAAGAATGATGTACTACCGTGCGGTGACACTTTGATTGATTACTTGCCCAACTTCAATTAACAATTATTATTTTATTACGTTCGCTTGGTGTTGCCCGGAAGCCCGATAAATGTGATTAATCAAGCTGCAAAAAAATCAGCTTCGTTGTATGTTTTCATTACAGCTTTCTCACAGCACCCGCGTTGGGTTTATTAAATATTGAAACTTTCATGCTCTTAATCAAGACTTCTTATAAATATTAACCCATATTTTCCATTTCTCAACTAACGCCTCCCCCACACAGTACGAGCTTCGTCTAGCAGCATCGGATAACCTGAAGGAAAACTACACCACGGTCGTGATTCACGTTAAGGACGTCAACGACAACCCGCCGGTGTTCGAACGTCCGACCTACCGGACCCAAATCACCGAAGAGGACGACCGGAATCTGCCCAAGCGTGTCCTGCAGGTCTCTATGAACCGTTTTGCCCGCATTGCGTGTGTTTCTTCGTTTTTTTCCTCAACCAACCGGAAAAGATTTCGTTTTTCCCTTCATTCGTCCATCTCCAGCTTTAGTTTTTCATTTATCCTTCCGGCTTGCCGTGTTTGTTTGAACCCTTGTAGAATTAAGTAGCTTGTCTGCCCTTGCACGAGCCTTACTGTTTGTTGACTGCCTGCTTTCTCAAAACATTATTGCGTAGCCTAATTTTGTTAAGATTTTCGGTGCCAATACAAACTGCCCGCAGAGACGGAAAGGATTGCCCCGTGAACATTCCAATCAACAACCTTTGAAGTGTTATTATTATTTATCCAGAGCGCCGTATGACCTCCGCTACCAGGTTTAAAGTCTCTGATGTCTTCTTTTGATCATCATCATCATCGTCATCAGCCCTCAAGGCAGACAATTTGCGGAAAGCTTAATTTTATAAGCCGAAATGGTGAGGATTTTGACCACCAAATCTTCTAAGACATACCAAAAGACTGAATAATTAAAATGCTGAACTGGAGCTGAAAGGAGGATTTTTATAGCGACGTTTTTGGTGGTTATTTATTTCTGACTTCAACTTTCGCGTTCAAAAATTGCGTTATTTTATATCCACTATCAATTCAAATTGATTTCGCTTCAGCAGGTCTGAGTTGTCAACACTCAGACAACTTTTGTAATCCCTCAAAAGTAGAATGGGGTACAGCTTGTACCCAACCACAACTGTATTTCCCATGAATGAAGTGAAAGTTGTTCGAAAATAACTTTCCCTGGCTGGTTGTTTACATGTCAGAAATGAACTGTAGTCATAATTAGAACTGATACCTAACCTCTACTGAACGAATCGAACCATATAGTGATGAGTATAATTATTTCCTGGAGAACCATCCATTCCCTACCGTGTGATGACGCAGTAACATGAAACGCTTTGATCTGAAGCTGTTTACAGTACTTTGCATCGAATTAAGTGTTAGCATGTTCATTAAACGGGCTGATAAATTGATTTTAATTTACGGAAAACACACTGAACAACGTTCTATCCGGCAGACCAATTCGAGTCGTAAATTTTGTCGGACTTTCGATGTTATTTGCTTGCAACATTGGCTACACTCAATCATACACAAAATTGTTAATTGAACGCATTCGCAATCCTTGCCGTGTTGATAATTAGAGAGTTTATCTTATTTGCCTTTCGAAACCATTATACCAATCATTGTGAGTTTTAGTGAAATAATTCCGAACAACAATATTTATGACCTCAATCAATTTGATTTGTGCACGCTACAACTGGAGGAAACGGAACTAGACAAGGAACTAAACTCAAAACAACATACCCTATAATGTCAAAATGGCTGGCAAGGGCAAACTGGCACACTGCTCAAGCAGCAACATTTGTCACCAGCCAAATGGGGTGATAAAATTTAATTGGCTGTAAATTTGATTGCTGAATTAGTCTGGGAAAGCTGGGATGGCGGGGGAGCGGATGTGCCGTATGACAATGCGGGCTATGGCGATTAACGCCTCCAGCCAGCAGAAGGGGAGAGCAGAGAATGGGTAGATTTATGCCATTCGTAGTTTGATTAGGCGGCGATTTCGGTGGGGTGGCTTCCCAATAAAGTTAATATATATTTTTTCTATTGGCGTGTTCTTCTGTTTTCAATTTACTTAGAGTAATTGAATAAACAATGTTCTTTTGTTGTAACAACAGATGAGTATCGGAAATGATGCTTTATGCATAGCTTTTTTACCAACATCTTTCAATTGAAACTCTTCATTATCGGTACACTGCCATCTCTAATAATGTAATTCCCAAAATCTTGCCAACGCTTGCATACTTTTAGTGTTCATTCCTCAAGCTGAGTTCGCTACTTTTCAGAATGGGACCAACGTTTTAGCATATCTTCAGAGAAGTTATCTTATTTCTCTCATTTGTCCAATTTGCCGTCAAAATTCTACAAATTTTGAAAGTAGATCTCTTTGCTTCTCGATTTTGTCAAATGGTTGAAAGTTTTACGTTAACAATATGGTGAAATTTGACGATAAATTGATCGAAAAAGCGTGATGAGATAAATATAGGTACTGATATGAACATAGCAGCGATTACGCTACATAGTTTACGTCATCTAGGCAGTCATTGTATAATGTATAAACGGGCCAAAACTAATGGCTGTTTTCGATCACAATCGTCTTCCCAGCAATCTTTTCTACCTTAACTATTACATCTCTAATGACAGTATGTTCAACTCAGGCGTCAAATAACAATCATCGAATAACAATAATAATAATAAATCGCAGCAATTATCACCGGCAATCAGGGCTTTTGGTTATCGCCTCATTGCAATGAAATTTTTTTGTCATTCCCGAATTTTATCGAAGTATAGCGACAGCGTTGTTACTCGTTTATGAGATATATAAAATAGGATGTATTAAAAAATTGACCTTCGAATATCGTTTGGCGGTAGGGCTCAAAAGTTTCGTCCTCTCAAAAAAGTCCCCCTGAAAGCCACATATTCGACAGTGGACTATGGTGTTAAAAGAGTTGTTTGGATACTACTGTCTTCAATATTCATTCATTGTCATTCAAATTCGGCTTTTTCCGTATTTTTCCGTATTCCGTAAATTTGGACAAAAAAGACCACCCTAACGGAAAATGACTGAGCCACCCTAATGAAATATCGCATGTAATTTGCTAGTAGTGTCGTACCATAATATAGGATATGTTACAATACTATTGTGATGAATACAGAAACTCGATTTTTTGTAAAAATCTTTTCGAGTTAACACCAGATCTCGACGTTTCATGCGTTCAAAATAAAATTTCGATATCGACCTGTGCATTATTTTCATCGGTCATAAACTTGAAACTTCGAGCGCTTTGAGGCACGTGTTCCCGAAGTCCGATCGAGCTGAAATTCGGCATGGAGACTGTACTCAGGAGGACGAAACTTTTGAGCCCTACCACTAAACGAAATTCTAAAGTTGATTTTTTTATATATATGCCATTGCCAAGCCAAGCCTTGGTTCTACATTCCGATTCGGAACTTGGCCTTCTGTTTATTTATACACAGACTTCGCAGCCGACTGTTTAGTGTACAGAACGATTGCGGGGCTAGCGCTACAATCCTACTGACACTAACATTATCTCCCGAGACGAGACTCGAACCTACGACGACTGGCTTGTTAGGCCAGCATCGTATCTCGAGACCATCTAGGAGATGAGGATATGCCATTGCACAGTGTTTAAATTTTGCCGATTTCGTGCTCTACATTAATAGCGTCCTCAAATTTTATTTTAGTTATATGCTTTATTTGCAAAAGTCTCTATGTATTTTATTGCGCTTTTTTCAGAATGGACGACTTAGTGATTATTTCACCTAGAAGTGATATGAAAAATTTATTTTCTCAGAACAGCGAGATAGATAGCCAGTGTCTTCGAGAAAGTTGGGGCAAATATTTCTGCTAGTAATTTTGTTGAAGATATCAAATTTCTATCTCTTATGTTAAAAGAGATATAGGAAATTTTATATACAAAGTTCACTCAAATCATAATTTTCAATAAAACCTTTTTCCCTGGATTTTCTACATATTTTATATCTTCTTCAAAATTATAAGCCAAACAATCGATTGTTTTAATAAATAAATTCTTTTGCATAAAAATTCGTACTTTTTCGAATAACTTTGTTATTTCTATATATAGAGTCTTCTGTAAAAATATAAACCCATAAAAATTGTACAAATTCGCAGAAGGTCATATAAACATAGAAAATCATGGGAAAGAGTTATAATGAAAAATATGAATTTTAAGTCACAGTTTCGCACATGACGTCATATAAAATAAATCAATAATTTTTTCGTTTAAAGTTTTGGCCAGTATCCGTTACCATTGGATCCAAAGAAATTTTGTTTGTCTTACTTCCTACGCGGCCTGATTGAGAATTTTTTTCAAAATTATAAACATTTTTTACAACATCCACACATTGAAATTCCAGAGGCTTCATGAAATCTACCAAGCAAATTGAAATCAACCAACGAAGAAGACAACAAAAATGACACATTGCACACTGGGAAAAACGCACCCAAATTCTCACTAATTAGAAGCCGCTGGGTTGGCAACCAGAAATATAGCATTTCTTATGTAAAGTTGGTCATTAAATCGATTGGTGATATTTTCACGGGCACGGGAAAGGGTCTATATTTCCAAAAATATGCAAAAATAGGGTGAAAAGGGGCAAAATGGACCATTTCCCGTGCCCTGCCCAAAATGAAACCATGACCATTCGATTTGTTGACCAATTTTACACAAGAAATGCTATATTTCAGGTCGTTAGCCCAGCGACGATTATTTTGTGAAAATGTGGGTTCCAGTTTTTCCACTAAATATTTGCCGCTAGAGTGGCAACCTGAAATATAGCATTTCTTATGTAAAATTGGTCAAGAACTCGATTGGCGATGGTTTCATTTTGGGCAGGGCACGGGAAGAGGTATATTTTGCCCCTTTTCACCCTATTTTTGTGTATTTTTGGAAATATAGACCCTTTCCTGTGCCCGGCACAGATTGAAAATATCACCAATCGATTTATTGACCAATTTCATATAAGAAATGCTATATTTCAGGTTGCCAGCCCTGCGGCTTCTAATTAGTGGGAATTTGGTTTAATTTTTTCCCAGTGTGCATTGGATGACATCATTCGCACTGACCTAAATGTTCATATTTTTCATCATAACTGATTTTCATAATGATTTTCTATATTTTTATGACCTTTCACAAAATAGTGCGATTTTTATGGGTTTATATTTTTGCCGAAGATTATAAAACGCTATATTAGGAAGTACCAAAGTCATTCGAAAAAGTACGAATTTTTATGCAAAAGATATTTTTATTCCAACAATCGAAGAGACTCTATTAGACGAATGATTTTATATTCTTTTGGAAGTAGAATAGATGTGCTTTCAGAATATCGAAGAGTTATCTGTTTTTTTTTTTGCGTACGTCAAAGTAATTTAAAGTTAAACTAACCATCGAAAAACCGTTAACTGTTGAATAAATGTTTTATTTAGAACTGTAGCTAGATTAAATGTTCGGCAAAAATATGTATTTTTGTTTGGCTTATAATTTTGTAGAAGATGTAAAATATGTAGAAAATCCAGGAAAAAAGTTATATTGAAAATTATGATTTGAATGAACTTTGTATATAAAACTTTTTTATTTCTTTTTCAACATAAGAGATAGAAATTTGATATCTTCAACAAAGTTGCTAGCAGAAACATTTGCAACAACTTTCTCGAAATCTCACCTATCTATCTCACTGTTCTGGAAAAATAAATTTTTCATATCACTTCTAGGTGAATCAATCACCAAATCGTTCATTCTAAAAGAAGCGCAATAAAATACATAGAAACTTTTCCAAATGAAGCATATCATTAGAATCAAATCTGAGGACGCTTTTAATCTAGAGTACGAAATCGTCGAAATAAAACACTATGCATGTGTATTACTACCTGTGCTATTTTCATTTGTATTTTTCGTCAGGCTTCTTCCGTTCTCTTGATTTTTGCTCAAATTTCCGTCTCTAGCTGCCAAACCCCTTGAAGAACTAGACTTTCTTTCACACAGAGTGAGTAATTATCCACATTTAGGCGTAGAGTATTTCAGTCGCACAGTTCCTTTTCACTCTTAATCATCGCGTGTTAGGGGTAAACATTTGTTTGCACTCTCAGTTTAAGAGGGAGTAGTTTTCATTAGCTTCTCCTTTACTAGAAGAGAAGTTGGCCAAATATCAAAACATTTAGGTTCACATTGAAGCCACATCCTAACCGTTTTCGAATTTAATATTATAGGAAGATTCACAACTCACCATGGGTGCGTATTCTGCAGAAAGTTCGATTTTATACTGGTTTTGGCGCATGAGAACGGTGACGCAATGCTCAGTTGATCGCCGAGCAATTTATTTCACTTTTCTTGCGTGACCGGATGAGCAATTTACAACAGTTTCACTGGGTTTTTGCTCTGTCGAATTAGGAGCGTTTTTTCGTCAGAGAAACTATTACTCTGCGCTCTCTCTACAGCAAGTCCCAAAAGGCCGATTCTAGGTCAAAAAATTTTTTTTCGAGATAACACCAAATTCCGACGTTTTATGCATTTTTAAGACTCTTTGCATCGAAAGAAAGATTACGATTTTCCCAATTTGTTTGATTTTGTGTATTTCCTAGAGGGACCATGAAACTCTTCAAAACTTTCAGTGGATACCAAAACCTAGAAAATAAATAAATACCCAGTCCCTATCAAAACCAAAAATCTTCAAAATGGTTCTAAACGCTTGGTCGATGGAGCTCGGTAAAATCTTTTGAAATTGTTAGTAGACACCTAAAACTTGATAAAAAAAAAGCCCAGCACAAGAACTCCTGGGAGTATAAAGATGCCAACCAACAAAGTTTAAAATAATGATTTTTTCTCTCATTTTCTTTTTTTTGTTATACTTTATCGCCTTTTTTCACCCATAAAACCACATAACCACACGTTTTTTCCAAGAGCCTAATCAATAACGTTTATAAGAATATTATACATTTAGCAATTATTCTGTTATAAATAAATTCGGGCATTTTTCTCAAAAAACAATGCAATTTTTCAGCATTTTTCATCTTTATATCTCAATATCTCAGATATAGTACCTGCTATAGTCCTCCAATTTCGATCTTTTCTTAGGCAAAGTGTCTTCTTTTTGAAAAATATATAAAAAATAGATCGACGACAGTCACTGCACTGATTACTTCACACAAAAAAGGACATTTTTCTTTATTACTGACATAACGGTTTTCCCCGAGACATGACTTTCAACGTAACTATTGAAGTGCAGTGTCCAATATGATGCATTGCTTTAATGATACTTCTCTAACTGAAAAAGTTATCAATTAGTTGGGAAAATAGTCAGAAAAGCATAAAAATGAAACCGAACATTTCGCGCATTCATGTCCACTTGACCAGTTTCACTTTCAGCTGTTACAATTGACGAAATAACTTACGCAAAGTATGACTCTTAGCTTTCATGAGTGTGTCTTTTGAAATTAGAACTGTACCACGTCAATTTAAAATTGTTTTCGAATGCGTATGTTATGTTATGGCAGTAAATACGAGGACACCAGCCATCACACGAGCTTTCATCGATATTAACCCACGTAAATAACACTAACCCCTATAGTCACTCAGAATTGTGAAAGTGATTTTGGCGGTGACGAAAATCTCTTCGGCAGAAAAGTATAATGAAGTAAATTAAAAAGGTTGTGGTCCCTGTCTTCGTCAGCGCCTAAAGTCACTTTCAATTGAAAACCGTCAGGTGATAGTGACGCTGTTTACCTTCACTTTCTATTGAAAATCATTTCTTTTTCGAACTTCAGTTGTCATTAGGCTTGTAAACGGTCACCATTTTCATTTGATCTCGCTTCCTCAGCGTGCGTCACAGTCGGCTTTCGCTCGTAAATGTAAAATAACCAAACCATCGCCGCTCAGCTTACAGAAAGAAAAAGATAGTCAAACGACACTCGCGTATCAAAGAGATGCACACTGTCAATCGTTTAGCGATGTTATTTCGGCCTATTTCTGTCTACTTCGTTCATTTATGTTGAGAAATATTATTACAAGATCAATGATATAAATAATTTCCAACGTGCGTATTTCTCATTTCTAGAAAAAATGTCAAGATACGTTTGAGGAAAATAACGTCATGATGGCGATACTCATTTGACATGTTTTTTTAAGAATGTATTCGGACAGCAAGCCTTGGTGGCGTCAGAGGAAGAAGAAGACGATTATCGCAGTGAAAAGTGGTTCTACCGTGACCATTTCGAAGCCTGATGTCATAATCGAAGCAAAGGCATTGGGGTAATTTACAATGTGCTCCAAAATAGAATGAAAGATTTTTAATCAACAGCAAAGGTTAACAGTGTCACTATCGCCTGACGATTTTCAATTAAAAATGACTTTGCTGGGTCCTATTATAAACTATGTGTGCTAGTTAAGCTGCATCACGATATAATTTCGACCCGCAAAAGTTGGAAGGTGAAAAACCACAGCATTATTGTGAGCATTTTTTTGATAGATTTGAAAGTATCGTCTTACGGTTTTGTATTCATGGTGGTGAAAAATTGTGGAATATGTCGTATCTGCATTTTGAGGTTAGGTTTCTTTCACAATTTTGAGAGTAAAAGTCTTAGTTTCCACTAAATAAACAGCATTCAAATTGCTACTCTAGGCATAAGTTAACAATGCAAACAATCGATCAAACGTAGTCTTTATAATTCAAGAGGAATTTATTCCTGGGTTTCACACTTTTGCTAAAGGGAAAACTATATGAAAGATTATAATCTTCCATTTTTCCAGTTTAAGCTCTAGGGTTATACTTTTAATAACTTCTGTTGACCCGTGTTATCATTGTTTATGGCTTCACGCACGCTTTTGTGTGAAATTGTGATTATCAATGTGCGCAGTTTTTAATTCAATTGTGTTTTGATCCGAAGCATAGTAAAAGAAGGAAATTCAATTCACCCTATTTATTTTTCACTGTGTCAAAAATGATAATAAAAACGTTGAAATTCTAAAAAGTACAACACCGCACGAAATCATCCTATAACTACTAAAATCTGCCGCAAACATTTTTCAATATTATTAAACTTCGTATTTCCTTTCGAAAAGAAAATTATCCTTTAAAAAATTTTGTCTATGAAAAAAGCAGGTTCCTGGAGATGAAAAAATATATACTAAAATTTAAAAAAAAAATGTAAAGAAGCAGCGTTTAAACTTTATTCATGTGCAATTTATGTCATGCAGAAACTATTTTTTGTAAACATATTTTTTTCGAATCTACGAATTAATTTGCTACAATTCTTTTATAGACAACATTTAGTACAGATCAACGATTTCGAGATACAATTTTTGAAAGATTCCGCCAGCAAAAGCAAATACATCCTTAACAGAATAACGCTTCAATCGAAACAGTTTGAATAGTCATGTATTTTCTAGACAAAAACAAATATAAAATTCCATTCAAATTGAAATGAATCATGTTTTTTACAGATTTCTCAAGTAATTGTACAATCCACAATCCACTTAGAAACAGCTTGCTTTCAAACCAGTCAACGGAGAAGTCGAAAGATACATGTTACTTTAGTTTTGACGACAGTTAGTTTATCTCCTCCTCCTGCAATATGCACAACGACAAACATGACTGGAAGGTTCTAGAGCTCTAAAACACATTCGCAGTCCAGCTTTCAATATCAATCAAAGTTCTGCTGAATTCGTACAATGTTGACCCTTTTTGTTTGTTCATTAAAACATCTATCCTGGCAGTGTCATATCCTTTTGTTCTTTTCTCAATTTGAACTTCGATTTGCTTCGGACGACAACTCGTTCGACCCCTGATCCATTCGTTTTACCGCTGTTTCAATCATTCAGTTTTAATTATTTCGTCTTCTAGCAATGCAATTTCTATGCATTCGAACTTGCTTTCATGACTTGGTTTGTTGGAAGCAATGGAAATCGAACTGAAACTGGAACAATAAATTCTTTAGCAATGATTATTTTTGCAATTTATTCTTTCAATTATTTTTAATTCAAATTTTTCGAAGAAAAGGTGTATTTCGGGTTTGTTTTTTTCGTTCCGACTTCTGAACGTGAACTGCATTTGTATTATTCATAAAGCATTTACTTGGAACCATCCACCAAACAAGATCAGTCACAACCCAATCGGTGATCAGCTGGCAATTTGAAGCTAATCGTGACTCATCGTTACTAGATGAACTCAGCTGGACGCATGTCACTTGATAATAACTCACAGTTCAATTTTACCTCACTTTAATATCTCGCCTGATATTATTTGATTACGTAAATCTGACGAACCAGATTTTCAAATGATTCAATATCAAGTCATCGAAAAACAACAACTTACTGACAGTAACGTAACCGTGATGTTTCCAAACTTTCAATAAACACCAATTACAAATATCTTTTGCGAATGGTCGCCAAATTACACTTTATTCCATCCAACAGCATCGCATCGACTGTGCCGAACAGCAAAACACATCCGCCACTTCGGAAACTGTTCGTAGAAGTTTGTGGGGGAGGGAGGTAGACCGGCAACCAGAGTGCCAGGTCACAAGGGGTAAAGCACACTATTAATCACATTATCTCTCACTCTTTTTTTCTCTTTATTTTCCGAACACAATCAAAAAAAATATCCCCGCTTCAAAACGATACTCATCCACGTGACCCCACCACCCTTCGGTTCAGTACAACTTGACACTGGTGGCATCGGACAGTTTGAACGAGAACAAAACACTAATCGTGATCAACGTCAAGGACGTGAACGATATGCCACCGGTTTTTCCCCAGCAGCTGTACGAGCGCACCATGGATGAGGAGCTGGATGTCCCGTTTCGCATCATGCAGGTCTGGTTCGCGCCCAATCCGCCCCACCCACTAGTAGCAGCGGGTTGGGTTGAGTGCGCTAGCGTACTACACTATCATACTAATCAATGACGGTCGGTGGTGGTGTAGAAGTTTCGAGGTGTGGTTGTTCACACATTTACCGCAACTTAGTTTCCTTCTTTTTTTCTCTCTCTCTATCTGGGGTTTCGTGGTAACTTTTGGTGTCGGTTGGGTGTTTGGGTTGAATCGAGCTACGGGCTTCGAAACTGTTGTTGTAATTTTGTGTCGTACGCAAATTGTGGCTGCCGCTTGTACTAACCTGATCCAGTGTCCGAAATTAGGTTACTTATTTTGATATATATATTTTTTTTTTATTTTAAATAAGAGTATTTTCCTATGGCTTGAGCAGCGTCTCACATTGCTGCTTTGATAAAACGATAATTAGTCTAGATAGGGTTCGTACTCCGACCCACACTAACCCCTAAACGTCCGTATTAATTCCGGTCAACAACATTGTAAATAACAATTAATTACATGATGAACGCCTTCTTACTTTTTTATTGAACTTTCCTGCAAGTCATTATGTAACCATTTTTTTAGAATCAACCTGCAGCCGAAGGCAACCACCCCAGTGGGGGTTAATACGCTTTAATTGTGAAATGCTTTGCATCCGACGCCGGTACCGGCAGGGAAATGACAAAGTTTCACAGCAGCATGCAAAGCAACGGGAGCTGACGGAGACCTGAGCGCGTTTAAGCGCACTAATTAGTAATTTATGTGTTTGCTTGCGGTTGTTGCTTTACTCAGGCTCAGGCTCAGGCTCAGGCTAAAAGCACGCGTTCGAGTCGCTCCGGGTTTTCGGGCAAAGGATGGATATAATTCAGTTTTCAGGTTTTAGAGCAATGTTTTGACGGTAATCTTTTTGGTATTGGTTGAATCTAATCCCGAGTCGGTAATGAGTCGGGAAAATCGATGTTAATGCTTTCAGATTCAGGCTTCGAGGTAATTTTACTTTTGACAAGTTGGTTTTATAATATTTCGGTACACCCGCACATCGCTCGTAATTTGCTTCGAGGTCATTACCATTCATTATAACTTCAACAGCGAATATGTAAAACAGGCTGGAAGTTGTGGGTTAGAGTTTTGTGGGTGTGACAAATGTAAAATAGAAATCGCAACATTTTTTTCTTAAGTGTAAATTCGATTCAAATCCAATACGAATCCGACCCAAATCCAATTTAATTCCATTCCGAATTCAAATTCAACCCGAATGTAAATACAGATCTAGAGTCGATATGAAATTAGTTACTTATTCAGCAATGCCATGTAAAAAATCCTATGAGATTTTTTTTGCTTCGATTATGTTTAAAATCGCTTTAGTTGTTCTCAATTTAAAACTTTTATACCCATATTTTTTGTTTAGCCTTTAGAAGGACACTTTGTGAAATAGAGTAGCCCAAAAAATCGATTTTATTTTAAAGTACAATTTTAAATAATTTGTAACTTTTGAGCCGTTAAAAGATTTTGAGTCTTTTGGCGTCAAATTGGAATTGGCTCCAAAAAAATATCAAACTGCTCATAAAATAACAATAATCAAGCAAAAATGGTGAACTTACTCTGCCCTTTGGAGGTTTTGAAACTTTAGAGATCCCATCGTTTGATGTCCACCATGTCTACCATGACAACCTAATCTGGATCCTAATTATTGGTGGATTTGAGAATTGAAACTCTTGGCTTATGAGTAAAACTAGTTGAGTTCAGTTCAGTGGAAGAGCCTTCAGATTTATTATTTCGAATCATATTAGTTACTCTAAGTAACTGATGAGTATATAGTCTAATGCTCATGGCGAAAACCAAAAAAAAAAAGATGACATGCAGCTAATTGTTCGGTAACTTGATGCTTCAGTAGGATTTCTTCAGGTTTTAAAATTGGAGTGACTTATGCATTTTTCATGTTTTTAGGAAAATTTGCCACCTCAAAGTATATGTTTAAAATTCGCACCGTAAAAATTTAAAGGACTTTCGGGAAGTATTTTGAGAAAGATATAGGAAATCCCATGGTTTTGGAGTTCTTGAGAATAGATTGTAATTCATTCAAGTTTGTTTCCAATACCTCTTCAGAAACAAAGTTTTGAGTGGTGACCTGATTAAAATTATGAATTCTCTTGTACTGCTGAGCAAGCTTTTGAGCTTTTTGTCCATTTATAGAAAAATGCAAGGTTTCTTAATAACATTTGAATGTTGCCAGACGAGTTTTGAATATGGTTTTTGTTTTCAACTTCTCTCGTGAAATGAAAATTTGTGTGAGGTTTTGTTTGATTTTCTTTTATAAATCTAAAAAATAACTTTTTAGCAAAACACGATACTTTGTTCGACGGAGGATTACTATTGCAACTTCACCTTCGACATCATTAATTCTGTTTAGTACTTGGCTTCAGTAGCATTTCAGTCACAACAGCCATTTGTTGAATTTGAATTGCATAGCATATTCAATTACCACCACTTGAACGATCTTGTACTCCAAGTTGCAATTAAAAAAAAACTGACATCAACTGCAGCATGGATTGTTGTAGGTAGTCCATCTTGTAGGAGTGTGACTACCCAAATCACAACTAGCTGAACTTTCCGCACTAAACACGAAAGGTCACTAGCTAGCACTAGTAGACACACTAGCTACAGAGAAAGATGTTGAATACCGGCATGAATACAATTGACAACAGATTATTTTGAATACCTACGTTGTAGGGGTGTGCGAAACTGGCTTTTCTGGTGTCGAAACGAAACGAAACGAAATTAACCCTTAATTTCGATTTCGCCAAATTAGTCGAAACGAAATCAAGGTGGATTTCGAGTTCTCGAGACGAAACGAAATTGGTCTCTAAATTTCGCGAAATTTCGAAAAATAAAATAAATGTTTCTGAAACATAGCATTACAATGATTTGTAACGTTGGAGCGTACGCTAACGCAGTACCCTTCAACAGCTGATCGCAAGGTGCTTACCTGGTCGACGAAGAGTAACGTAGGTATTCAGTTATCGATAAACCGACAATGACGAGAAAATCAAAAATGTTAAAAACTAAAATCTTGATGCATTCATTTATACAGATTATATTGCAGGTAATAGTAGCGCGATAGATACAAATGATATAAAGGTCAAACTCGAAATGTCTTTGTAAATAATAATTTAATGAACTTCTGAACTGATTCTTTTGGTTTGAATGCAACTATGTTTAAAATAGTAATCCTTCTTTCATAGCACTTTCATCATTCAAAATCCAAGTTTTGTCCTAGAGCTCGAACTGGAAAAAATGAGAGATGGTAGGTAGGTTTTCAACCATTCCTGTGAGTTTTGGTGTCCCTAGCAAAGATAACTTTTCCAAAGAGTTGTTCCCTATGCAAACGTAAAAGCGACGAATCCGATAAGCAATTCCTCGGCGGCCTTCTGATGCATTTCTGCATTCTCTAAAAGCAGCAAGATTCACAGGAATGGTTGAAAAGCTGTAAAACCTTTGGAGGGCAACTTTTTTTTCGCTTTTGTCGACCAGTGTTATTGAATTTTTTTTAACACCGTTTAGTCAGACTAGACTAAGTGACATTTTTATCAAATCGAGGAAAATAAAATTTAAGTTAACTATTCTGTAAACTTTGAAGTTTTCAATATTTTTGCACATTTTTTAATATAACTTAAAATTACTTTTTAACTGAGCAGTTCCACAAAAAATGTCTCAGTTTCAATATTTTTTGTCATTTTAGATTTGGCCTAAACTTTGCATAAACGTTTCTATAGGCTGAGAAGCTAGTTAAAATGCTATTTTGGGAGGGTTATTGTGATTATAAATATTTTCAGAGCCAAAAGTTTTTGATCAGTGTGACGTCTCTGGAAAAGTTTTAGACAGTAATTTTATCTTTCCGATAAAAAAAACTCTGAAAAATTGATTTTTTTAATGTAAAAGAAACAATAAAATTAACATAAAAAAGCTTATTTTTCAAAAATCTTTTTTTGTGTAAAAATTAAAAAAAAAAATACCGAAGCGATGAAGAAATCAAAAAAAAATTAAATTTAAGAAAAATTTACAACATGTTTATTTTTGGAAGGACAATATTATTATCTATAACTTTGCCAAAGGCACTATGCCAATCAAACCAACTGTTTCACTTATAAAAATATTTTAATTACCCACAGAGTGTCCAATTGGAGATTAAAATTATTTTTTCAGCTAAATCGGTTTGTTTGACTGGCATAACTAGTGTCTCTGGTAAGGTTGTAGAAAATAATTTTGTCCTAAAAAAATATGCCCTGTGAGTTTCTGCGACACCCAAAATAATAAAATGCATTCGGGACCATTCCTAAACTACGTGGTCATATTTTGATCCCTTTCATACCCCCCTTCTCCTCCGTGGTCTTTCGTGGTCTTTTGTTTTGTGATCTTATTCTGCAAATATATGTACAATAAAGTATGAAAAATTTATGAAAAAAATGAAGGTTCAAGAAAACTGATTATTAGATATTGCGCAAATTGTAAATAGAATTTTCAGTAATATCATTTTCTCAAAACCAAAATAACAAACAGATAATGGTTGTTTAATTATTGATAATATTTCATTGTCTTTAAAAAATATAATAATTTCCTTACCTGAAAGTAATTTAAAATACGCTTTTCTGTTGAGTATATTCAAAATGATTTTTAATTTGTTGTTGAGTATCAAAATAAATAAAATTTGTTTAAGCAAATTGATCATCTACGATAAATTTTTCGCTTATAGTTATGGTAAATTGTATACTCATCTAGAAATCATCTAGAAAAATATTTAGTTGATAATAAGTGAAACCTTTTAATTTAATTTATTTCCGATATATTTTTTACACTTGAATCGCTAGAACAAGTTTGCACTTCCAGTGAGCATCTGCTCTTTTAAGGAAGTGTGATACGATGTTGTTCACTATAAGTTGAAGCTGGTGATGATACTTGTCGACAATTGTGGGGTGGTGCTGGTGGTTCGCGCGTTGATGGCGTTGCTCTGGTTACGGCGTACGGCAGAGGCATTGGTGAGTAGTGTTTTGTGGTATTCGGGTGTAATCCAGAATTGGGCTAGATACTGTGGTATTTTCGTTTTCATGATAGCTCGCAAACGACGCTTGAAGATATATGTTGTTTGGGCATTTTTACATGATGGGGGGAGATCGTTAAACAGTTTGCTACCAATGTACGACATTTTTTGCGACCGTATTCCGTGTTGAATCGTGGCAAATACAGGTGACCAGTTTGTCTGCTTGAGCGGTTTTCGTGCATTCTTCTTGTGACAAGGACGGTTGAATTGATGTTATTTCGCAAGTGGATCAACATTTGATACTCCTGGGGTACACGGATTGGTAGGGTTGAGTCCCTGGGATCTTCGTATAGTAGATGAGTGGGATACAGATGAGGTTTCCGGAACACGGCTTTCAAGCTTCTGTTTTGTATCACCTGTAGCTCTCTCAAAGAAGATTTGCAAGCCAGTCCCCACGTTGCAACTAGGTACTGGAGCCGAGAATGGATTAATGAGAAGTATAGTGTTTTCATAGTCGCCAAAGGCAAAAATGATGAAACCTTCCTTAATATACCACATAGTGATGTTAGCTTTCGCTTGAGAGACTCAAGATGGGCCTTCCAGTTCATTCTATTGTCTAGCGTTAGGCCGATAAATGGGTACTCAAATACTTCTTCGATGACACGATTGGCGATTTTAATTGGCTCGCGAGCCGGGAGTTCTCGGCGGAACGAGTGAATGAGCATATACTTGGTTTTCGATAGATTCATTGACATCAAATTAGTTTGAAGCTGGATAGCAGTGCATTCTGTTTCTTGATAGAAGACTGACGTGTCGTCAGCAAAGAGACGTAACTTTCCATGCAGCTCTAACTTGGCCAGGTCATTAATAAACAGCAGAAAAAGAATTGGCCCCAAGTTACTACCTTGGGGCACACCAGTCGACACGGCCCCATAGTGATCAACGGGTAATCATCTTTTAGGCACCTGACGATAGCATTACTTAAACCTGGGACGTAGGGGAGTGATGCGATAAAAAGCCCGAGAAAAAGAAATTGAATCCACCAACGCATCGTGCTTTGTGATGTGGTAAAAGTTTGTAGGTAATCTCTAAACTGCCGCTCATAGCAAGTCCGTCCCATTTGCGTTTTGGTGCTGACGAGAAAACAGCAATTGAAAATCGTAACGCTTTAGGTGAAATTTTGCACTCAAATGCTTTTTCAATCAATACCATCAACAGAATTTAGTACTGCAATGACAATCTAACACTTTTGCATCATAAAACTTGCATGAACACCGAAATTTGATTAAAATTTGTTGAAAATCATAAGCTGGGACTCACAAGCGATTACTTTTACGGTACGTAGCCAGAATGATAGCAAGTCAGTCCCACAGCCAGCTACGACCGGTGATGAAAAACAAACTACTGCAAATCGATGGCGGTGCTATACCGTGCGTTTGGTATGAATCTATCGCTGGTCAATTCATAAATGACCTTCTTTCGTGCTTTATTAAACAAGTTTTTTGTGAGAAGCATAACACAATATACCTACCAACTGCGCCGCTCAAAATAAAATTAGATTTTGTTTTTACATACTGATAAATTCAAAGTCAGTTTAGGTGTAGGAACTTGTTCTAAATTTTCCTGAGAGCGGACACAGCTGAAAGAAGCTACTGGTGGAAACTTTGTCTTGAAGAAAACATTGTACTATCAGCTAGAGCCACACGATGTAGAACGCGTAAAATTTAATCGAACCTATCGAATATCACTTGGTACATCCAATTCTAAACCTGAAGACCATTAGTTTTGGTAAATATCACATTTTTCATAATCATTATTGGCTGTGGGGTTAAATTGCGAAGATTTTTTCAATGGGACCGACTAGCGATCACTTTTGCTATGGGACAAACCAACTTGCTATTTTTTTCATAGTTCCTCAGAACAAAGTATTCAAAAATATTTGTTTTATCGAAAGTAGATATAAAAAGGAATTGATTCCATAAATAAACTCAAAATTGGTAAAAATGCAATTGGGACGGACTTGCCATGAGCGGCAGTAAAGCTCAAACTAACTCTAACGTTTCAATATAGGTACTTTGAAAGAGATCCTATAGACAGCTATGACAACCTATCGTAAAGCTTTGTACGAAAAACGGTACAACTATATGTAAGTTTTTTGAAAAAAACAATGTCGGAGTTTTTGAAGAAAAAAAAATGTACTATTTTTATAAAATGTTTTTAAAAAACTTGTAGATCCCCTTAGGAAGGCCAAGTTCAAAGGCCGAAACGTCGGACATAAAACCTAGTAGCGTTTTGATACACCCCTAAGACTGAAAAAGCCGTATTTCCCTTGAAATAAATTACAAAGTTTTTGAATGTCGAACAAAACATAAACATCTTTCTTTCTTCCTTCAGTTCACGAACATCCAGGTCTTATATATTGTTTTTAAGACCAAAACGTTGATTTTTTTACCGGTCGTTGAGTATTGAAATATACTTTCAGGAAAAATAACATAAATCCCGACGCATTGCAAAATAGAACTATTATTCTAAAGAAGTAAATGGCATATAAGGCAAAGCCTGTTTAAAACAAAAAAAAAATTTTCTTCGTTCGGATAAATTTGAAATATGTTTCAAAAATTTGATTACAGTTAATTGCTGACAACTCTCAAACTTTCCGTGACACTTATTAATTAGTCGTGTCAAATAAATATATTAATTAAAAAATTGCGAAAGCTTCGACTTGACTTAGTGGCAATAATAAATTATAAGTCAGAAAAAAGACTACGTGGTCTATTCGTTAACCCGCACGCGGGGGGATTTTTCGTGGTCTTTTGATAAGCCACTCCCCGTCTCCCTATATATGACGTGTTTGGGAACGGCCCCTTTGAAACAAACCAAAAATTATTTTTCTTTCAACCAATCAACAGTTAGAATGGAATGTTGTAATGCAAAAACAAATAGTTTTCTCTTTACTCAATCAAGTTATTCGAAATCATCCTCGTTCTCTTATTTCTCGTTCTTTCTAACCTTTCTTTTCTTCTACCTTGTATATACGTCAAGTGCAAAGTCAGAATCACTTCTATGCCATAATCTGAACTTGTTTTTGACATTGTAAAATTGTGTGTCCCCTAAACAAGAGTAACATTTCTCAATTATGTGTTCAACGATAGCGAACCATTTACTTTTTATTCATTCATTGATCAAGTATACTCTTTTGATAACACGTTTAAAATATTTTTGATAAGGTACCTGGCAATTTTGAAACTTATGCTGACTTTGAAGTCAGAGTGTTTTGAAACAATACTAAAAATTCAGGCAATTACAACTATTTCTGCTTAACACATCGATCACTCTGTCTGCACACTATAAGGCATGATATCTGGTCAGCCTAGTGATAGCAATGAACTATCTGATAAAACACATTTAAATACACTACGGTGTGCGAAGAGGAGTCCTCTAACACAGAGAAATCCGAAAAAACGCTTGAAAATTTTTACAAGTCGAGTAGCATAGAACATTTGGCCTGTAAGATAGAGCTTCAGAGCTTTAGTTTTGACAGAAATTGCTATGCCCTCCTAAACGAAAGACAAAAAGTGACCTCTTTAACCTTGTGGGCTGCAAATATAAC
Organism: Wyeomyia smithii; assembly: GCF_029784165.1. Taxonomy (NCBI): domain Eukaryota; kingdom Metazoa; phylum Arthropoda; class Insecta; order Diptera; family Culicidae; genus Wyeomyia; species Wyeomyia smithii. The sequence goes on from NC_073696.1 coordinate 35,891,601, forward strand.
CACATTTTGATGTACGTAAAAGATGCGTAAAATTTATTCCTACAAACAAAATACTAGATACCTTGTAGCGCATTTGGACGGCTTCATATTCCTCGAATTTGACTTCAGTGATGACATGAATTTTATGCTCTGCGTGAATAAAAAATACCTCCCGCATGATGTTACGGTTTTGTCTTTAAAAACAAAAATTACCGGCTGAGAGTTTATTCTTCTATAACTGACTTAGTATACCAGATATCTGTTGAGATATATTCAATTTAATTTATAGTCGCAATGAGCACAAACCAAAATAATGTAATAATGTGCATCGGAAATTTGGTCCGAAATTTCGTAATCGTCGAAATTGGAACTTTAATTTCGCGAAATTTTAGGCGGAATTTAGCGCAATTCAACGAAATTTTTCGGCAATTTCGCGAAACCGAAATTTCGCGAAATTTCGGGAAATTTCGAGTTTTGCGAAATTATACGAAATCATTCGAAATCTCGCACAGCCTTACTACGTTGTCTAGATGCAACAATTTTAGACCTAACAGGACAAATAAGGAAATAAGATTATGTTTACCACTACAATTTGTACATTTGAAACTACTAGCAGACTCTTCCACGAGACAGCTGTGCTTTGTGTGAGAAAAGTCATAATATTTTGCTATCATATGACGGTTGAGAGTTCCATGACCATAGCAATTCCGGCATTGCGTGAGATTTTAAATTCCTCCATACCTCTTGAAGTTTTTTCACGTTATTCGCAGGTTGAATAATGCAACTTCACTTTCACTCCACCAAAGATTTCACTCAAATTACTGCAGCAATATTTACTCTTTAAATGGATTCGTTATTTTGTTAACTGCTTTGCATCTCGAAACTGAAAGAAAAGAAATCCAGCCGCCCATCACGCATGTTTGCTCTTCGAATGTTTTCGAATTTTTTTCAGCAGTGCGACACTGCTTCTGTAAATTCTCACTAGAGTGATTCACCACTCCTGTTTTGCTTATCTGTGGTGTAAGCCGCAAACGTATTAATTTTTATGCGAACGGCAGAAACATAGCACAAAGCAAAAGAAAAAATTGTGGTGCACAAAATTGCCACGCACAGCGCTCATGCTGCTCAAAAAGTGAACGGTGAGTAGTCAATCTGCTCTTTCCACATATTGAGAGGAATAACAAACTCGATTGAAGGTAATCAATAGGTTCTTTTAGGAAATATACAAAGCTGTATTATAATAACCGTAACTATGTAAAAAAATTGATACAAACCGTATTTTGTCCACCAGGGTTTGAGACTCAAGGGACCCTATCGTTTGGTTTTATTTTATTTCTCAGGTAATTTTACATAAATATAATATTTTCATTTTCTTTCTATTTTGCAAATACATTTTTTCAATCTTCATTACTCATCATGGTCACCATGCGTCTCCATTGAAAAATGTTTTTGTAATTATGTATCATGATGCAAACCGTGTCTTGCCGGTTTGGAGAGTTCAAGACCAAGGAGACCGTAGAGTGTTTCCATGGCAAATGGTAATTTTTTAATTAAATGAAGCTTTACCCACTTATTTGACTAAGAAAACTGCGCATGTTCTGCGGGTGGAAAAATTTTCAAGACTCAAGACTAATAAATTTATATGTTACCGACTGGTGATGATTATTCCGTCCACTTTCCCATTTTTATAAAAGAAATACTCCACAATCAAGTCCAATTGTCCGACGTTTCGGTCGTTTTCATGGCCTTTTTGAAGGGAAACCTCTATATAGTGTAAAATGTTTGTAACAAAGTATGAATCGTATAGTAGTCACTCACTTTAGTTGTGTCGTATTTGTCTTGGAAAATGTTTTCGAACGATCAGAAATCTTTTCGTGACTAAGAAAGCCAAAACACAGAACAACTCAAGACCAATTGCCTAAAAAGGAGTATGCATTTTGGCATAGGTTTTGTTCAAAGCATTTTAGCTTAGAAGCCATTGATTGTACATGAAAACTGCCTGAGAACGAATTGCAGGGATCTCGTAGTGCTTTACACAATTAGATATACGCAGTTCATAAAATAAATGTTTTGCCAAAAAAAAAAATTAATAAACACTAAATTTGAATTTACAAAACAAAAGTTGAAATTTTTTTCATCTTTTTTTTATGCAGTAAATTGAAGTTATATATATATATATATATATATATATATATATATATATATATATATATATATATATATATATATATATATATATATATATATATATATATATATATATATATATATATATATATATATATATATATATATATATATATATATATATATATATATATATATATATATATATTAGGGTGCCAGCCAAAATGGTCAATCTCGAATTTCAAAAAAAAAAAAACCCTATACAAAATGTTCACCTGCTCGAAAAAACACCCTGTGCAAAATTTCAGCTAAAGCGGACTTAAAATGGGGTGGCGCACAGCGATTGAAGTTTTGCTTTTTGAAAACCGAAAAATCACCCAACACCCCACGTGAAATTTCAGTTTTCGAAATTTTTTTTTGATGCCAAATGACTCAAAAACGCATGAATCGAGAGAATTGGTGTCATCTGAAAAAAAATTTTTTTTTGCAAAATTTACTCTCTGGGACTGGTATTGGTAATCTTTCGTAGGTTTTATTAAAAAAATCAAGTTTTTAAAAAATGACCCCCTTTGAATAATCTTTCTTCTAACTTTTGAACGAATAATTTTTTGAATGTAATTTTTTTGGAAAGACCGAATTATTATCCACAACTTTGTCGAAGACGTCACACCAATCAAACGAACCGAAGTGCTTTTTTTATTTTATACTCATTTTTCACAATATTACGAACCACCCTATGCCGAATAAATGAACCACCCTAATGAAACATAATGTATTCGATGCTAGTTATAGTGTATATCATTATACAAGCTATTTCGAGAGACTAGTGATCAATTTTAAAAGATAAATTCTAAACATTTTGAACTCCGCCTTCCACAATTAAAAAAACGACTATGTCCCAGAGAGTAAATTTTTGCAAAAAACGTTACCCCCCCCCCCCTTGGGTGATTTTTCGGTTTTCAAAAAAGCCAAACATCAATCGCTTTGCGCCATCCCATTTTAAGTCCGATTGAGCTGAAATTTTGCACAGGGTGTCTTTTCGAGCAGGTGAACATATTGTATAGGGTTTTTTTTTAATTTTCTGGTCACTTTTTTTCCATACGATGATTGGCGCCCTAATATATATATCCTCCCAGATGGTCTCGAGGTACGATGCTGGCCTATCCAGCCAGTCGTCGTAGGTTCGAGTCTCGATTCGGGGGAAACTGTTAGTGTCAGTAGGATCGTAGCGCTCCAGATCGGAATGTAGCACCAAGGCTTTGCTTTAAATTGAAGTTATAACGCAAGTACTGATAAAAAAGAGCAATGTTTTATAGAAGATTAAATTCATTTAGAAAGTTTAATTACGTAATTTTTTATATGATTTTGAATTACTGAAACAATTAGATCTAAAAGCTTATAATAATCAACTTCGTGAATGCATCCGTTTGCAAGTTATTTTGAATTCAATTTGAGAAACATAGGAAATAAACACATAGCTACACATTTAACCAAAAAGGGAATAATTTCTCCCCTCTTTTGTTATTAAAATTAGACATTTTTCTCTAACTCATGATGAAAAGATTTGGATGCGAGACGAGACGATTTATCAGTTAGAAGTTAGAGGCCATCTACATTCCACGTGGTCAGATTTTAAATGATGTTGACCTCCCCCTCCCCCTCCGTGGACAACCAACTGCCTATATAAATTATAAATTCTAAAAATTTTGTACGGACCGTGGACATTTCACACACACCCCCATTCCCCCAAGGCTGTCCACGTAGAATGTGGATGGCCCCTTAACCCTCTAGTGCCCAGTGCCGCCTTTAGACGGCCTTCAGTTGAACCTCTAAAAAGCTCCAGTAAGAACTTAAAAATGTTTATAAAGCTTCATAGTGATTTTTTCGAAGTACGCCTAAAAATTAATTTGGGCACTAGAGGGTTAAGTTTCAATGATTTTTTTTTATTTTTGAGATCAATCGAATTCCAATGATATAATATGATTCTAATGGTAAATTCAAATCATAAAGCTTTTGGCGACTAACTTTGTAATTGCATCTTTTTTTGAGATATTTCTATATTAGGTTTGATGAGTTTCAGTTTTTTATGAAAATACGCTTTTTGTTGGTTATTCGTAACTCTCCAGCAACAAATAAAGATTTATTGGAATAAATGTGTGATATAGCACAACTTGCTCTTTGACATCAAAGAGATTAAATCAATTACTGTGAAGTTATGACTATAACTTCTAAATTATCCATCCAATCTCTCTAATGTCAAAATATCGAAGATAGCAAGAACCACATAATTTAAGTTCCGATTGAGTTTAATATTCGGCTTTAGCAGCGTATCAGTCACAACTACATTTTGCTCGTCAGTGACGATCAAAAAATTTGAAAACAAAATCATCTTCTTTCGCTTTTGCAGAGCGAGTATTCCAGTTTATACAAATAATAGCATCATTTGAAGCAATTGCTGAATTCCAATTTTATAAGAATTTAGTTGTAAATTTCATACCTACTTCAAAACCTTGTATATCGAATTACAGTTAAACAGAGCGAACATTAACTGAAGCATGAATTGTTGTAGGTAGTTCATCTTCTCAGGAGTGGGACTAACCAAATCACAACTGGCTTACTTTTCGGCACCTAACACGAAAGGCTCGTTACTCTGAGCGTTTCCATGTCAAATGTCCTATGGTCGAATAGCGACCCAAACTGAGTATTTTCCGCGAGAGAAGGGATTTTAAAGACTCAAGACTAATTTCCGGAAAGGGCGTATGCGTTTTGGTATAGCATTTGTTCAAAGCTTCACAGCTCAGAAAACATTGCATGTACAGAAAAACTGCCTGAGAACGAATTGTAGGAAACAAAAAAAGTACACAAAAGCCGCTTTTTACGCGGGGGATACGTGCTGCGTAAAAAAAAAACCGCGTAAATAACGGGATTCGCGTGAAAAACCCGCGCGAAATTCCGGAGTTCACGTGAAAAGAAACCGCGTAAATTCCGGGATCCGAGTAAAGAAATTCCGGAAGCACCCCCCCCCCCCCCCCCCCCGTCTAACCCATCTTAGCATTTCGTCATAAAGTCAGATCTTCTCTAGATAATTACGTTGCTTTTTAACAACCCCTTTCATCCTGACATTTTTTGTCAAATTTTTTATCGAAAACATACTTCGTATGATGAACAAGAAAAGACAAGAAAATAACAAAAATGACCTCAAACAGACAAAACAGTGATAAAAAAGAACAACTAGAGAGAATCCAAATTTTTTTCTTAGTTTCATATTGGCTACGTAGCTTAGCTTGACCCACTACCCTTCACCTCGTCACATTTCGTCACAAAACGGCAAACCATCCCCCGCCTCAAACGCTACGTCATTTATGGATGTTCCCTAATAACAATTTGATTTTCCGGAAAATCCCGGAATCCCAGAAAATAAAAAAAGAAGGCAAAGAAAAGTAATCAGGCGACGATTTATTTTATGATAAATCGTTTTACTTTTATGGCAAAAGTCTTGGAAATGAATGAACGTCAAGATCTGGAGTTAATTCAAAAGAACAATTTCTGTTTTTGAAAAATCACCTGGGATTTGGGACTTGGAAATATGAGACTCTCCCAATTCAAATAAGAAACTAAATAAAAAAATTCGAGAGGATATCAGATCTTAACGTTTCATGTATTATCGAAAAACAAAGTTTCGACTTCGATAAATTCATTAACTACTTCTAGTCCATTTTTTAATCTGTCAAAAGAGAGAATCTCTGAGGCTCCTTTTCCGAAATCCGATAGAGTCAAAGAGCAAATTGTTCCCATATATTCCATTACCATTCCAAGGAGCATAACTCATACACAAGGAGTGAAAGAGACGATTTATAGCGTTCAGAGGTGGGTTTGCAAATGATTATGCAATCTTGCTCAACATTGCCCAGCAGTGTACACAATTTCAAAAGAGTTTACAATTTTACCGATTCGATTTACCAACAATTTTCATCGCAGAAAATGTTTTCCAAGATCGTGGGATTAGAATGATAAAATTCCCGGAATTCGTAAATTGCGGAAAAGAAAAAAGGAAAATTTTCAGTGAAAATTGAGTTTTATAAAAACAAAATTATGCAATTAAAAAAAACTAAACTTCATCGAACACAATAGCTACATAGTTTGCATTTAGCAAGCAATCCAAACATGCTCTCACCAACCGAATGCAATCAAAAACATCTCTATTAATCGGGCTCTGTGAACATTGGCCTTGGTCTACGCTTCTATAATCATATCTCTGCTTTCGATTTTTGTTTGTTCGTGATGGCTGTCTCTACTTTGGCGCCAGCTTTTTCGCCCACCACCTGTTGGACTCAGCTAGAAATCAATATTCTTTTTACTAGCCAGAGTGAAAATTTTAGCATACTGATTCAAGCAAAAACACTGAAGCGGGTAAACTGAAAGCAGCTTCAATTCCTGATGCCAACATTCACCGCCTAGGACGCGCTTGAGAGTTTTCTAAATTCGAAAAGTTTTCCCAGCTCAAGTGCTGAAGTACTCGAAAAGACAATTATCTAACGTACTGCTGCAGCTGAGACCATGAATGGCGATGGTGGCTATCTAGAGCTATCTGCTTCCGAGACTTGCGTCACTTCGGAACTTTTGTTTGAGTGACAAGGCTAATACGCAAAGCTACGCAAGCGGTTTGATGTGATGATTCTTGGTTGCTTATTAGCGAAGTTTACTTCTTCGGACAAAAATGACGAACACATTGTTTGCGTGCCATTCAAGACTTGTTAGTAGCATTCGTTTCCTCTGTATCCTTACAAGTGATCATCTGTTTTCCGGAACTCGTTCAAGTGAAGCAGAATCGAAATTGAACTCTCGATACTTTGCAGAAGCAATGCAGTTCGGGAAGAATCCCCCTCGCAGGACCAGCTGCAAATCAAACAGGCTGCTTCTGATGTAGAAACACTCGTTGTTTTTATTTTCTCTGGATTACCAGAAAACATGCCCTGCGCCGGGCAGCGTTGGAAATTCAATTAAAATCTCGTTAGAATAATGTGCTCTGGACAGACCAATTTTGCGATGCACAAAACTTATACGTTCGAGACTCGGATTGGCTGCTATCCGGGAGCAGCAGCCACGGCATTCTGCATCGAACACAGATTGCTGAACTTTCGCTGTTTGGATTTTTTTTCTCTCTTTTTTTGCTAGTTAGACTCGAGCGACAAGACAATTACCGAAGATTTTTCTTCTAAGTCCACTTTCGCACTCTTGCACTGCAGTTGGTCATTTCGGCTTTGCCGAGTGCAAATAAAGTGGACTTGTGAAAATGTAATTCTTTTCACTGCAGGCTGCAGTATCATTTCAGTTACAAAAAACTTTTCTTGTTCAATTTTGAAAAGAAGCCAGGGCGTATTTTTTTAGTTCTGGAAAGTTTGTTTCTATCTGAGAATTTGTTTCAACTGGTAAACCAAGGTGCGGATAGTTGTGAGCTCCTTACCAATGTTTTGTTTCAATCTGTTCTATTACATCATATCAAACTGGATTCTATAGACACTAATGCTACTGGTAGCTTGCAAGATTTGTTGTAACATGAAGTTAATAATAATTTCCTAGCAAAACCTCAACTTATCGTCCCAAATCCTTGGCTTCGTACCATAATAAACCCATTATTTACTTACACTAAAAGCAACTTCGATGCAACATGTTCCTACCAACCTTAATCCGTCTAAAACTAACTATTTTCCTTATAACTTTCTGATGCAAAAGTGCAGAATAATCACTCACAATGTATGTTAAGAAAATTGCATCCCACCTTTGTATTTGCACCCATTAGAGCTAGCTGCTAAACGTGTTCCCTGCATCTTGCCACTAATTTAGTTTAATAACACGCACGTAACATGTGCTACCTCTAATCAAAAATTCCATCCTGCTACTGTGTGTCGCTTTCCATTACTCACACCCACTATATATCTTAAACCGGTTTCAGTTTTTGATTAATTTTCTCGCATGTACGTGTGTGTGTCCCAGGCTGCATTTTATTAGTATAACATTTAATCCCTCCGTCCCGTAAAACAGAAGCTTACTTCCGGCATCCCGGGCACGGTTGACAAATGCATGCTCCCAGCCAGCCCAACTAGCCGGAAATATGACCGCTCATAATAACACTGTGACGGGAAAATGTGCTTGCCTTCTATCTGCGGCCTCACCACGTCGTCATCGTCGTCGCTCTGGTGGTGGAGGCACGTAGAAGCCAGTCCACGAGCAGCACAAGCTGAGCAGTAAAAGCTGCGTCGTGTGTGATAACGGGCACAATCTAATTTGAAGATTAATTTATTTTCCTTCCGCTGACTGCCCAAGTTGCATAAGAACCCCGGAGAAAGAGACCGCAGACAGGAGGCTGGCAAGAAAATTTCAAAACCCGCTCCCGATTTTCCCGATTGCTCTGCAATGCGAATGCTTTTGGCAATAATTATTTCCTTTCCGGTGCGATCGATCGTGTGATGTTAATTAAATTTTCCATTTTCCCACTCATACCGCCACCGGCCCTGGACCTGGATCGCCCTTCGGGATATTGGATGGATACAATCCTACGCACGCACACACACATATACACAGGTGCTAGCCAGCGATGGAGACAAGGACCGTCCGCAGAACATCGTGTACTTCCTTACGGGTCAAGGCATCGATCCGGATAATCCGGCGAACAGCAAGTTTGACATCAATAGGACCACTGGAGAAATATTCGTACTGAAGGTGAGTGCCACTGGATAAATATACTCCTGTCTGTGAATGAATTAAAATGCACTGCGTTTCTGCAACGTAAAACCACGTTTGTGCGGTGATTTACGCAGAATTGTCAGAGCTATAGTGCTCCTCAGAAACGATTAATAGAGTCATTAAACAGAACATAATCAGGTTCCAGAGAGTGCTTCGTGTTTTACCACCATGGAACCGCCAACATAATACCATTTTAATTTTTGTTATGCTTTGCGACAATCTTTTCTGATTAAATTTAAACCAATAATGAACTGATCAAAAAAAATTCCTAGGAAATGGAATAATTTTGATTTCTATATAAAATGTTATTGTTTGCAATTACTGAATCCTATATATAATATTATTTTATTTTCCCAAAATTGTACTCGTAACATGTAGTCTGAAAACCATACTGAACACATAAGCAGAAAATATTAAACAAGCTCATAAAGCAAAACTGTTTCTAAACTAACAAAAATGACAGAAATAATGAAAATGTCAAATTTACGTGAATTAAAAAAGCGACAAAAAAGACATGACAAAAACTTTAATAAACTATGACAAATATGAAAAAGACATAATTTTCAGAAATCACACATCTAACAGACATTACAAAAATGATAAAAAGTGAAAAAAATTTCAAAAAATTACAAACTTTCGCCAAACGAAAATAATAAAAATTATAGAAATAATGGAAACAGAAATATGAAAACACAAAAATTACGGAAAAATAAAAACTAATTGAATAAAATACAGTCATGGAGAAAATAATAAATACACTTGCAGTGTTGGATAATTTTTCGTATTTGCGCACTGATTTTAATTGTTGTATGATGTTATGTTACGTCATTATGATCCGCAGACACTTTTTTTAAAAGAGGCACGGAGAAATGACTGGAGAAATTTCTTTGTCGGTGATTCTGAAAAATTTTTGCGTGAGTTAGTGTTTTTAAAGTGGCGACACTATTGAAATATATATACAAAACAATCCAAATTAGCTTCATTTCTCTACATATCGTTAGCAAAGTGACCTTTAACGTTCTAAAACTCACTTTCAAAATTTTGTGGCCTGTTATTTGTTTTGTAAAGCCATATTCAATCTTCCAGGTATGTTTACCACCAGGTTTACTCGAGTAGAAGCTGAACCAGCATTTCACGCAGCCTGTCCGACGTTCCATAAGTCTGTTTTATTCTTTGGATGATGCTTTGCAACCTAGACTTTCCCAATCTTCCATAGAATTTCTAAAGGTTTCAAAGGTTGCAAAGCATCATCCAAAGAATAAAACAGACTTATGGAACGTCGGACAGGCTGCGTGAAATGCTGGTTCAGCTTCTACTCGTGTAAACCTGGTGGTAAACATACCTGGAAGATTGAATATGGCTTTACAAAACAAATAACAGGCCACAAAATTTTGAAAGTGAGTTTTGGAACGTTAAAGGTCACTTTGCTAACGATATGTAGAGAAATGAAGCTAATTTGGATTGTTTTGTATATATATTTCAATAGTGTATTTATTTTTGTCGCCACTTAAAAAACACTAACTCACGCAAAAATTTTTCAGAATCACCGACAAAGAAATTTCTCCAGTCATTTCTCCGTGCCTCTTTTAAAAAGAGTGTCTGCGGATCATAATGACGTAACATAACATCATACAACAATTAAAATCAGTGCGCAAACACGAAAAATTATCCAACACTGCAAGTGTAATTATTATTTTCTCCATGACTGTATCTATATGACCAAAAATTACTGAAATGAAAATATTGAGTAAATCAACTAAATACTGATGAAAATTACAACATAAAAATAATAAAAAACGCTAAATATAATGAAAATGACAAAAATAATTTAAACCGCAAATATAGTGAAACGATATTCAAAAAATTGGTTAAAACAAAAAATGATGAAAAAACAAAAACGATGAAATTACAAAAAAGAATCAACATAACAATAAAAATTATGGTAATGACAGAAACATGGAGGAGATTAAAATCAGACACAAAAATGGCAAGAGCGGGGGCCTAGTGTGGTTGGTAACGTCTCCGCCAACCACGCTCGACGCCTGGGTTCGAATCCCACCGCCGACATAGGTGTCGATGGTTGTGAGGTGGCGTGATCCACTCACAACCAACTCAACTGGTCTAGATTCAATCCTAGCCGACACCGGGAGATTTTCTGAGGCGAAAAATCTCTGGGATCACGCCTTCCATCGCATGAGGAAGTAAAGCCGTTGGCGCCGGTCCGTTGATAAACGGGTCGTGAGTTAGGGTCCTGGGTGTGGAGTCGCCTCCCTGGGCGTCGGTGATTGGCCACAACAGTGGCGGAACTAGACCGACGGAAAATAAGCGAGAATAAAAAAAAAAAAAACAAAAATGGCAAAATTGTTATAACTTACAAAACTGGTGAAAATTGCAAATAAAAAATAGGAAAGAATTTTAAATTGACAAAAACTCAAAACATAACAAAGGCAAAAAAAGACCAAAACGACAACACTGACAAAAATGACAAAAAGGGCAAAAATTTTAAAAACTACATGGGCGACAAAATTGAGAAAAATTACACTGACAAAAATTACTAAATTAAAAAACTTACAAAAATTTAAAAAAAAAATACTAAAAGTTCAATACAGAAATGACAAAAAAATGATGAAATTAAAATATATATTACACAAATGACAAAAAGGACCAAACTGATAGAATAATCAAAAGGATGGAAATGACAAAATTAATAACAATGACAAACATGACAGTAAAAAGAACAAAAATGACAAAGAGTCAAAAATTATGAGAACTGCAATAACAAAAAAGACAAAAAAGACAAAAATGACAGAAAGGATAAAAATGACAAAAATGCAAGATCGTCAAAATGACAAATGTATATATGAGAAAAATGATATAAATGACACAAATGACAAAAATGACAAAAATGACAAAAATGACAAAAATTACATAAATGACAAAAATTAAAAAAAAGGACAGAAATGATAAAAATGACAAAAATGACAAAAATGACAAAATTGACAAAAATGACAAAAATGTGAAATATGACAAAAATGACAAAAATAACCAAAATGACAAAAATGTGAAATATGACACAAATGACAAAAAAGACAAATATGCAAAAACTGCAAAAATGGCAAAAAAAATGACAAAAAATGATAAATATAACAAAAATGACGCAAATGACAAAAATTAAAAAAAATTACAAAAATTACAAAAATTACAAAAATTACCAAAATTACAAAAATTACAAAAATTACAAAAATTACAAAAATTACAAAAATTACAAAAATTACAAAAATTACAAAAATTACAAAAATTACAAAAATTACAAAAATTACGAAAATGACAAAAATTACAAAAATTACAAAAATTACAAAAATTACAAAAATTACAAAAATTACAAAAATTACAAAAAATACAAAAATTACAAATGTTACAAAAATCACAAAAATTACAAAAATGACAAAAATGACAAAATTGACAAAGTTGACAAAATTGACAAAAATAACCAAAATGACAAAAATGTGAAATATGACAAAAAAGACAAAATTGACAGAAATGCCAAAAATGACCAAAATGACAAAAATGACCAAAATGACAAAAATGACCAAAAAGAACAAAAGGTCAAAAATACAAAATATGACGGCAATGACAGGAAGAATAAAAGAGACAAAAATGACAAAAAAGACAGTAATGACAAAAATGACAAAAATGACTTAAATCTCATATAAGAAAAAAAAAATGACAAAAATGAGGAAAATGACAAAAAAAAACAAAATTGACAAAAATAACCAAAATGACAAAAATGTGAAATATGACAAAAATGACCGAAATGCCAAAAATGACCAAAATGACCAAATGGTCTAAAATGAAAAATATGACGAAAATGGAAGGATAAAAATGACAAAAATTACAAAAAAAAAAAAAACAAAAATGACCAAGAGGACAAAAATCTCAAAAATGACAAAAATGACAAAAATGGTAAAAACGACAAAAATGACCAAAAAGTCTATACTGAAAAATATGACGAAAATGACAGGAAGGATGGAAATGACAAAAATGACAAAAACGATAAAAATGACAAAAATGACAAAAATGACAAAAATGACAAACATGACAAAAATGACAAAAATGACAAAAATGACAAAAATGACAAAAATGATAAACATGACAAAAATGACAAAAATGACAAAAATGATAAAAATGATAAAAATGACAAAAATGACAAAAATAACAAAAATGACATAAATGACAAAAATTATATAAATGACAAAAATGACACAAATGACAAAAATTACAAAAATGACAAAAATTACAAAAATGATAAAAGTGATAAAAATGATAAAAATGACAAAAAAGAAAAATAACAAAAATGACAAAAATGACAAAAATGATAAAAATGACAAAAATGACAAAATGACAAAAATGACAAAAATGACAAAAATGACAAAAATGACAAAAATGACAAAAATGACAAAAATGACAAAATGACAAAAATGACAAAATGACAAAAATGACAAATATGACAAAAATTACGGAAAAAAGACCAAAATGGCAAAAAAACACAAAAAATGACAAACATAACAAACATGTCAAAAATGACAAAAAATAAAATAAAAATGACAAATACGACAAGAATGGCAAATAAAACCATAAATGACAAATTGACAAAAATGACAACACTGAAAAAGTTGACGAAAAAGCAAAAATGGGAAAAACTACAACAATGACAAGTATGTAAGTAATACAGGTCGGACTCGATTATCCGGAATATCAAAAATTTTCTCTTTCCGGATAATGGAGTTTTCCGGATAATCGAATCACACCAAAAACTCTGAAATTTTGCGAATAACGAACACAAAATAAATATTTAATTTCTTTATTTTTTTTTATGACGCAGTGGCGTAACCAGAAGTTATTTCTGAGACGAAAGGGGGTAAAATCTTGAGAAGCAAAAAAAAAAAAAATTGGACATTGATTATTTTCACTAAACTCGAACATGTCCCAAACATACCAGAAATGACTTAAATGGTAACAAAAATGCCAGAAGGGATGGTGAAGACGAAATTTCGGAATTAAAATAAAAAGGGACACCAAAAAAATAAAATTCCGGATAATCGAGTCTAAAATTCCGGATAATCGAATTCCGGATAATCGAGTTCCCGGGTAATCGAGACTCCGGATAATCGAGTCCGACCTGTAAAGACCAAAATGACAAAAAAAAAACAAAAATGACAAACACAACAAATATGACAAAAAAGCACAAAAAAGCACAAAAATAACAATAATGACAAAAACGAAAGAAAGACAAAAAAATTTAAAATTAGCAAATATGAAAGTAATTGTTAGAATGATGTTAAAAAACTAGGACGATAAAAAAACAATTTAAAAAAAATAAACTAATATGACAAAAAATACGAAATATGATCAAAATAACAGAAATAACATCATACATATAGGCAGGGCCGGATTTAGACGGTGGGGCCCCGGGGCAAATTTGTTTGTGAGGCCCTCTTTTCTAAAAACATTTAGAGGTAACGTTCTGGAAGGTGACGAGCCAATGAAAAATTCATAGATATCAATATTACAAAAATGAGAAAAAAAAACAATTATCCAAAAACTAGGATGATGAAAACAACTAAAAATAAAATTAACAACGGAAACCAAAAAATAAACAATATAAAAGAAAAGACAGAAATGAGTAAAGTAATAGCAACATGAGAAAGATTAGAATTTCAACATAATAGAAATAACAAAAATTATCATTCAAAAGACCTAAATAAACAAACGTGATGAAAAAACAAAACTACAGGAAAGACACCACTGACCATAAAAGCAGAAAATAACAAGAATGATGAAAATGTCCAAAATTTAAAAATATCAAAATTGCTGAATTTTTGCAAAAATTAATCGAGTTTTAAAAGTTAATTACGGTACAGCGATTGCGAAAGTTACAAAAATGATATTATTGATAATATTTGTACAAAAAATTATATCTAGAAGATCGGAAAAAACAGAAGCGAAAAATAATGGAAAATTGATAGAAAAATATACTAAAATAGTATAAAAATCATTGTATGACAGTGTATGAAACAGTGAAAAAAGTACAAAATGAAGCGTTTGATTAAAAGGGAAGTTTCTATCAATTCAAAACAGTACAAAACATATTCTTAAATTAACAATTCTTTTATCAGAAGAAATTTAACAATGAGTGAGTAGAATTATACAAAACAAGAGAACAACACAATCAGAAAACAACAAATGATGGTAATGGTTAAACAAAAACAACACCCGAAAATCGAAATGACAAAAATGTCAGAAATCATAGAAATGACGAAACATACATTAAATGTCAAAAATTATGGTAAAGACAAATATGACAAATGACATAAACGATAATAATTACAATATTAGCAAAAATGCAAAAATTACACCGGTTACAAAGTCATAGAAATAACAAATAATGCGTGAATTACGCTTATGACAAAATTGAAAAAGCCAAAATAAAAAAAAAGTTCAAAATGACAAAAGCAACTAAGTTCTTGTTGTTCGTCTTCTGCGACTATCCATGAATCATTTTTTGCCTTTCTCCTAGGAAGGTATAGCAATCACTTGCAGAACCGAAAGTATAAAAGTGCTCCAAAGGGCCGAATGGCATATATCACTCGACTCAGCTCGCCGAGCTGAGCATTTTCTGTATGTATGTGTGTGTGTATGTGTGTGTGTGTGTATGTGTGTGTGTGTGTGTGTATGTGTGTGTATGTGCAGATTTTTATTCTCTCTCACTTTTCTCAGGGATGGCTGGACCGATTTTCATGAAATTAATTGCAAATGAAAGGTCTTGCTGCCCCATAAGACCCTATTATATTTCATTGTGTTCGGATTTTTAGTTTAGAGGTTATGTATCAAAATGTAAAAATCATGAAACATCATTATCTCAAAAACTACACTACCGATTTGAACAAAATTGGTTTCAAATGAACGGGCTACCTAAAAAACCCTTAACTTTTGAATTTTATGAAGATTGAACGTGTGGTTCAAAAGTTATGAAAAGAAACGTGTTTTGAAGACTGTTTAATCTCACTCATGTTTCTCAGAGATGGCTGGACCGATTTTCATAAATTCAGTGTCAAATGGAAGGTCTTGTTGCCCCATAAGACCCTATTGATTTGTTTTGCAATCGGACTATTACTTTGCCTGTTATGTTTGAAAATGTGAAATCCAACTATGAAAAGTACACAAAATTGGTGTAAAATTAAAAGACTAGCTGCCTCATAACACCCTATTGAATTTTACTGTAATCGGACTGTAACTTCGTCTGTAATGTACCGAAATATGGAAATCACGAAACTTCATTATCTCAGAAACTACACAACCGATTTGATTAATATTATTATCAGATGAGCGGGCTAGTTAAGGGTTAACTGATGAATTATAATTGAACACGTGGTTTCAAATTTTGGCTGCCCTATACGTTCCCATTTCATTTAATTATAATCGAACTTAAGCAACCGTTATGTATTAAATTGTTTATAAAACAACGAAAGTCTATTATCTCGAAGATTACATGACTTATTTAAACATAACTAGTGTCACACGAACGAGTCATCTTTCAAACTTACAAATAAAAAAACTTCATAACAATTTGATATGTGGCTCAAAAGTTATGGAGAGAGAAGAAATTCAAAGACTATTGAAAGCTATACCTGCTTTGATCGATATATCTGGCCTCAACATAATTTAAATGTGGTATCGTACTATTTGAACGTTCCAAATTCATTGATTCCTTGAGATGTGTTTAAAATCTGCAAATGCACAACGAATCGGCCATAGGATATGATCAAGGTCAAATAACAAATCGTTTGAAATGATTGGTTTTATCGAAATGACAACATCACCGACTTTTGGCTTCTGTATATCGCCTTAATTCTGAATATATTCATATTGGGTGGTATTCGGTCATTTTCAACAGATTTTCTGGCATCAATCTAACACCGGAAGTACCCATATTGGGAGGTATTTAGTTATTTTGATTGTTTTCCAGAAACTAAAAGTGGTTGTCTTTTAATTCAAAAGTGTGTCCAGGGTCAATGTTTGGTTTCTATGCATCATCTCGATTACGGAAATACCCATATTGAGTTTTATTCGGTCATTTTCGACTGTTTCCTAGAAGTTGCCATTTTGCAATTCAAAATGGTGCCTGAGGTCAATTGTTAGCTCCTTGCCTCATTCTGGTTCCAAAGATACTCATATTGGATGGCATTTGTTTATTTTAGGCTGTTTTTCACAAACCGGTAGTCGCCATTTCGGATTTCAAAATGGTATTTAAGATAATTTCTGGCCTCTATGCGTCATTCTGGTTGAAGAAACAACAATATTGGGTGTTATTCGATCATTTTTGGCTGTTTTCCAGAAACCAGAAGTTGACATCCTACAATTCATAATGGTGTCTGAGGTAAATTTTTAGCTTCTTGCAACATTCTGGCTCCAAAATACTCATATTGGGTGGTATTTGGTCACTTTGGGCTGTTTTTCAGAAACCGAAAGTCGTCATTTTTGACTTTAAAAATGCCTGCGAAATCAACTTCTGTCATCTTAGCGTAATCCTGGTTCCGAAAACATTCGTATTGAATGGTATTTGGTCATTTCCGGCTGTTTGCCAGACACCGGAAGTAACCATCTTAAAATTCAAGCTTCTGTCCATCTTTCTTGTTTCCGGAGATACTCATATTTAATGGGAATCGTCCCTTTCAGGCTGTTTTCCAGAAACCGGAAATTCCCATCTTAGAATTCAAAATGTTGTCTGAAGTCGATTAGTGGCTCCAGTGCATCATTACGTATTACGTATTTGGTCGTTTGTCGCTGTTTTTCCGAAACCGAAAGTCGCCATTTTGGATTTCATCATGGCATTTGAAGACAATTTCGATCGATTTTAGCCCCTGTGTATCATTATAGATCCAGATATTATTATATTGGGTGGAATTCGGCCATTTTGGCTGTTTTCCAGAAACCGGAAGGTGCCATCTTACAATCCAAAATGTTGCCTGAGGTCGATTATGGAACAAATTTGTTACCACTAAAAACATTCTCATGCCAAATATGGTTCCATTTAGTTGATTAGTTCTCGAGATGTGCAGAAATTTGTGTTTCATTTGTATCCCTTATAGAAGAGGGAAGGGGGTGTCAAACCATTATGCACATATTTGTTTCCTCTAAAAACACTCACATGCTAAATTTTGTTCCATTTACTCGGTTAGTTCTTAAGTTGTGCAGAAATTTCTTTGTATGGGACCCCTTCCTTCCAGAAGAAGGAGGGGTCTCAAACTATCATAGGAACCTTATCGGCACCAGAAACCCCTACATACAAACTTCACGTCGATCGGTTCGGTAGTTTTCGAACCCATATGGATCAGACAGACAGACAGACAGACCGGCTTGCATTTTCATATGTATAGATTACAACATCAATGTTTTAGAACCTAAAGAGTGAATATACATTTATTGGATTGAAGCGTTAATTAAATAAATTTTTACAAACAAAAGTTTGAATGAGAAAGGCTGGGTCTGACCGCTAGGTGGCTTAATTTAGGTTTTTCATCAATCATCAAAATGAAACCCTTACTTTTTTGCTGCTGTACCAGTTGTACATAGTCGTAAAACCAACGCACAATGTCTTTTGGCTTTAAATCTTAGGGAAACCATTTTCCATGTTTTTGAATCATTCCTAAAGCTCGCAATTGCTTGAACACGGACTTCTAATATTGAAGTAAGCTGTTCCTGCGTTTGGCATGGATTTTCATCGAGCAATTTCTCCAGTTCAACGTCTACGAAGGTTTTCAGTCTTTCTTTACGTAGAATCAACACAAACATACGAGATTTAGAGCGACGTTTTTTTTATCTTAGACTAGCATTTCCGCTAACTTTTTTTAACTCTCGTTGCACTTCAGCCGTCGTTTACTTTGAATGGAATGAGAAAAGTTAAACTTTTCGCAAATTACGAATATTTGTTACAAAATCAGACATTTTCACACAGCTTAAAGTATATGACATATGATGTGTCGAAATCGACCGGCCCTTTCTACTGGCGCCATCTGTCAGCAAGTACTGAAAACTTGATCGAGAAATTACAAAAAAATACAAACTGTACAAACAAATAACAAAACGCGTAACGAATTGTATCAAAGGTGTGAGTGTGTTTGTGTATGTGTGTATGTGCGTGTGTGTGTTTGTGTGTGTGTGTGTGTGTGTGTGTGTGTGTGTGTGTGTGTGTGTGTGTACAAGCTTTCATGCAATCCTTCATATGGGAAGCTAAATGACGGTTACTTTTGACAGTCACTTTCAATCTATGAATTACAATTTTGGAAGTAACAAAGATATCATTTCAAAACTGCCTTTTGCCTGTGCCCTACTCTTATCTTTAGCAGCATTGTTTTAGTGTTCACTTCACTTGTGATTCCGTAGTCCTAATCACACAATAAACATTAGTTTTGTTTGCGAGCCGATGGAGAGTTGACTCTGCACTTTTAAAAGCAGTGTTGCAGACCATACCGGATTATACGATTGTACCGTAACAAAAAAGATGCAGAATTATAACACTACACGAAGGTGACTGGAATGAAAATAATACAGAAGTAAACAAACAGAAGGCATTTTCAAACAAACATACAAGCAAACCTAGGCCAAACCAAAATAGACACTGACAGAGTATAAAACAAAATAAAAAGGTCCTTCACTCTTGTTATACCGAAGATGAGAAAAAGTCATGCATATGCTAAAAGTGCCAAAACATTACTAGTGCAAAGAAAAAAAACCACTATCAAACAAGGAAACGAGAACATACAAAAACAATATCAAAGAATTTAAAAGCACCAAAGTTACAGTCTTTACTAGACCTTCATCGATTTTTAGTCTATGTGCACTTCCTAGACGCTGCTTATTAATTCTTCCTTAAATCCACCATATTCTGCGATACTACCCAGAAAGTTCCATAGGCCCCAGTTTTTACAGTTTGGTCGGTTAATACCTTTAATAAAACATGATACAGTCAGGTTTTTTTTACGTGGTTTTTTTACGCGGATTTTTGAATTACCGCGGTTTTTTTTTACGCGATACCGCGCTAATTCAAAAAAATTTTCACGAATTTCCGAATTAACGTGGGTTTGGAACCAGAAACGTTTAGGTGTTTATCTAGTGAAAGACATAGTCCAAAAAATACTCTCCGCCCACCGATAGATCCGGAATGACCGTCAAAGAGGACAATTAAATACTGTATTAAATACTGGTTCTAGAGTGTCTCGGGTTTTTTCTAAAGCCCTTCTTGCTGGACTACTTTACGCGGATTTTTAAAAAACGTGTTTTTTTACGCTGATTTTTAATTAACGCGTTTTTTTACGCGGATTTTTGAATTAGCGCGGTTTTTTTACGCGGATTTTCGAATTAACCCGGTTTTTCTTACGCGGTTTTTTTTACGAGGTACGTATCCCCCGCGAAAAAAAAACCTGACTGTATTATTATCGGAAAGCCAGAGGCGGAACATTATGCTTTCTATACAGTGCAACTAATCTCAGTGCAAAAAACCCGTGGTGAAATAAATATGAGAATAAATTGATTGTTCTCTCTGTAGAGAAAGCGAAAAATCGCAAGCCACATGTTCGAATCGCTTGCCAGATCATAACCTTTTTAACGAATATTTCCCATCGCAACAATCATTTCCGCTATTTGTACACTCTTCCCAATCGTTTCCAGTGCCAAAATTTGGCCCCGGCTGTGTTCGTGAGCCTCTTACATGTGTCTCATCTTTCATCAAGATGTACTGGTTTGGATTATTTTAGGTACGCTTAAACATTTGCGACTACTTCTCGATGCACTTCTTAATAATAAAAAATTGCCACTTCTTAATCAATAAATCTATGTCTTCAATTAGTCGTAATAATCGTAAACTTAACAAACGGAATCGTTTTGAAAAAAAAATTTAAAATGTCATATTGTCAATAATTAAAACATGCTCGAAAAACATGCCGAGAAGATTAAAAAAATCCTTAAAATGAGAGTTTCAGACAATCCTCCCACCTCCAATATGGTCGTGAGTAATGTTCATAGTATTTCATCGCTATCGACCTGCATTCGAAAGAAATTGATTTCTCAGTCATTTCTTTAATCACCAGCGGGCGGCGAGATTGCATTATTATCATCTTCATGCCACCACCAGATTAGCGAACGACCAAGAAGCAAGAAGTTAGACGGAAGTGTTAAATGCCATTCTCGCAATGATTACTATCTGCTGCTGCTGCTGCTGCATGCGCTCGCTCGCAAGCAGGCACAGGGCGTCGTCATAAATCATGAAACTTATGCAATTTATCTGCAAGATTGTACCTACTTCCCGTTTCTGCAGCAACCGTTTCCTCTCCTCCGTCAGCAGTACCGGTGATAGAGCGGAGCTCGTGCATGATCTTGATAGCCCCGGTGATGACGGATGCTGTCAGAACGACTGATGCTGTGTTACGCCAGAAACGTCCGAATGATAAAGGAGCAAAAGTTCACTTGCGTAAAGCCCATTAAGGGTATTTTCCTGGTGGTGAAAACGGTGGAGTAAATCTTGAGAATTATAGCATTCACGCATTTAGGATGGGTGCAATACAATTCTTTCAATTGAAATGTTTATATAAACAGCCTACCCTGTCGACATCTTAAACGACCTCGTATTATTCAGAACTTAAACTTCAAACAAAAGTTGAAAAGAAGACTCTTTATTTCTCGTTTCGCCATGTTCATTCATTCGATATAACACATTGCACAATATTATGAGATAAATTATCTATTCAATAGCATAGTCAAACTACCGCGTCCAGCATTGCAGGCGAAATTTCCCATTACTCGTTTCTTTGAAGCTGCATCCCTTAGAGGTTGTTATTTATGTACGAGCTGCAGAGCGAGTAGTAGCTGGGATCTCATAAAAAGCGTATTATCCCCAGCTTCTTCTTCAGCGTCAAATTAGAGCTTACTGGCTGATTCCAGTACTCCAAAAAGAGAAACATTTCGTCCTGCCTGCCTGTTCGTTGGGGTGAAAATCTTTTCCGCCGGACAGCTTCTCGTCCAGGCAAGCAAACAATTATAATCGAAGCACACAAAAAAAAAAACACTTACTTGGTAACACAATTTAATCGCATTTACGGTGCGAGCGCAAAGTCTCTTTGGCCTAATCACGGCAAACGATGGGTACAAACTTTCCGACAATTCTTCATGTACACGGAAAGCAATTTTCTTCGACCCGTGATGGTTCTAAGATATAAATCGCCGTTTTTCTTTTTTTTTTCTTTTTTTATTCCACAGCCGCTGGATCGGGATCAACCGAACGGTCGACCGCAGTGGCGCTTCACCGTGTTCGCCCAGGACGAGGGCGGCGAGGGTCTGGTCGGCTACGCGGACGTGCAGGTCAACCTGAAGGACATCAACGATAATGCACCGATCTTCCCGCAGGGTGTGTACTTTGGCAATGTCACCGAGAACGGCACCGCCGGGATGGTGGTGATGACGATGACGGCCGTCGATTATGACGATCCGAATGAAGGTGAGTTTTTCCTTTTGCTAGTTTTTTAATATTGAGATTCGAGTGACAGGTGTGTTGTAGAATGTGTTTTGTACCGGGGGTTAATTATTTGATGAAGGTCGAAAGCGACGAGCTACCGTAACACATGGAGTTAAATCAGATGGAAACAGTATTTGTGTTACAAAATGATCACCGTCACACATCCACTAGTAGATTCAGACTCAACGTGGTTGTTGACTTTAGCTTAGACTTGACCATCAGTTTTGTCTTCATCTTATCCTTCGCCTTGTTTTCGTTCAAACCTTTGACTAGGCATATGATTTGAATTTAAATTTAGCCATTGATTTTTCATTTAATTTGGTCCTCGACTAGGTTTTTGATTTGGCCTTTGAATCGTCTCTTGTTGTGGTTTATGGTCTGGCTTTCAACTTGGCTTTCAATTTGAGTTTATTTAATCTTTAATTTGACTTTTAGTTTGGCGTTTGATTTGACCTTTAATTTGGCCTTATATTTGACTATTAAATTGGTCTTGGCTTTAATTTGCTAAATGACTTGGACATGTTTTTGGTCCTCACCTTATCACTTCACTTGACCTTCGTTTAGAACTTTGAATTTGTTCATTATTGGGCCTGAACTATGATATGATTCGACATTCAACTTGGTCTTCAAGTTGGCATTTGATTTGGCGTTTTAATTTGAATTTTGACTTGGTCTTTCTTCTAGCCTTCGACTTGATTTTCAACTTTGATATGATGGACTATGATTCATATTTAGTCTTCAACTTGACTTTGAGCTTAGTTATATACTTGACCTTCGATTGAACCTTAATTTGTTTATTTGCATAAAATTCATCTGACAACACGTGGCCTTAATGATCTAATGTGAACTACATAGAATATCACATGCTACTAAGAATACGCTGGCGAAAGGTTTTTTTTGACACGTTAAAATCGAACAAGTGGTACAAGTCTTGGAATCCCTAGATGATTCAGTTGACACCATTTGGTGAAGCTGTAGATTGTAACAGTCGTCTAACTTGCGGATGACAAGGTGGATTTTCAAATCATCCGCATTGCTCACCACACACCCGTTTGGTAGAATCAATGAGACATCGTTGAAAAAAAGAGCGAATAAAATTGGTCCTATATGACTACCTTGAGGAACACCACACTGCGAACTAAATGTTGTCGATCTAGCCGACCCTATTTTTACGTATAGCTTCGGCTTGTCAAGTAAAATTTTAGCCAATCACAATATCTACTCGAAAAGCCGAGACGTCTATATTTGGCAACTGGATTTGGTCTTTAGTGAGATCTTGCACCGGGTCAATAAAATGACCATTAACTTGGGTTTGTATTTGAACTTGAAAACGGCCAATAACATGTTTTTTAATACAACCTAGTGCATAGACTGCAAATTGATCTTATAGTTTTTTTTTAACTTTACCTTTATTTGGGTCTTCACTTTCATATTGGCCCATGATTTAACCTTCGACTTGGTTTTGAACTTGGCCATTAACTTTGCCTTAAACTTGCCCTTCAAATTGGTCCTTAACTTAGTCTTCAACTTTGCCTTCAACTTGATCTTTAACTTGGGCTTAAACTTGGTCTTAAAAGTGATCTTCAAGTTGGCCCTCAACTTATCCTTCACCTTGGTCTTTAACTTGGTTTTTATCTTTGTCTTCAAATGGCCTACACAGTGGCCTTCAACTTGACACAACTTGGTCTTCAAGTTGGCCTCCGAATTGGCCTTTAATCTGTCCTTCAAATTGGTCTTAAACTTGGTCTTCAACTTGGCATTCAACTTGGCCTTTAAGTTGGTCATTAACTCGGCCTTCAAACTGGCATGGGCTTTAAATTGTCCTTCAACTTGGCCTCCTAATTAGACTTCAACTTGGTTTTCAACTTAGCCTTCAACTTGATTTTCAACTGAGCCTTTACCTTGGCCTTCAACTTAATCTTCAACTTGTACTTTAAACTGGACAACAACTTGGCCTCCTAGTTGGTCTTCAACATAGTCTTCTACTTGGCCCTAAACTTGACCTTCAACTAGGCCTCCAACTTGGTCTTCTACTTGGTCTTCAAGTTGACCTTCAACTAGCCCTTAAACTTGGTCTTTAACATGACCTTTAACTTGTCCTTCAACTTGGCCTTTGACCTGGCTCTCAACTTGGTCTTCAACATGGTTCAACTTGGCCTTTACCTCGGCCTGCAACTTAGTCTTTAACCTGTATATTAAATTGGCCGTCAACTTGGCCTCCTAGTTGGTCTTCAACATAGTCTTCAACTTGGCTCTAAACTTGGCCTTCAACTAAGACTCCAACTTGATCTTTAATTTGGCCTTCAACTTGGTCTTTCACTTGTTCTTCGAATGGCCTTCAACTAGGCCTACAACTTGGACTTTAACTCGGCCCTAAACATTTCTTTCAACTAGGCCTTTAACTTGATCTTCAACTTGGCCTTCAACTAGGCCTTAAACTTGGTCTTCAACTCGGGTATCAACTTAGTCTTCAACTTGGCCCTAAACTTGGCCTTCAACTATGGAGGCCTAGTTGGTCTTGGTCTTAAATTTGGTCTTAAAGTTGGCCTTCAGCTTGGTCTTCAACTCGGGCATAAATTTGGCCTTCAAATTGGTCTTCAATTGGGTTTAAACTTGGTTTTCAACATGATCTTTAACTTGGCTTTTAGCCTGGCTTTCAACTCTGTCTTCAATTTGGCTCAACTTGGCTTTTACCTTGGCCTACATCTTAGTCTTCAACTTGGCCTTCACAGTGGCCTTTAATTTGGTCTTCAACTCGGTCTTTAAACCGGCTTTCGACTTGGTTTCAAACTTGGTCTTCAACTCGGATATCAACTTGGCCTTCTACTTGTCCTTCAACTCGACTCAATTGAAGCTTCAACTTGGGCTTTAAATTGGTTGGTGTCCTAGTTGGTCTTCAACATAGTCTTTAACTTGGCCCTGAATTTGACCCTCAACTAGGCCTCCAACTTGGTCTTCAACTTGACTTTCAACTAGGCCTAAAACTTGGTCTCAAATTTGGTCTTCAATTTGGCCTTTAACTTGGCCTAAAACTTGGTCTCAAATTTGGCCTTTAACTTGGCCTTCAACTTGGTCTTCAAATTGGTCTTCAATAGGGTTTCAACTTGGTTTTCAACATGACCTTTAACTTGGCCTGCAACTTGGCCTTTAGCCTGGCTTTCAACTCGGTCTTCAATTTGGCTCAACTTGGCCTTTACCTTGGCCTACAATTTAGCCTTCAACTTGGCCTTCACATTGGTCTTTAATTTGGTTTTCAACTCGGTCATTAAACCGGCCTTCGGCTTGGTCTTCAAATTGCACTTCAAGTTCATGTTGTCCATCAACTTGGTTTGAAACTTGGTCTTCAACTCGGATATCAACTTGGCCTTCTACTTGTCCTTCAACTTGACTCAATTGGGGCTTCAACTTGGGTTTTGAATTGGCCTTCAACTTGCCCTCCAAATTGACCCTAAACTTGATATTCAACCTGGCCTTCAACATAGTACTCAACTTGACCTTCTACTTGACCCAACTTGTTCTTTGAATTGGGATCAGGCTTTGTTTTGCTCATCTTCATCTTAAAGAGAAAACGGTTTTCTCCCCTCTTAACAACTGTGAGCTCACATTCAATGTGCATCATACCATCTGCTGTAGAGAGAGCGCAGAGTAATAGTTTCTCTGACGAAAAAAAAGCAAAAACCCATTGAAACTCTTGTAAATTGCTCATCCGCGCACGCAAGCCAAGTGAAATAAATTGCTCGGCGATCAACTGAGCATTGCGTTACCGTTCTCATCGCTCTGGGGTGCGGTGAAAACAGTATAAAATCGAGCTTTCTGCAGAATACGCATCCATAGTGAATCTTCCTATAATATTAAATTCGAAAACGGTTAGGATGTGGGTTCAATGTGAACCTAAATGTTTGATATCTTATATGGATATGGAAAATTTCTCTTCTAGTAAAGGAGAAGCTTACGAAAACTACTCCCTCTTAAACCGAGAAAGCAAACAAATGTTTGCCCCTAACACGCGATGATTAAGAGTGAACAGGAACTCTGCGACTGAAATACTCTACGCCTAAATGTGGATAATTACTCACTCTGTGTGAGAGAAAGTCTAGTTCTCCAAGGGGTTTGGCAGGTACAGAAGGAAATTTGAGCAAAAATCAAGAGAACGGAAGAAGCTTGATTGGGATTTAAATTGGCCTTAACGTTGCCTTTAAACTATGTTCAACTTGAACTTCAACTTGCCCTTCAAATTGATCTCCAACTTGTCCTTCAACTTGGTCTTCAACTTGGCATTCAAATTGACCCTAAACTTGGTGTTCAACTTGGCCTTCAACTTGATCTTCAACATGGTTTTCGACTTGGCCTTCCACTCGGCTCGCTGGCATTCAATTTGGTCTTCAATTTAGTCTTCATCTTGACATTCAACTTGATCTTTCACTTTGTCTTCAACTTGGCCTTAAACATGGACTTTAACTTAGTATTTACCTTGGTTTTCAATTTGGCCTTCAACTTGGTCTTTAACTTGGCCTTTAATCAAGGTAACCTTGCACGGAGACTTGCACTTAACTTGGCCTATGATATTGTCTTTGATATTGCCTTTGATTTGGCCTTTGACTTGACATTTGATTCAAATATGGTATGGAATTTGACTTTGCATTTAGTTTAACTTTCGATTCGACTATTAGCATTACCTTCGATTTAGTCTTTCAACTTTGCTTTTAACCGGTTAATCAGCTTGGCAATTGATTTGACCTTCGACCTATATTGATTATCAGCTGGGCCTTTGACTTAGCCTTGCGTCTTGTGCTTGGCCTCTTAGTTGGCTTTTGATTTGGTTCTAAAGTTTGATATATCCTTTAAATTGGTTTTCAACTTAGATTTATGCTTTGCCTTTGATTTGGCATTTAACTCTAACATCAACTAGGTCTTCAGTTTGACCTTTGACTTGACCTTTAACTTTTAATTTTTCAATGTGAGCTTTACCTTTCATTTAGACTTCGACTTAGCCTATGTTGAAGGTCTGGATTTGGACTTTAACTAGGCCTTTATTTTGACCTTGGACTTAAATTTATATTTTACCTTGGATTTGGCTTTTCATTTAATCTTCAGTTTGGCCTTTATTGTGGTCTTCAATTTAGTTTTTAATTTGACGTTTGACTAAGCCTTTAACTAGCGTTTGATTCTAACTATGTTTCAAACGTGACCTTTGACTTGGCCTTTCATTTGGTTTTTGATTCGGTCATTGGCATGAACTTCGATTTATCTTCAGCTTCATTTCTTTATTCAGCTTCTAGCTTGGTTTTCAACCAGCTAATCAACTTGGTTATTGATTAGGCCTTTGAGTTGTCCTCATATTCACCATCAACTTGACCTTTAATATTAAGATGAGCTTGGCCTCTAATCTTGCTTTCAACTTGGCCTTGTGTTTGATGTTTGATTTATCCTTTGACTTGGTTTTCAACTCAGCTTCCAGATTTGGACCACTGCGACCATTATTTTGATCTTTTGTGCTTTCAGGTTAGCCTTTGATTTGGCCTTCAACTCGGAGATTAACTTGGCCTTCAGCATAACTTTTGACTCTACCATTATTTTTTATCTTGGATCAATCGTGAGCATAACCTTTCATTTGAACTGAGACTTGGCCTTTGTTGAAGGCTTGGACCTAAACTCAAATTTGACCAGGATCTTCTACCAACCTTTAATCTAGGCTTTGACTTGGTCTTCCACTTGGCCTTTAATCAGGTAACCGTTGCGACCTTTGATCTGGCCTTCAATTTGTTTTTTTGTACGACCTTTAACTTGACGTTTGACTAAGCCTTTTACTAGACATTTGATTCAAACATTAATTTGGCCCTCAATATGGTACGAAACTTGACCTTTCATTTGGCTTTTGATTCGGTTATTGACATGAACTTTGATTTAGGTTTTGCTTCATTGTTTTATTTAGCTACCAACTTGGCTTTAAACTGGATAATCAACTTGGCTATCGAATTGGCCCACGACCTGTCCTTATACGGACCATCAACTTGTTCTTTGATTCAATCTTCAATTTTAACTCGTGCTTGGCCTTTGATTTGTCTTGGTCTGATCTTGGCGTTTGATTTTACCTTCTGCTTGGTTTTTAACTTAGTCTTTAATTACGCGTCTAATTCGAGCATTACCTTGGCCTTTGAAACTACTCTCAATATATCCTTTGACTTGGTACTTAATTCGAACTACGATTTGTCCGTTGACTAGGCTTTCGACTGGGTTTTCGATTTGATACTTGACTTGAGGTTTGTTTTGGTTTTGAGGTGGTTTTTGACTTGGTCTTAATTTATATTTCGGCTCAACTGTGAGTTTTGCCTGTTGTTTTGATTTCGACTTGGCCTTTGCTGAAGGAACGGGCTTGGACTTTTACTGAGCCTTTATTTTGGTTTTGGGCTTTAACTTAAATTTGAATTTCAAAATGGCCATTAGTTTGACGGTCGACCTTCGACCTTCGATTTGGTCCTTACTTGGTTTTCGACTTAGCCTTTGATGTAGTGTTTGATTTTGCCTTTTATTCCACCTTAGATTTTGTTTTTAACCCTCTAGTGCCCAAGTTAATTTCTAGACGGGCTTCGGTAAAATCACTATGAATCATTATAAAAACATTTTAAGTATTTGTTGAAGCTTTTTAGAGGTTTTACTGAAGCCCGCCAAATGGCGGCATTGGGCACTAGAGGGTTAACTTGGTTATTAACTTTGGTTTTAATTTTACTCTCGTCTTGTCCTTAGAAGTGAACGTGAACATGGCTTTCAATTGGAGCTTGGACATGAACCTAAACTTGGCCATTAACTTGGTTTTCGTCTTTTTTTTTATATGACCTCCGATTTGGCCTTTAACTTGGCTGTTACCGTGGCCTTTGACTTGGCGTTTAATTTATTATGATATTTGAACTACAATTTGGCCAAGTTTAATGGGTTTACGGATTAATCAGTCCGTGTATACTAGCAAAAACGATTTGTTTTTTCTTATTCCGACAGTTTCGGTGACTTTATTTCACCGAAACTGTCGGAATAAGAAAAAACAAATCGTTTTTGCTAGTATACACGGACTGATTAAGCCGATAAACCCAATAAACTAACCGTTTCAGTCGTCATATAAACAAATATAATTTGGCCCATAAATTGGCCCTAACTTGGGTTTTGGTTTGACGTTCGACTTGGCTTTTAGTTTGGCTTTGAGGTAGCCTTTAACTCGGACACGATCTTCATGTATGCTTCGAATTGATCTTGGCCGTTACCTTGGTCTTTAGTTTGGTTATAGACTTGACCTTTAATTTGATCCAAAGGCCAATTGGCCTTTGATATCACTTTTGCTTGATGCTTTGTGATTTAACTTGTGATCTTGGTATAACCTTTAATTCGATCTTTAACTTCACCATTGGCTGGGCTTTTTCACACAGCGTACTTACCGTCTCTTTCGATGCTTCATCGCGTATAATTTGCTTCTTCTCAAAACACTTATTCTTTATACCCTTATAATTAATCAACAGGCACCAACGCAAAACTAATCTACTCAATCGAAAAGAACGTCATCGAGGAGGAAACGGGATCGCCCATCTTCGAGATCGAAGCGGACACCGGTGTCATCAAGACGGCCGTCTGCTGCCTGGATCGCGAACGAACGCCGGACTACTCGATACAGGTCGTCGCGATGGATGGAGGGGGGCTCAAGGGGACTGGGACGGCCTCTATACGCGTCAAGGATATAAACGATATGCCGCCGCAGTTCACCAAGGACGAATGGTTTACGGAGGTGGACGAAACGGACGGAACGAACCTGCCGGAGATGCCAATTTTGACGGTGACAGTTCACGATGAGGACGAAACCAATAAGTTCCAGTACAAGGTGATCGACAACAGTGGCTACGGAGCGGATAAGTTTACCATGGTGCGGAACAACGATGGCACGGGCAGTTTGAAAATCGTTCAACCTTTGGATTACGAAGACCAACTGCAGAGCAATGGCTTCCGTTTCCGTATTCAGGTTAATGACAAGGGAGAAGACAACGATAATGACAAATACCACGTGGCTTACTCGTGGGTGGTTGTGAAATTACGCGATATTAACGACAACAAACCTCAATTCGAGCGGCCGAATATCGAAGTTTCGGTGTACGAAAATGCCGACGTCGGAAAGACGCTGGAAACCTTCAAAGCCACAGATCCCGATCAGGGTGGTAAGAGTAAAGTTTCCTACGCAATTGACCGATCCTCGGATCGACAGCGTCAGTTCTCGATCAACCAGGAAGGCACCGTGACCATTCAACGGCAGCTCGATCGGGAGGTGACACCCCGTCATCAGGTGAAGATTCTCGCCATCGATGACGGTATTCCACCAAAAACGGCAACCGCAACGCTAACGGTGATTGTACAGGACATCAACGATAATCCTCCCAAGTTCCTAAAAGACTACCGACCGGTTCTGCCCGAGCATGTTCCGCCGAGGAAGGTGGTGGAGATTCTCGCAACCGACGACGACGATCGATCCAAGAGCAACGGTCCACCGTTCCAGTTCCGGCTAGACCCGGGCGCAGACGACATCATTCGAGCTTCATTCAAGGTCGAGCAAGATCAGAAGGGTGCTAACGGAGACGGTATGGCTATTGTGTCATCATTGAGGTCGTTCGATCGTGAGCAACAAAAAGAGTACCTGATTCCAATCGTGATCAAGGATCACGGAAACCCAGCAATGACAGGCACCAGTACGCTGACGGTGGTCATTGGTGACGTTAACGACAATAAAATGCAACCCGGATCGAAAGAGATCTTCGTGTACAACTACTTGGGACAGGCGCCGGATACGCAGATCGGTCGAGTTTACGTGTACGACCTGGACGACTGGGATTTGCCGGATAAAAAGTTCCACTGGGAAACGAACCACGAACATCCTCGGTTCAAGCTGGATGAGGATACCGGAATGATAACAATGCGCACCGGCACAAAGGATGGTCGCTATCATCTGCGCTTCAAAGTGTATGATCGGAAGCACACTCAAGCGGATGTTCCTGCTAATGTGACCGTTACGGTACGGGAGATTCCGCATGATGCCGTTATCAATAGTGGATCGATTCGGATAGCGGGGATTACGGACGAGGACTTCATACGGGTGTGGAACTATAGGACGCAAAGTCTGTCGAGAAGTAAGCTGGATCGATTCAAAGATAAGCTGGCGGATTTACTGAACACGGATCGGGAGAACGTGGATGTGTTTAGCGTGCAGCTGCGGAGAAAGCATCCCCCGCTGACGGATGTGCGCTTTTCGGCGCATGGTTCTCCCTACTACAAACCGGTGAGATTGAACGGAATTGTGCTGATGCATCGGGAGGAGATTGAGAAGGATGTTGGGATTAATATTACGATGGTTGGCATTGACGAGTGTTTGTACGAGAATCAGATGTGCGAGGGGTCGTGTACGAATACGCTAGACATTAGCTCACTGCCTTACATGGTGAATGCTAACAAGACATCGCTGGTCGGAGTGAGAGTGGATGTGATTGCGGAGTGTACCTGCGGCGCTAGGAATTTCAGCAAGGCGGAATCGTGTCGGTCATCACCTTGTTACAATGGAGGCCGGTGTATGGAAACCCGGTACGGGTTGACATGCTCCTGTCCCACGGGCTACACGGGACCACGATGCCAGCAGACGACGCGCAGCTTCCGAGGTAATGGTTGGGCGTGGTATCCTCCGCTGGATATGTGCGATGATTCGCACTTGAGCTTCGAGTTTATAACGCGCAAATCGGACGGTCTGCTGCTGTACAACGGACCGATTGTACCCCCGGAACGGGACGAAGTGCTCGTGTCCGATTTCATTTCTGTCGAACTGGAGAGAGGATACCCAAGACTGCTGATAGACTTCGGTTCCGGTACACTAGAGCTGAGGGTTAAGACGAAGAAGAGCTTGGACGATGGCGAATGGCATCGGTTGGACATTTTCTGGGATACGGAGAATGTCCGAATGGTTGTGGACTACTGTAAGTCGGCTGAGGTATCCGAGATGGAGGACGGATCGCCACCGGAGTTTGACGATTCTTCCTGTCAAGCACGTGGTACGATTCCACCCTTCAATGAATATCTGAATGTGAACGCTCCGCTGCAAGTGGGAGGATTCTACCGGGAGCAGTTCGATCCTACGCACTATCGCTGGAATTATATGCCAATGGGTAAAGGTTTTGATGGATGTATTAAGAATCTCGTTCACAACAGTAAGTTGTATGACTTGGCTCATCCGGGACTTTCGCGGAATAGTGTGGCGGGATGTCCTCAAACCGAAGAGGTCTGTAGTCAAAGTGAGCAGACTTCTCGCTGCTGGGAGCATGGAAACTGTGTTGGAAGTTTCACTGAAGCAAGATGTCAATGTCGACCAGGATGGACAGGCCCGGCGTGTAACATTCCAACGATTCCAACGACCTTCAAGCAGCAAAGTTACGTGAAGTATGCGCTTAGTTTCGAACCGGATCGGTTTAGCACGCAAATTCAGCTGCGATTCAGAACGCGAGAGCAACACGGAGAACTGTTCCGAGTGAGCGATCAGCACAATCGCGAGTATGGAATATTGGAAATTAAGGATGCTAGACTGAGGTTCCGGTACAATTTGAACTCGCTGCGAACGGAAGAGAAGGATATATGGCTTAACGCGATCGGAGTGGATGACGGACAGTGGCACGTGGTACGAGTGAATCGACACGGTTCGGCGGCAACACTGGAATTGGACGGTGGAGAAGGCAGACGGTACAACGAAACGTTTACCTTCGATGGGCATCAGTGGCTGCTGGTGGACAAACAGGAGGGTGTCTACGCCGGTGGTAAGGCAGAGTATACCGGTGTGAGGACATTCGAAGTTTACGCCGACTACCAGAAGAGTTGTTTGGATGATATTAGGTAAGATTTGGTGCTAATTTAGAATGGTTAAATTACAGTACTATCACTTTTTGATAATTTATAGACTGGAAGGGAAACATTTGCCTCTTCCACCGGCCATGAACGGAACCCAGTGGGGCCAGGCTACGATGGCTCGTAACCTTGACAGGAACTGTCCGTCCAACAAACCTTGTGCGAACGTTATCTGCCCGGATCCCTTCGAGTGTGTGGACCTCTGGAACGAGTACGAGTGCACGTAAGTACATCGTTGCTAAGAGAACCACTAATTTCATGTCACATAAATCAAATATAATCGCATAGCTCATCATCCGAACATCACTTTCACATACTCCCTCATCATATTTCCTGGTTTGTTTATCTTTCATCCACTCCTATCGTCCCAACTAAATAACTTAGACCGCAGTAAAATACATACCACGAACTGCAGTTCACAACACCGGGAGACCGTGAACTATAAGCGACACACGACGGCAGCGATGACAACGACCCGACGCCAGCCTGGCATGAAATGATGGAATCTCAGACGAGAAAAAAAAACTAATCATATTTATAATCTCAAAACGAGAAGTTGGTAACAAACACGGCTGGGGGTTCAAAAAGACAACGACGACACCGCTGACGATGAAACGACGCAATTTGAAAATTCTCCCGCAGTCGGGTAATGAAATTCCGTGTCGCTCCCCGTGGGCAACATCCCACCAAGTTCCGGCTTCGCGTACAACTTTGATTGTTCTGCGTGTTATACGCAAGTGAAGCCCATAATTCACCATCAAACGGACTTAATAAAAATATAGCCACTCATAAATTATATGATTTATGGCCCACATGCGCTCACTAGCGTTTCATGCATCCACTGTATTCGCTGCTGGGTGCATCCGTCGTAATCAGGAAGCTGATGCACCCAGCACCGGAACCGGGGGCCAAGGGATGCTCGCTCCCGTGTGAATAATAAATTCGATCAGCAGCGGCAGGATGCCCGCTCGAGATATGCACGATCCGGTGATGTGATCCTGCCGGGCATAAATCAAAGCGTCCCATTAGATTAACAACTAGCAAAATAATGCTTTTGGGATAGGATAGGACAGCAAAACAACATGTTTTCATTTCAGATTTGCAACCTCTATTGAATAGTAGTAAATCAGTTCTGTAGCGCTTGAAGCAATTATGGTAATTTGATTGAATATAAATTTGATGGGACGAATTTTTGTAGCTCACACCATAATTACTAACCATTAGACAAAGTAACGAATGACATGACGAATGCCAAAATAATACATCATCATATGTGTACCCTTACCCAAAACCAAACCTCGAATCTAGAGCCTGAAAGTCATCTGTATATTATTATTTTCTTACTTATGTGAATTTCGCTTACATTTCATCATGCTCAAAAAAAAACCATCCCCCCATTACATTCACACACATTGCATGCCAGTCCTCCACCGACCAATTCACTTTAACATTTACATTTCCCACACGACCAGCCGGCGAAAATATTACAAATCCCCACAGAAAAACCCCCCACCAAACTCTCGTCCATTTCTTTGTGTGTTGTGTGAAGATTGTTATTACAGCTCCCATTCCAAATTTTTCACCAGCTCCCTTGACCAAATTTTCACAATTGCCGTCACGCTCCAAATGGGTTTCGATCTATTTCGCTCCACTTCGAAAGAAAGCACTCATATCTTAGCTCGCAAAACTTTTTCCGACTATTTCGGTTCCAACCCCGGATGAGGGAGGAAACAAAACCGCTTCCCATTGCAACCAGGATAATACATCATCATTCGACTTGGTCCTTGAGTAGTGGGTGCGGGAAAATTCACGGATGACGCGGTCAGCGCAGCGAACCGAGGACCAGTTTGATTTAAACCTAAAATGGAATGTGGGACGTATTGCAGGTTATTATTACAATTTTAATTTGGCACGGATGAGTAAAGATGCTTCCCTCTCCGCTCGTTGCGCCATCGAAAACTATCCCCAGTTTGGTAGTTTGGTTGCTGATTGCCTTCGATGCTGCGGGAAAATTAATCAACCGTGAAATATTCTGCCAATTCCATATTTAATTAAGATTGATGAATTATTGCTTTAGTTACGCAAATAAAATTAAAATGTTCAATAAATTGACGTTGAATTTGTGTGCGCTCTATTTTAGATCAATATTTTTCCGACAGATGCTGTCGATTCTTAATCAATCGTTTTAAACTCTCAATTTATTCTAGTCCTATTACTTTGTTTTATTGGAGTTACGTCCTGCAGACTGCTTAATTATGTTTACTTACTCAGAAATCCTTCACATTGTAATTCATGTTTGAGATTTCACCCAGGATTTTTCATTTTGTTGACATTTCATGCTATCAATTTGTCTTTTTAGTACATTGTCTGATTTAAACTTTGCCGAATTAATCACTTTTCGATGACGATCTACCTGTATTGAATATTAATGATGCTGTTGTTGACCCTTTGTTTCTTGTCGGTGTCGTACGATGGATCGACATGATAATAGAAAAAAGGATGATAAAATTCATGCTTAGTCGTCGGACAAAAGGCAAACACAAATTAATAGAGGAAAAGATCAATAAAATTTATGATCCACAGCATAAAAAATTATGAACACAAAGAACTAATCGGACGAAATATTTGGTGTGTGATACTTTTATTGAAACTCGACAGAATGAATGGATTACAAAATGAATGAAAGAGTGTTTTAATATATAATTTCTTTACCATAAATTCTTCAACGCAAATTCGACAGAAAAAGGGGCAACAAGTTAAAATATCAATGAACCGAATTGGTCTATAAAACAAATTACAACAAATTACAATTGAACCAATAAAATGCTCTATCGATTAAATGAAAGGCAATCAAAATTAATAATTAATTGAATGTACAGAATAAACTGCAAAACAGTTTCGTATCGAGTTATGATTCTATAGACATGATTAGTATTATTAACATGGCGTTCGTTGACTATTTCTAAAATTTAGTTATTTTTCCAATAACTTTCCACTGTGTTCACTTTTCATTCAGCTGAATTTTTCACTCTATAGATCTTCTTTTCTTCGTTTTTGTGACTCTCAGGGCTGATATTTTTCAGCGCATTTGCATGGAAGTTTGCAGCAACTATAAACGTTAGTGTTGTTTCACAAGGCAATATTTCACTTTGATGGAATATTTATTTCCTCCCTCTTCGTTTTCTCTTTAAGGCCGATACTAATTTCATTTTCTTTTTACGTCAACTCCCCTTTAAAAATGTTGAAAATTGGAAGGGGAAGAAAAAAAAATGCAAGCCTTTTTGTTATTATTATTAACTTTTCGTCAGCGTGTATGCTTAATTTAGCAACAAACAAGTCCAGTGACAGTGAAAGTGTCATCAAAAGGCAAGCCAAATGATTAATAATGATAATAATGTGATATTTTTCAACACACTTTTGCATGCAAGTTACAAACGTCGTAGCTTGCACACAATTTTTTATGGAAGCTATTCCTTTTTTCTTCTTCTCAGTGTTTTTTATTTTTTGCCATTCTCAACTATTTTCGATAACCGTGGACATAAAAACTATTCGAAATGTGTATCAGCCTTATCATAAGAAAAAAGAAAAAGCATTCGTAATTCGCAGTGAACCGCGCTCGTTTGATTTTCACCATTTTAAGGTGAAACTGTGTTAAAGCCACAAATGGCCGACTTCAAGTCACCACTTCTAATTTTCGAAGGCACAAGACTCGGTAATAGTTAAATTTTTCAATAATCTTTACCTCCACGTAACGCAATTTTGCATGGCAGCCTCACATTGACACTTGACTGTATACCGTCGCTTTCCTCTGGGTAAAATACGAGAAACGTTATGGAAGACACCAGCGCTGTATCTCGATTAAGCAAAAAAAAATAAATTTTATGTCAATCTTTAAAGGGATCAACCACAAATCTCATAACACCAGAAGATGCAGGGGGTCATGCCCATCAACTTTGCTGAAGATTTCATTATGGTATATTCAAGTTGTGTGAAATTATCAATTGAGCGCGTTTAAACTGACTTTTAAACCACAATGCACAGTGGTGCAAAAAGGCACAACGTGGAACTCAATTCCATGGCGCTGTTCACCTTCAACCTAGCTTAAGGTGAAACGGAATAGTGGTCTTTTCCTCTACAATTTTGAGTTTAGAGTTCTCTTTACTTTTGTAGTTTGAGCGTAAAAAATTCGGCTTCCACTAAATAAACAGCACTCAAATTGCTACTTCAAGCATGCAACAGTTGTGAAAACAATTGATCAAAATTTCATGTACGTAGTTTTCATAAATCAAGAAAAAATTAGATTGCAAAATTCGAGTTGATCGCGACCACGTCCCGATTCACCTTAATGCTGTCTTCGAAACAATTGTTTGTATGATCGACCCGCATAATTTCAACGTACCAAAAACTATTAAAAGTTTGGTAAATAAAATAAAAAAAAATAACTATTTTTAAAAAGTATAGGGTAAAAAGTTAGACTAAGTACAGTGCTTTGTCGATTTTATCACGATCAAAAAAAATTCACCGTGAATTTGTCGAAACCGTAAAGTTTAGCGAAATGATAAAAAAATGGATTTTTTTGTGTTGGATACAATTCATGATCTTCAATTATGAATTGTATGTTAATCTTGAGGAAAATGATGCACTTTCATAGTTCAATGGAATATAAGTTCAAGACACAAATAAATAAACAAAAAACTCAGTTCATAATATTTACTCCATGGCATTTTCGCAATATCAATGTGATTTATACTGCACATTCTTTAGCATAGTCAGAAGAGTCTAATGCTTGTTTATGTGAAATTGTGAAACCGTTAGATTTTAGGGCTATTTGAGCTATTAACAGATTTTCTTTTTCAACAGCTCGAATAACACATAATTGTTGCTCCAAAGTCAATGAAATACGTATTTCACGGTTCATTTTTCTCAAAATTATGACACAAGTAAAAAGTAACAGGTAACTTGATCGAATAAATTGAGTTCATACAACTTTACACACTCAAGGACACAAGGCACGAACAAAAATGATGTTTCAAATACACTTTCTACAACTGGAAGTTCATTATTCGTGATTTAGAATTGTTTTTTTTTTTTGTGTAAAAGCGTGACAGAAACGAAAAAAAAAACGTGAGAAATTCGAGCGTGAATTTGGCGGGTAGTGATAGAAACGACTGTTGATGAAACCGAAAAAGCACTGCTCCATAAACTGTTGTCCATTTGTACCAATCCACCCATATTACAGTATGGTGAGCATTTGTAACAGTGGGTTTCCATATATTAAAAATACTTACCTATTTGTGTAAGTATTTTCAATATATCAAGATCAAGGAATAAGTTATTTGGCAAAGTTTCGGAACATGTACAAATATGAAACCACCCTCATTGGAAACAGAGTTACAGGGTATTTTATATTGAGGTTATTGAAATTTAGATTTTTGTACGTCACTTCGGTTAGTTGCTTTTAACAAGAAAACGTTATTCTAAAGAAGCATTGTCAAAGGGGCCGTTAAATAATTACGTAAGCAAAAAGGGGTGGAAGGGGGGGGGGTGTGCAATTTTCTTACGCTATCTTACAGGGGAGGGAGGAGGGTAAATTGATTATCTCACGTAAGAAATACATTGTTGACGGAGCTGTTCAAAAAATCATGTTTATAAAAGTGTGGACGGTAAAATTCATAAAAAAAATTACGGAAGAACGATTAACTCGAATTAAGGACAGAAGAGTAAACGAAGTATGGTGCTTGCTTCAGGATGATGAAACTATACTTGTTTGTTTGTCGACTGTAGCGGTTAATTTTGTAGATTTATCGGCTGATTAAGCGTATCAAAAAATCTTACGATGTCTTACAAGGGAAGGAGGGGGGATTGAAAAAGTGGAAAAATATGCTTACGTAATTATTGAACGGCCCCAAAGACTGCACATTAGGGTGCCAATCATCGTATGGAAGAAAAGTGACCAGAAAATTTTCAAAAAGAAACCCTATACAAAATGTTCACCTGCTCGAAAAAACACCCTGTGCAAAATTTCAGCTCAATCGGACTTAAAATTGGGTGGCGCAAAGCGATTGAAGTTTGGACTTTTTGAAAACCGAAAAATCACCCAAAGGGGGGTAAGTGAAATTTCGGTTTTCGAAATTTTTTTTTGATGCCAAATGACTTGAAAACCCATGAAACGTCGAGAATTGGTGTCATCAGAAGTTTTTTTTTGCAAAAATCGACTCTCTGGGACTTAGTCGTTTTTTCAATTGTGGAAGGCGGAGTTCGAAACATTTAGAATTTATTTAATGTAATTGATCGCTAGTCTCTCGAAATAGTCTGTATAATGATATACACTATAACTAGCATCGAAAACATTATGTTTCATTAGGGTGGTTCATTTATTCGACATAGGGTGGTTCATGATATCGTGTAAAAATGAGTATAAAATGAAAAAAAAACACTTTACACTGAATACCAATAGAAAAATTCCTGAAAATATAATATTTGTTATAATATTGTCGTTTAGGGTGGCAATGTTGAATTGGAAAAATACCATGTAAAATGGCATGATGTTACAAAACAATTTTACAAAATGTTTCAAAAAACTACTCTGTACAAAAAAAATTATTTCGACCAAAATTAAGATTATCTCGCGGAAAATGTTTGAAACACAACTCATTTTTGAAAAGCTAGAGCCAACACGGTTCGTTTGAGCGGTGTGACATCTTGGGCAAAGTTGTAGATAATAGTTTTGTCTTTCAAAAAAAATATACACTCTTAACACAAATTATGATTTTTTGAAAAAAAAATAAAAGAAAGTTAAAAATTAATTATCCAAAACAGCCCATTTAAAGCAACTGATTTTTTTTTAAAAAAACAGCGAAAGAGTACCTCAACAACGAAACAGGTCATGGAGAAATCAGAAAAAAAGTTATATTTTTTTCTAATTCATTTTTTTTACTACAGGGTACATTAGTTTGGAAGAACAAAGTTATTATGAACAACTTTGCCAGAACACTATGCCAATAAAAAAAAACCGTTTTCACTGTAAAAATATGCTTAATTCCTCATAGAGTGCTCTGTTGGAAATTAAAAATATGTCTACAGTCGAAACGATTTGTTTGATTGGCATAGTGTCTCCGGCAAAGTTGTAGATAATATTTTGTCCTTCCAAAAGAAAAATATGCCTTTAAAAAATTTTTTTTTCAAAAAATTATTTTTTTTTTCGAAAAACTTATTTTCTTGTTTTATAAATGATCGGACTTCTTGTTTTCTAAATGATCGGAATTTTTCTTCTAATTATTTTTTGAATATATAATTTTTTAGGTGTAATTTTTTTGAAAAAACAGATCTACTATCTATAACTTTGTCAAAGACGTTACACCAATCAAACGACCCAAAGTGCTTTTTTTAATTTTATACTCATTTTTCACAATATTATGAACTACCCTACGCCGAATTAATGAACCACCCCAATGAAACATAACGTATTCGATGCTAATTATAGTGTATATCATTATACAGGCTATTTCGAGAGACTTGCGATCAATTTCAAATGATAACTTCTAAACATTTTGAACTCCGCCTTCCACAATTGAAAAAACGAATATGTCCCAGAGAGTCGATTTTTGCAAAATTTTCTGATGACACCAATTCTCGACATTTCATGCGTTTTTAAGTCATTTGGCATAAAAACAAAATTTCAAAAAACCGAAATTTCACGTACCCCCCCTCCCCCCCCCCCTTGGATGATTTTTCGGTTTTCAAAAAGTTCAAACTTCAATCGCTTTGCGCCACCCAATTTTAAGTCCGATTGAGCTGAAATTTTGCACAGGGTGTTTTTTCAAGCAGGTGAACATTTTGTATAGGTTTTTTTCAAATTCGAGATGATCATTTTGGTTGGCACATCTTTAAGATTGTTTCTTACATTGAAGCATTTTAAGCCTATTTTTTCGATAACCTTACGAACACATAGGGTAAAAAAGGACAAGTGGAATCATGATGTCTCAAATTTATTCACTTTTGTTCGAGCGTCTTGATAGAAAATTTTCACTACACTTTACACTTTTTTATTCACTTTCACTATTTAATTCTATCACTTTTCACTTTTCACTATACGTATTTCAGAACTTACATAGTGCCTACGTCAGTGCTTATTTGGACACAGTCCAAATAAGCACTGACGAAGGCACTATGTCAGTGCCGAAATACGTATTTGCAAGTGAAAAGTGATAGAATCAAATAGTGAAAGTGAATAAAAAGTGAAAAGTGTAGTAACTCATATGATCCTCATAAAATAAAGTATTAACTAACAGGTAATGTGATATTAGGACAGTTTAGTTGAAAATAGGTTCGAAGGAGGCATAGTATGTGAAATAAGTTTTTCTGTGATTATTCCTCGTTTTCGGCAACATGAAGAACAGAAAGTTTTATGTTGTTCTAAAATACAAGGTATTGACTAGTACTAAACCAAATATCAGCTGCTACTAGTTGCGTCGAGTAATTCGAGTTTTCGCAGCGACAGGGCCGAATTTAGGCGCCCGGGGCATATTTGTTTGAGAGGCCATCTTTTCTTAAAACATTTAGAGGTAACGTTCTGGAAGGTGACGAGCAAAAAAAAAGGTCGCCCCAGGACTAGGGGGGACCCTTGAATCGGGGAAGGTCCGATGCATTTGCCCCCTTTGCACCCCCTCCCTAAAACTCGGGTCTGCGCAACGATTATTTTCATGTCACTTCATGTTAAAAATCGTTAATCAGCAGTGTCCGTATCGATGTTTTTCCAACAATAGGCTTTGCTGAATGCCGGTGTATGCAACGCGACCATAATTGTGCTCGGGAAACTTTCAAATCTGACGTCCAGTAGTATGAGGACCCCTCGGAAATAATCATTAGTACTGGGAAAAAGTATATTCAGAATTCAGAAGATAGATGTCAGCGCTATCTGTAGAAAAAAAAGCTGCCTGAATACATTTTTCAAAATGATGTTTTTATGCTGAATAACATTTCCGAAGACATGAACACTGTGGAAACAACTGTTAAGGAGTTATAAGGGTTTGTCGCACCAACGGACCAATTAGCCCCATTGTGCTTTTAGAATTACCAATTACACATGTTGAATAACTATCATTCTATTACAATGTAAAACGGGACGAAATCCAAGCATAGAAGGAGCATGGCATGCTTCTGCATACAACTGCATTTTGAGAATGCCTTATCAAATATCGTTGATAATTCGATTTGCTGTTTTTCACGCCACTTTTTTTCTCTCCAGGTGGTGTTTGCGAGATTATTTTTCACAAATACCGGCACGTACGAGTTTAACGAGCGAAATTATGTTAACATTTTTTTACACTAATGAACATTGCGATCGTAACAAATTTTCGCGAAAAAATCGCCGAAATGGGCTTGAACTTACCTCTAAAGTGCAGCGCGTGGTGAAACCACCGTTTTCCTTTTTTTTTCTTTTTTCAACTCAAAAAAAAGTTTGCTTTACGTCCAACAAATTCCAAACCTTTGCTAACATTTGTCTGGTAATAAAACCAACAACGAGTAAATGAAATCACTATCAAACACCATAAGCTGCTAGTCCTTCGGCGAAGAGTAATCCAACAAATCTTTTCATATATTTCTTACTACTTAATGGGAATTACTTCCATTCAACTCCTTATGGCCTCAGTATCAATGGATAATAAAATCCAATATCGTTATGAAGGGGAACCAAGCATAGAGGACACTTACACAGGACAATTTGCCGTGTGTCGCTGTGATGAAGCACAAATCGACAACAAAAAGGCAGGACGAACAAAGGTTTTAATATCCAGCAGGCTTCCGTTATTATTAATCCGTCCCGCTGTAGGTATCGGGACGGCCCACGTAATCAATCAAACGCCTCCGTCGGTTTCTTTTACACTCAAAGTCGAGACGACGTTTCTGCCTTGCTAAATTTTTTTTAATATGACTCCCACCTTACGCTAGGTGGGCTCACTTTGGAGTGCTTCAAAGGAAAATTGATTAGTAGTTTGCTCGGGTTCAGGAA
The DNA here is from genome assembly GCF_029784165.1 of Wyeomyia smithii. Classification (NCBI taxonomy): domain Eukaryota; kingdom Metazoa; phylum Arthropoda; class Insecta; order Diptera; family Culicidae; genus Wyeomyia; species Wyeomyia smithii. Next base: position 35,934,938 of record NC_073696.1, read on the forward strand.
TCAAGGCTTGGAACTAATATTTAGCAGCTCGCGTACCCTGCTCACCAATCATTTGTTATACGATGCAACTCCACAGAAAATTTGTTGTTTTTTTTTTTCAGCGATAGCTGATTTACCCTTTGAGCAAAACAACGCTATCGTTCTTTCCGCTTTTTCAGTTGGTAATTTTAGAGCGGGGAAAAATGAGTCAGCTAATGAGCCAGCTACAGTTAGCATAATAAACGGCGGGAGGAAAACGTGACTGTTCGTCGGTTTTAAAGCTGCGTTATAAAGTGTTCCTTTCATTCGAATCAACTTTCGCTATTGATTGCGGAAGGAAGTTTGATGCTGAATTTTTCGCAGCCTTTTGTGATTCATTGAATTACTAAATTATAAATCAAAGGTACAAAACCTACTGCCGTTATTTACGGAACCGAGAAGATTTTTTCCCATTTTTGCGTACAGTTATAACTGTGCAAACACAGAACAAAAACAGCATGAAAAAAGAGGCACGGCCTGTCGGGAACAATGAAAACGACGTTCACTTCAACCCGTTTTTCATTTTCACCTCAGCGTATTTAGGTATACCTAACAAGCAGTTTCCAAACAAGATTTCATTATTTAGGATTCCCATTCAACGCGGTCTGAATTCATTGCCAGCTCGAAAAAGTACTGTTCAGGTGAGAGCGTTGGGTGCTGCTAAGCAACAGTCTTCTCTGTTATTTTGTTTTTATTTTGCTGTTCAGCGCGGAATGAGAATCCGTCGATTGTGTTTAGCACATGGAAGAAACATGGAAAAGGTAATTCAACGGATTTTGTATGGCGTGTTGTTTTTTGATGAGGGGGTTTAGGGAGTACAAGAGGGGCAGTTTTTTGGTTAGCTGAGGTACAACGATGTTGATGATGCTGTGAACCATAGAACCGTGCGGGAAAAAGTGTTGACCTAAGCTTTATTCAAGTTTGCTGTATAGCTGTACAGAGTCCCCCAAAGCTAGAAAAAAATTGCCTCCACGCAAATTTAATTTACATTGCACATAATTTTCAAACACAATCGTGGTTTACATCAGAAGCAGCTGAAATTTAAATGAAAAAATAGTTTACGTGACGTGTAATATCCAGAATTTTTTACTGTGCCCTTCTACCATGCCATTGTATGCACTGCACATACATAGGTTGCGGTTGTTGATTAGAAAGCGTCTGAGGGTGGGTCGGCTTACAAGCAAGTAATTATGATGGAATTCATTAAAAGATAAATTCCAACTGAAACTGATTTTTTTTACATCTTATCTGATGTAAAGGGAATGTTTATTTTAATCGTGGCAATTTAAGAGGTCCTCTTCGGAATAGGAACCGAAAAAAAATACCACAGATCAAGGCGACATCGTCAAAATTCGACACTAATTGAACAACGGTTTAAAAAAAACAAGGTTGTTACAAGTCCGATAACCAATAAGTATTAGAAGTTCTATACAACGAAATGTTGGCGGAAAATATATCGTTGGGGCAACATTTTGGCCAAAAGTCTTGAGGACTTATCACTAAATCCTAAAAATAAAATTTTCACTAATCAACAACTGTGGCGCAATGTTAATAGTAATATGGAAGCCCCTATTCCCCTTCTCCGCACTCGTTCCATTCAAGCCAGCGACCAGCAGTCAAACCAGGCCTGCGTGTGGGCGTGGAGAAGGGGTCTTCCGAATATCTAAGATCTGATCTGTCTATCGCTTCAAGCATTTCCTCGTTACCGCCTACCATATCTCATCCGTCATCTGTTACGACCGAGCTAAGACGTCCTTCGATCAATGTACGAAACGTACTGAAGGTAGGCATATTCTACCAAAAAGTTCGTGGACTCCGGACCAAAATTTCACTTTCCTGCTGTTTCCGACTCTGAGTACGATGTTATCGTTGTCACTGCAACATGGCTGGACGATTGCATTTTATCGGCGCAGCTTCTTGGTTATTTATTCACTGTATTTCGAACCGATCATAGTAGAGTAAATAGTCAAATATCGCGTGGTGGTGGAGCCTTGATCGCCGTTTCCTCCAGGTACTGATGCTGCTTAGAGCCAGCACCGATTAGCAACACGCTTGAGCAACTATGGGAAAAATCCAAATGGATAGGTCATCCGTAAGCATTGGAGTGTTGTATCTGCCCCCTGACCAACATGGTTTTTATCCTAAGAGATCCGTCACAACCAATCTGTCGCAGTCTCTTCGTACGGTATTGCAAGTGGATGCTGTGTACACGGACTTCAAGGCTGCGTTCGATCGTGTTAATCACGGCATCCTTCTACGAAAGCTGGATAAACTGGGGCTCTCCGCCATGCTCGTGAGATGGTTTCGTTTGTTTGTACCTGACCGGCAGAGTTGAATGTGCCAAGCTTTGGTCGTCACATTCTGAGCCAATTACAACGTCTTCTGGAGTGCTGCAAGGAAGCAATCTTAGCCCACTTTTTTCTCACTGTTTATTAACGACGTCGCTACTGTTTTTCCACGAAGCACATGGTTCCTCGCCGCAAACGATGTAAAAATCTTTCGGATTTTAGCCTGCCTAAGAGACTGTTTGGAACTATAAAAGTTGCTTAACGCTTTCAGTGATTGAAGCAACCTTAATCTTCTTACCCTGTGTGTGGAAAAATGTCGTGTAAGCGTGTATGCCAAGTAAAAGATCTTGGCGTAATTTTGAACAGTCAGCTTACATTCCGGGCACACTACGAAGATGTTATTTTAAGAACCAACAAGCAGCTGGGATTTATTTTTAGAATTGCCGATGAATTCCACGATCCACTGTGCATGAGAGCTTTGTAATGCGCCCTGGTAGGATCGCTGTTCGAATCAGCGGTTGTCGCTTGGTGCACGTTCAACAAGGTCTGGATTGATCGCATGGAAGCTGTTCAGAGAATAACAGGAGGGTTGTGTGCAGAGCCACAACCGCTAGGTTGAAGTAGCATACTTTTTCAAGAAAGATAACCCGGCTGCTTGCGTGTCAGTCATTTTTTCTAGTAAATAAAAGTTGACCAATCAGATTAATCGAATTTTGCGCGTCAACAAGGATTGACCATTTTCATTAATATAGTAAGTTGCTTGTCATGGTTGGGGCTTGACAATTTTTAAATTTTGAGATGAAATTTTTTCGGATGCCGTGCTCATGACTGAAGGAAAAGATATTCAGTACGTTTTGAGACACGGATATGAAGTAAAATTTTTAACTTTTACGAATTTAAAAATGTGAATCAACTCATTAGAAAATATTAACTCTTCAATCAAGTTTTTATTTCATGCTGAAAAGGACAATTTGTTGTTCATTTTAGTATCGGATAAGATGCCGATCACATCTTTGCGTTAGCACTGACAGTGTGAAAAAAATATTCCTTGTGATAAAATAAACTATGAAAAGCTGATTTAACACTCAAAACTAGACGGCTCACGTGTTGTCAAAATGAGTCAACTTTTCATTGAATGCATTTACTAGTGCCCACTATTGCACAGAGACTGCATTTCACTAAAGTGCCTCACTGCATCAGCCGCTATCGATGCTGAGATCCGCTGCAACTAGTGCACTATCTATAGCCATGCTACAGTTGTGGCCGCTATACGCTGCCATTGGTATCCACTGTCCCTGCATCAGCTGGCCCAGCTACTATCGTTGCTGGAATCCGCTGCAACTAGTGCGCTATCCATTGCTACGCCACAGCTGTGGCCGCTTTCCGCCATCGCTGGTATCCACTGCACTGCTAGTGCTGTTGCTAAGGGAGGACGACTGCTGTTGTCGCTGTCTAGAACTATTATGAGCGGCTTCGGCTGAAACAGGCTCTCATATAGGCCAAATAGCATGTTTTAAATTGCAAGTTATATGATTCTGTCGACCGTGCTTGGGAAGCAATCATATAACGACCAATCAGAGGTCGAATTTTTCGTTTTGACAAGGCTTGACTATTTTCAATAGTACAATAGTGTGAATAATAAAATTACAATTATCTTCTTTTGGTAAGAATCTTAGAAGATTTTCCAATCTGTTGCTGCAAAAACGAAGAAAATCCATCGAATACTAACCGATTTATTAGCATTTGAAATTGGACATATTTTTCACTTTTTTCGGTTTTAGATTTTTATTTCACATCCCTATGTAGCCGAACTTCCTGAGAGAAGTATTCTACTTCAAAAATCGTGCGTAAGGCACTGAGGCATCTTCCTTGCCATGACGCTACGAAACTGCCTTTTTTTGAGCACCGCTGCATGTTATTGGGAATTGAGACGTTGGAAGGAAGAAGATCTAACGCACAAATTATCTTTATCGCAAAGGTCCTGAAAAATGAAAAAATGATCCACCTGCTATTTTCGTGGAATTAAATCTTCACACTCCGGAAAGGAATCTGCGGAGTCGTCAGCTATTGAATTTAGAGGTAAGCTCTTTTTTGTCAACGAGGTTCAGCGAGGTTGCAGAACTGTTCGACTTCAACGAACCCATTAACACTTTTTTACGTCGCCTGCGAATTCGCTAATATTTTTTGTTTTTCGTTTCTAAGGCTGATACAAATTTCGAATTCTTTTTATGTCCAAGGTTATCAAAGTTAGCAGAGGGGGTGGCAGAAAATAAATAACACCGTGACGAAAAAAAAGAAATATCTTTGGTCAAAGTTTATGTGCAAGTTATGACGTTTGTAACTTGCACTCAAATAAATGTTGAAAAATAACACTTTATTATTATTATTATTTATTTCGCTTGCTTTTAGACGACACTCTCGCTGTCACCTGACTTGTTTGTTGCTAAATTAAGCATTTATGCTGTCGGAAAACCAATGAAAACGGTTTGTGCTTTTTTTTCTTCCCCTTCCAATATTTAAGATTTTTGAAGGGGGTGGGGGGTGACATAGAATGAAAATAAAATTTGTAACGGCCTAATTGTTAATTTTATTTATTAGGACAAAAATTGTCAGATGGAAATTTAAAATATAACATAACATAACATAAAAGTTAAACATGGTTCACCTCCAAGCGACTTAAAATACTAAATTTAGAGTAATGAAATTTACCTCAGAGCTCAACCGAATTATTAAACGGTGTCTTCCAGATAACTTGAGACATACTTTAAATTTTCATATTTCAATTTTTGCTGAATGCATGAAATTGAAAAAAATGGGCAAATGGTAAATGCTTGTGAAATGCTTTCGATGTGGAATAAATATGGCGACCTCCATTGAGAAAAAGGTGCAAGTTTTTTATCCGAAGTGGTAAAAATATATTTTTGCATGACTGAACGTTGAACCAGAAATGAAAAAATACCTATTAGCGTTCCCAACGCTCATTATATTGGTTCAAATTTTTTTAGCGTGTAAATTTTTTCGGAGAGACAATATCATTATCTACAACTTTGCCCCGACACACCCTGTTTCCCAAGCTGCAAAAACGTGATCGAAATCAGAGCCATAGTGCCTGTAGTAAAGTTGATCTATTAATTATTCTCCATTTTATAGAAGTTACAATTTTGTGATTAATCCACTTAACAGTGAGAAGCGAATTTTACTTTTTTCATTTTTGCATATAAAAATTCACTTTGTTCGGCAAAGTTGTTGCACATTTTATGAGAAACAAATTTTGTCAAAGTTACCATACTTCCATCTACCTTTTTAAATAGACTTTTGTGGATTTGTGATTGTGATTTTCTACATTTTTTCAATGTTCTACATTGTTGTTTGCTATTACGAAACAAACAATTTCATCGAAGAAAGTTCATTTTTATCCTTCATATTTCATTGGTTATTGACGATTTTTATTAAAACAATGCACTAATTTACTAACAGATATCTTCAAAGTCTGCAAATATCTGCAGACTAAACCATTTCTATATTTAAGCATAAGTAAAAGATCATTAATTCCAGATGTAAGTATTTGTCTGTTGCTGTCTCCTGTGTACATATTTGTAATAAATAAATGCATTATTTTAACAAAAATCTTTAATAACTAAATTAACTCAAGAGATAAAAATAAAAACATTCTTCGGTAAACTTGTGTGTTTTATGATAGGTAAAAACATTGTAGAACATTGAAAATTTTTAAAAAATCACTATAGAAAGTTCTATTAAAAATGATTTTAAGAGGCATTCTAGAGATAACTTCACAATAGTTCAATTAAATTAGCTGATACCAGTATAATGTCTTCGACAAAGTTGTTTCTTACAAAAAGTGCTAAAACTTTACTCAGCAAAGTGAATTTTTATTTGCAAAAATGAGAAAAATGAAGCTCATTTTTCACTTTTAGGTGGATTAATCACAAATTCTAACTTCTATAAAATGGAGAATAATTAATAGAACAACTTTGCTGAAGACACTACGACTCCTAAGTCATTATTTTTGGAGTTGAGATTAATTAGTGTAAATTAGCGCATTATTCTAGTGAAAATCGTTAACAACCAAAAATATGTGTGAGATAAAAATTAAACTTTCTTCCGAGATATTGTTTTTTTTTCGTTGTAGCAAACATTTTTGAAGCACATTCAAAAATTGTAGAAAATCACTATGAAAAGTTAAATAGCAAAAAAAGATTTTTAGTGCCAATCTGTATAAAACTCCACAAAAGTCCATTTAAATAGATAGATAAAAGTATGATGTCTTCCACAAAGTTGTTTCTTTTAAAATTTGCTACAACTTTTCTGAACAAAGTGGATTTTCATATTCCAAAAAGAGAAAAATGAAATTCGTTTCTCTATGTTGAGTGGATTAATCATAGAATTGCAACTTCTATAACATGGAGAAAAATTAATGGAACTACTTTGCTGAAGAGGTTACGGCTCTAACAAATAATTTTGATCACGTTTTTGCAGCTTTGGAAACAGTGTGCGACGTCACATCTAGCAAGAAAAAAACCTTGGTGGGTTCAAGGCCAAACAGACGTTTTTTCTGATTTCTCGGGAAATTTTGCAAACATCAAATTTTAAATTTTTTATTAATGTTCGCCATGATCACCTTGCGTCTACATTAAAATTCCCATCAAACATCATACAATGGAAGAGCGGGGGCCTAGTGCGGTTGGTAACGTCTCCGCCAACCACGCTCGACGCCTGGGTTCGAATCCCACCGCCGACATAAGGTGTCGATGGTTGTGAGGTGGCGTGATCCACTCACAACCAACCCAACTGGTCTAGATTCAATCCTAGCCGACACCGGGAGATTTTCTGAGGCGAAAAATCCCTGGGATCACGCCTTCCATCGCATGAGGAAGTAAAGCCGTTGGCGCCGGTCCGGTAATAAACGGGTCGTGAGTTAGGGTCCTGGTTGTGGAGTCGCCTCCCTGGGCGTCGGTGATTGGCCACAACAGTGGCGGAACTAGACCGACGGAAAATAAGCGAGAATAAAAAAAAAAAATCATACAATGGAGACGCATGGTGATCATGTGAACAACGAAGATTCTTCAATTTTTTTTGAAAAATCTCCACAATAAAAATATATACCACCTTCAAAATGAGATATTTTATATAAAATTTGCTGAGGAGTCCAAATCAAATCACAGACGATAAACTGTCTTAAGTCCGAAACGACAAAATTTAGAAAAATGAAAATTTTGAATATAGTCGATTTTTCGGGACACTGCATTTCAAAAAGTGTCATCCTAGTGGCCAAATAGAAAAATGTAGGTCTGAAATTTTCCGACAAAAAAACTCCATAGCGATTTTCAGTATAATCGGAGCGAAAAAAGGGGAGTGAATTTCTTTTGAAATCATTTTTCATTTTCCCATTTTCCAGTTTCGAGAAGTAAATTTGAATCATTTATTATGTTAGTCTTCGCTGGGCTTTGAAAACGTGTTTCGGTGAGGTTGCAGCTATATTTTCTATCTTTCGCTTCGATTTTTGGTTGTTCGAATCATGATTCGGGATCATTCAATAGATTATGCCTTTGTCTACCCCTTAGAAGCATTTTTTCGGTGATTTCGGGTTAACCTTGAGTTTAAATTTGTTATGGTCTTATTTTATATTCAGAAACATTTTTCGATAATTTTAAATTTTATGTGGAAGATTTTTTTCCGATTTGCTGAATCGTTTATTGGCGAATCTCATATTAGGATTTTTTTCTATTCCCGCGTTATCTGCCCAATATAAAGTTATTTCGCGACTCTGAGCTAAATTTGAGATCATTTTCAATTCGAGAATATATTTATACAACCCATGAAATCACTACTAGCCATAAACTTTAAAATATATTGAGACACTGAAAAAAATTAAAAGTGCTGGCAATTACAGTACAAAATTAGAAATTAGAATGCTGAAAACAATAACACCTGCTGGAAAGCAATGCAACATCAACAGAGTATCTGCAATCAAAAGTGGTATTATTTGGAAAAGCTTCAAATTTAATCGAAAATTAAACAGAAATAACACAAATTTCTGTAGCAATACTACGTCGTTTTAGGCTGAGAAAAAACTGTTATTCGAAAGTTTTTCAAGCGATGGAGGATTTTTCTCTCTCAGTTTACTCGAACATCAGCTACTTTCAAAATTTCGCAAAATTAAAGTTAGTTATCATTTCTATCTAAATTAAATGCTAACAGATGTCTGTTAGGGTTACAGGGTTACTGTATTTGTTCCAGTAACTGAGTCCTCTTATTGCCGACGCATTAGGAGCCATTAGAAAACAACACATATGTCCAGTGGGTAGCTCATTCCGACCTTACCCGAGTGCGTTGCCGCACTGCGATGCGCCAATTAGTATGTTTTGTCTCCCAGCAATGTGGTATAAAATTATACAAACGACAATCGATTTGAGACGACAACCTCTTTGTTCATATTTTAATAACCTGCAATGCAAGAGGTCTGCTGTAGCTTAACCATGCAAACGAACACGACACAGTTTGCTTCCACCCCAATGCATCTAATCCAAAGTTCTAAACCAATAAAGATCCAACAACGGTTGATAATTTCATCCCCAGCAAATGGAACGATTCCGATTCCGCAGTTAATGCTGAATATTTAGTCGAAGAATTCTCTTGACCACGGCATCATATATATTGATGCCAGCTTTCCGTTGACAGTTTTTCCTCTTTCAGTACCAGCACCCATCGAACGAACGTTATTTTGTTGTTGGGAAACTGACTAATCTCCTTTATTCGCCCAAAACACAATACCAGTTGAATAGAATTGATGTGGTGGGTACTAAGAGGGGATGGGGTGAGTAACTGTGCACTGCAACCAATCTGGATATTGTATTCCCGCTTCGGTTCTGTCCGAACCAATGGAAATTTTAAACCGGCAGCTTGTGAATAAAAACTGGTACGATTTCTATATTCCTTTTATTGATTTTATTTACGACCCACTAGAGCCGGCTGTAATGGGAACTGTTTGTGGCTTTCCCCATTTCGCTGCAGCCGGTTCGTTTGTAAGCGCAGCCGGAAAAGATTCGGTCCGTTAATTTTCACCACTAAACTGTCATCGGGGGTGGCCTTTACGTGAAATATGATACCATTTTGAAGCCTCCACTTTTTCGGGCGAGTCTTAAGTGGGATTGGAGGTATTAGAGAAATTCGTCCACTGGAGACCGGAGCGAATGTGTTGTTGTTGTTTTTTTTTTTCAGCCGGGTAAAGCCGATTTAACGCCGATTATGATACATCGTTTTTTACTACGTGCTGGCGCAACCCATGTTTGTTGGATTTTCAGCGTGAAGTGGCTTTACGCATAACGGCGACTGTATTTTGTAAGAAAAAAATTTCGTTTTGTGCCATTAAGTTACCTCAGTTATATGAGGGAAAAATATTGAAATATTTGTTTTTTTTATCACTTCGCAGAGGTTTCACTGCCACGAAATTTTGAAATCAGCCTTTTTTATCCCTCGAAACCCATCCATCGGAGCGTGAATGCTGCAATATTCATAAATTTCAATCCGCCCAAAAATTTGAATCATGCATCGCATCATCCTTTCGGATCACCTGCTCTCTCTCTCCCGGCCCCGGTCGAATTCACCATTACCATAAATCGTGCCATTACTCCATCTTGCCCCGTGTTTGGCTGTATGTATGTACATATATTATACTAACCCATCCGGCGCTACCAGTTGCGGCGAGGGTCGTGTCATGTCACCGGACGGTAAAGGTTGCATGGATCGGAACGAGTGTCTCGATCTGCCGTGCCTGAACGGAGGCATCTGCGTGAACCAGGAACCACGGTTGCGCTACCGTTGCGACTGCCCGGACGGCTTCTGGGGCGAAAACTGCGAGCTGATCCAGGAGGGACAGACGCTGAAGCTGAGCATGGGCGCTCTGGCCGCCATTCTTGTGTGTCTACTAATCATATTGAGTGAGCATTTCTTTCACACTTTTAGATCAGCCAAGTTGTTACTTTTGCATGCCTTCCGTTACATCAGTTTTTCTAACTTATTACTACCTAGTATAGTTTTCATCCGCTATTTCCTGTTTGTGTGTGTGTGTATAAGAAAAAGTGTCGCTTCATATTCATGAGAAAATGCACGCTCGGCGCTTTATGGGTTCTGAGTGGTAGAAAGTAGAACACAATTTGCATGTTTTTACCATTTCAACTTTTCATTATCGTTCCGAATTACTGCTATCCAACTCAGTGCTCCTGAAACGATGAACCTTTCCTCGTACGCTAGCATTTCTACCATTTCGCATCCAATTTATACCCCCCTCCCACCCGACTAAACCAACCAAAACTAACCAGCGAAGCGATGAGCCAACTTTCTAGCTTTAAGACGCGGTAAGTAATGTAGCAAGTAGCAAGTTTCACGTTATTCCGTTCTTTTCTTTTTTCTCTTTTTATGGCACCCAAATCTTTTTATTTGCCCTGCAACCAACAACAAAAAAACGATCACACACTATGTTTTACCACCATCACCACCACCACCATCACCTTGCAACCACGAAACACACACACCCGAAACTATTGTCCCCGTACTGTACTATGTGTGTGTGTTTGTGCGTCTATGCGCTTGTGCTCTGTATCCATGTGCGGTCATACAGCTGCCCAACGGGATACCGGAGTTCCGGTGCCCAGTGCGTCAACAACAACGAGTGCCTGTGGCATCCGTGCCAGAACGGTGGGCGCTGCCGGGACTATCAGCCACCGAAGAAGTACGAATGCGTTTGCCCCATGGGCTACACTGGGATGCACTGCGAACTGGAACTGTTGGCCTCCGGGGTGCTGACACCTTCCAAGGACTTTATCATTGCACTGATCGCGTGCGTCAGTACGCTTATTCGTAAGTATCAAGTGGTGGTCACGAAAAACGAGGGGGGGGGGTGTTGTACAGCCACCCACCCACTTCCCAGCATCATACTTCCGTGTGTCCGGGCGGACTGTGCAAAGATTGCGAGCGTGAAATCAATGAACGAAACGCCGAATGCAAAATAGTAAGTGTTTGTTTTTTCGACTGCCGAAATGCTGCCTCGGTAGGATAAATAAGCGCTCGGTAGGATGAAATTCTACGGAAACAATGCTTCGAGTACAAGAAACTAAAAATCACAACATTGGAAGTCCAAATTACACAACGCAACGAAAAGCCAAAAATGAGTAACTGTAGCTCCACTCTAGGTAGTTTGAGCATTTTTGAATTAATAAATCCATGATAATCTACCGTTTTTAATCTAAAAATGTAAAATTAACTGTTATTCCAAAGTTACAATTTAGGATTCATAATGCTCTTTGAGCAGTTTTCAAATCAAAACCTTTTGAGGTAACGTGTCATGATCGGACCAATTTAGACTATTTTTCACGTACTTGGATTTTTATGTCATATTTTTACCATTGCATGTGATCATAAAATATACGTTTATCGAGGCATCTATCTATTTGTCTGGGTTACAGCAATAACAGTATATCTTTTTTTTTCAAATCATAGAGTTTTATCATGATTGGAACAAAAAATGTATTATAATCAAACCAGTCATTTACTTTTAAATCCATTTGAGTTCAAGTTTATTTTCGGGTAGACAATTTAGGCGACATCCAGAAATTACGTAACGCTCATAGGGCAGAGGGGGGTATCCTTGAGCGTTACGATTTGTTACACAGGGGAGGAGGAGAGGTGAGTTCAGCGTTACGTTACAAAAAATCTCTGGAAAGACTCTCCAAAAACGAGTAAAATCCATCTACAGCGTTACGTAATTTTTATGGGGGGTAGGTGTTGACGTTACGTTTCGTTACGCATGGGGGGTGGGGGTCCGAAAATTGGGTTTTTTGCGTTACGTAATTTATGGATGTCGCCTTAGTCGCTTACAACTCTACTGAACAAGCAAAGTGATACGGTGAAGTCTCAGAAGTAAGCAGGTCCGATCATACTACCAAACAGGCTTTTGCATTACACTAATAATTCCTAAATAAAACTATAAAGCAAATATTTCGCACAAGAAATGTTTCTACATGAATTTTTAAGGTTATGAGAGCATTCTACTGAAAAAATATACTGCAATTTTTTAACATTTAATTCCATTATTACTGCTCACGATAGCTATCATAAGAGCGAATTATGCTCGGAAATTCATTAATTTTTAAAACTGCTTCACTAATAGTGTAACTTTAAAAATCTCGGTGAAACTTTCTGAAAATCGTCAGGAGAAGCTATTTGATGATACAGTCATACCTCGATATGAGGCAACCTCGATATAAAGTAACTTTTTTCAATTTCCCAAAATTAAAGTACAAAAATTATTTTTGGGGTGTATAATGTTCCGAATAAATGTGTTGAGTGAGTTTTGAAACTAATAAGTACCGTAAAATTGGGTAAAATTTACATTTATTTTTACAATGTTTTGTGACTGGTTATGTTTGTCTACGAAAATTGTCTTAAAGGGACATAAGACATGTTCATATATACTTTTAGGTGTTATTGCGCACTTTTGAGTAACCATGAAGAATTTTGCATCAATAAAAAAATATTTCTTTTCGTGCTTCGATATAACGTAACTCGCTATAACGTAACGAAAATAAAAATAAAGTTGCCTTCTATCGAGGTGTGACTGTACTAGTGAATATTTGAAGTAATTTTACGTTAAATAGTGAAGCAATTTCGCATACGAATAATTGGTCCGAACATAACACCATCACATTAAACAGTAGAGTGATTTTAAAAATAACACTTAACCAATTTTAAAACTCCTTAGAAATAACTTCAATATTCTGTAGGCGGTTCTCCTAACTTTTTGAAAAAGAAAAAGCTTGAAAATCTCAACTGCACTGAATTATTATATCATTCCACTCAAACAAATTTATGCGTTTTTTACGCGGATTTTAAAATTCGAGCTTTTTTCACGCACTACGCATCTTTCGTTTATAAAGCGACTCTACTGTGTGAGAATATTTAGAATACCAACAGAACTCAGCCTTTCTGAGGTTCCATATTTTGCTTTGCTGCTTGCGTTCGTTCAAATCAGAATGCCTACGATAAAAAAAAGTATGGCACAAAAAAAAAAAAAAACAAAGTAAAAACATTTGGAGAAAGCTGTAAAATCTTTATCAGTCAATTTTTATCTTAAAAAATCAAATTTCATTTAAAAAAAAATTAAATATTGTTTTCAACAATTTTTTTTCACACATTACATAATTCCTTGCACTTAAATTAGCAACTAACAATAATATAAATCAAACTAGCTTGTCGTTTCTCCTCAGAGATTCACTAGCATATAGGAATATATCTTTCACTGCAGAAACAACTGCTCTCACACTGCACAATGGTCCAAAAACCAAATTGAGGGAGAAATTTGGATCTGGAACTCGATAGAAATATCCTAAAAAAAACTTAAAAAATTATGAAAAATTAAAGGTGACCCAAATTGTTGAGAAAAATTCAAGTATCTAACTTTTTATCTTTGCAGATGAGAGAAATTGTTCTACGATGTTGTAGATCCGTTAAATTTTTAGAAAAAAGTTTTTCTTTATCTTTCAAAACAATTGATTCAGATACCAACTGGATTGCAAATGGTCACCCAAAGTGCTTGAGTTGTGCAATTACAGGGAATAATCTTCGTCGAAAATAAATCAAACCCGAGTGGGCAAAGCGAAGCACTTGTTTGAAGAGTGCGACGAATCGTTTGTTTCTGAGGAGTTTGTAAAAAAAACCGCGGTGGAAGCTGATATACAAAGGGTAGACAAAATGATTGAGACAGGCAAAATTTTGTCAATTTTTAATAGCCAGAACTTCACGCAAAATGAATTAATTTTGATGAAACCGTTTTCATTTCACTGAAAAACTATCCTGGTTTCCTAGTTTTACTTGAGAACTTGACGTGACCAATGGACACCGGATATGTTCCGGATTTTGAGAGTGTATATCAGAATGTGCATTTTTGAATTACGTAGAACTTTTTCTGACATCTTGTTTCAGTTAGGTTCATATGTTTACAGTAAAGTAGAGAATTCATTCCGAGTTCAGTGGTACCCAAAGGTTGAAAATCTGTAGAAGAACCATCGAGATATGAGTTAATTAAGTATGGGTGTTGTTTTGGCAGTTTTTTCTCTTGCTGGGTACAATTTTCCTTGGGCACCCTAGCAGAACATAATGAAACTTTGTGGGTGTGTAGGCCTTATTAAACCAAGCAACTTTGCAAACTTTTTTGAAAATTTATCTGGACTTTCATTTGAGAAGGTTTTTTTTTCTCTGTGTGGACTCACCACTGCGACCAGAGACATTTGATCGTGATATTGCCCAGGTGTTTTCTGTATTCCGCACTTCATATTCATATAGCTATTGAAGTAAATGATACGCTTTCCATTTATATCCGTGCTTGTGTGTGAGATTTTACCCTTCCGTTTCAAGCTCACTGCAATACCGAGCCTCTTTCTAACCTACCAATATCACCAAATTATAATTCCCTGAAGTGAAACTTCACCTCACGTTTCTCTCTGGCCAGGTTTATTCTAAGAGGGAGTTATTTTGTCAAGAGGAAAAGAACCTGAAGAGAACTATTATACGTTACCTAGACAAGATTTATTATTTTTTATTTTTGGTAAGATGAAAGTCATGGAATTCAACTTGAAGGAAGGGTATGTAGGGGAGAGTCTGAGAATAAACCCATGTTTAAATCCTTTGACAACCAAATAGCCTGATTCTACTAAGATTCGAACCCACAGCCACCTGCTTATCAAAGCGGACTCTGTAACCTTGCAGCTACAAAGCTTCTCATTTGAAAAGGTTTAGAAGTATTTAAACCTTTTTCTTATAAATCAACATATCTAAATAATGACGAGAGCTAGAAAATGTTTGTCATTTGATAACTTTTGAAAATTATTTGAACTTTTATTTGAAAATATTTAAAATTTGAATTTCAGATCCTACACTGACAAAATTTAATTGTATAAAAACAAAAAGTGACTTTAAAATATCGTTTTTTTTTTCAAATTTTTTCAAATGAAGGTTTTCAGATAGACAATTTAGTTGCCTAAGGCTCTTCAGAACAGAATGGAAACTCTTAAAGAAAAAAAGTTTTCTAACAAAAACTTTTTCGAGTACTATGTACCCAACAACAAAAAATTGGAAAAAAAACATTAAATTAATTTCAATTCATATCTCGAAGATTCCTCGACGGATTTTCATCCTTTGGGCACCAGTAAACTCGGAATGAATTCTAGTTTATTGGAAACATATACACCTAAAATAAACAAAATGCCACAAAAAGTTCTACGCATTGCAAGAATGCACATTTTGACACGCACTCCTAAAACTCGGAACATATCCGGTATCCGTGGGTACTGTCGAATACCCTAGTAATTTTTGGAAACTAGAATAATTTTCCGGGAAAACGAAAACGGTTTAATCAAAAATGAATCATTTTTCGTTAAGTTCTGACTATTTTAAAATTGAAATTTTTTTGTCTATCTCAATCATTTTGTCTACCCCCTGTATCTCTTTAATAAACTGGTGTGGGCTTTCTCACACGAAAGGACATTACGAAACAATAACTACACAACAAAACTCACTGCAGTGCTCTTACTGTATGTCTCTAAGGATATATCATATAAAAAAAACATCTGAGTAAGAAAGTAGATTGCGTTATTTGCTTTGCATCTCGAAAGCCGTGCGCACCGCGTGGTACTTTTGTGTATTCTCACTAGAGTGTTTCACTACTCCTATTTTTCTCAGCTGTGGTATGAGCAGCGAGTGTATTAATTTTTCTTCAAGCGAAAGAAACACAGCATAAAGCAGAAGAAAGAAGTGTGGTGCAAAAAATTGCTACACGCAGCGCTCATGATGAGCAAGAAGTAAGCGTCTACACACTGAGAAGAATAACAACTCCGCTAGCAGGTATTAAATAAGTGTATAAAGTGAGGAATTATAATTTAAATATCAAAAACTGAAAACCTTACGGCAACTAAAACTAGTTAGAAACGTTAGAAGACTCTCCTTATTATACTATTCCATAGCATAATTAGGAGAGTCTTATGCTTGTTAATGTGAAATTGTGGAACCGCTAGAAAAAAATTATTTTTAAATCGACGTTCTATGAACACCAAATTGCCTGGCAATTTGAGCTTTAAATAGATCTCTTTTCTCAACTGCTCGGATAACAAGTAGTTTTTGTTTCAAGTTCGATTAAAAATGCTGCGCGTGACGTTCGCCTATTTCGAAAACGAACGATTAGTATTTTTGTCAAACATCGTGATTCTTTGCGAATGACGCGCGAAAATCATCTACCACTCGGAACATCTAAATATTTCTGTTGCCTAACCCGAATCCCTTCGAGAAAGCAAACTCACTCCGATAGACGCGATGCATTAAAGGAAAAAGCGTAATCATTAGATTAATTGTGATATTTATCGATCAAACTCAGGTTTGCAACATCCTTAAATAGAACTGCCGAGTTAGCAGTCTCCGACTAAAGGGTCGCCGTGAGACATGAATAAATATCTAAGTACACCTCGCGAAGTCATCACACTCCGAAAAATCCTAGAAGTTATTTTGCATGGCCTATTGTCACACTGACCAACAAGATTACAATAAAATTAAATAAAATTTGTCTATGTTTAACAAAGTTTTGTCCAAAAGCTAAGAAAAGCTTTAAACAACAGCATATGATAGGGTAAAATGTCCGTAACCGTCCGGTTAGGACTTTCCTTGGTAGATGCGATCAGACACTTGTCGCGAGCATGTTTGAAGATTTGTAGCACCCCACTCATTAGGGTAGTAAACAAAATTCGAGAATAGCACAGCGAGTATAGATTCTAATAAAAAACGATCTACAAAAAAGCAGATCAATTTGTTGAATTTATTTATTAGATCAATTGGTCTCACGACGGCCAACTCCTACACCCCTTTACTCAAATCATCAGTTTAAAAACAAACTCAAAACATAAGTAACTAGTCTAAATAGGTTACAAATCTTTACAATAATGAGAGGTCTTTCATCTCCTGGAGAAATTCAAGATTTTGTAATTGAGTTCATAATTGCTATACACATGTGTATTGAAAACAACACTTTCAACAACTGTTAGTACATTATTCTTGATTAAAAATTCTTTTAAAAAAGCGCAATAAAATCGAAATAGAAAACGTGACATAATTGTGATTTGAGGTAAAAATGACGGTTGATAAAATCGAAGCAGCACTGTAAATGAATAGCGTCAAAAGCAAAACATTATAAATGTAATTCTAAGGATTCATAGAACTAACAAATACGTAAATTATTGGCTAAATGTGATTTAAAGTTACAAATATCAGTGAATAAATCATCCTAACTAAAACATAACACGGTTGAAAGCGATCAAAATCAACAGAAAATCATAGTATCTGCAGATAAATCGACTTGTGAAAAAAAATCTGGAGACTGCATAAAGGTTTACAAAACTAACTAAAATAATCTTCTTGGCTAAAAATTTCGGGAAAGGCAGGAGCCCCGGGTACCGACGAAAATGAAAAAGAAGGCGTTGGAGCTCAAACTGGAAAAAGAGAGATAAGAGCATTTTATTGATTTCTGTGAGTTTTGGCGCACCTAGCCGCTTCGAAATGGTGTCAAAAAGTCGCAAAATAATTGCTCACCGGATTCATCGTTTGTTTTCGTTTTTTGATAAAAAAAGTTGAAGGGGTTGTGCATGAGACACGGCCGCAAGGTTAATGTAGAATTTGGACTGGCTGTTTTATGATAACGTTTTTGAGCAATTTCAATTCTTTTGGCTGACAGATTTTTCTATGGGCTAAAGTGTGATTTTGTGCTATTATCAAATGTTTTTAATCACGATTAATTTTGAAGAAAATATTTGTAAAAACGATATTGGAGATTGCCAACACTTTGCGAGCTAGAACGGTTTGTTTCAGCGGTGTAATGTAATTAATTAAATTTTAAGCCTGTTTATTTTCAAAAATGTTGTTTTATATAATAAAAATCACAGAAGGCTTGTTTAATTAAAACAGTAAAACTTTCTAAAACAAGTAAAAAACTAGAACGAATTTTGAAGTAGAATACTTCTCTCAGGAAGTTCGGCTACATAGGGATGTGAAATGAAAATCTAAAACCGAAAAAAGTGAAAAATATGTCCAATTTCAAATGCTAATAAATCGGTCAGTATTCGATGGATTTCCTTCGTTCTTGCAGCAATAGATTGGAAAATCTTCCAAGATTCTTTCCAAAAGAAGATAATATTCTTTTCTTTCCAAAAGAAGATGATATTCTTTCCAAAAGAAGATAAGATTCTTTCCTAAAGAAGATAATTGTATTTTTATTATTCACACTATTGTACTACCAAAAATAGTCAAGCCTTGTTAAAACGAAAAATTCGACCTCTGATTGGTCGTTATATGATTGCTTCCCAAGCACGGTCGACAGAATCATATACCTTGCAATTTAAAATATGCTATTTGGCCTCTATAAGAGTCTATTTCAGCCGAAGCCGCTCATGATAGTTCTAGACAGCGACAACAGCAGTCGTCCTTCCTTAGCAGCAGCAGTAGCAGTACAGTGGATACCAGCGATGGCGGAAAGCGGCCACAACTGTGGCATGGCTATGGATAGCGAACTAGTTACAGCGGATCTCAGCATCGATAGCGGCTGATGCAGTTAGGCACTTTAGTGAAATGCAGTCTCTGTGCGATAGTGGGCACTAGTAAATGCATTCAATGAAAAGTTGACTCATTTGACAACACGTAAGCCATCTAGTTTTGAGTGTTATATCAGCATTTCATTGTTTACTTTATCACAAGGAATACTTTATTCGCCCTGTCAGTGCTAACGCAAAGATGTGATCGGCATCTTATCCGATACTAAAATGAACAACAAATTGTCGTTTTCAGGATGAAATAAAAACTTGTTTGAAAAGTTAATATTATCTAATGAGTTAATTTACATTTTAAATTTGTAAAAGTTATAAATTTTTCTACATCTCCGCGTCTCAAAACGTACTGAATTATCTTTTCCTTCAGTCATGAGCACGACATCCGACAAAATTTCATCTCAAAATTTAAAAATTGTCAAGCCCCAACCATGACAAGCAACTTACTATATTATTGAAAATGGACAATGAAGCGCAAAATTCGTTTGATCTGATTAGTCAACGTTTAATTACTAGAAAAAATTACTGACACGCAAGCAGCCGGGTTATCTTTCTTGAAACAGTATTCTACTTCAACCTTGCGGTCGTGGCTTAGCACACAACCCCCCTTTTTTTTTCGAGTAGCATGATGTCTTCGGCAAAGTTGTAGACAGTAATTTTATCCTTTATTTTCCTAATATAACTGCTCAAAGTTAGCTGTTAAAACTTTGAGGAATAAAAAAAAATATGTTCGGGCAGTTTTTACAGTGTATATATTTTTCTTGAACTACAAAATTGTTATCTACAACTTTTCGGAACCACTATAAAGATCAAAGAAACCGTCTTGGCTTTAAACGTATTTTTTTCATTAATATGCAGTCGACTCAGAAAATACTTCTAATGTAAGTTTCCTTTCAGCACAAAGAACTTGGACTGTCATATGTACATGCTAAACTTGCTAAGCCAAGGTCCTATTGACGATATTATAAATATATTTGGAACCAACAAGGTTTGATTGCTCGTTATAATATCTTCGGCAAAATTGTAGATAATAATTTTGTCCTTCCAAAAGAAATATACACTGTAAAAAAAAATCCAAATTTTTTTATTTTAAGTTTTTTTTCTCAATTTTTCAAGTGCAAAAAATTATCAATTTTTAGCTAATATTGTGTAGTTCACGAAGAAAAAAAATTACATTTTCAAAATGTTGATTTCTGAGATATTTTAGTTATATTAATATTTTTGGGTTTTGTCTAAAAAATTTGTGGTTTGTACAGTAACGTCTTTTTTACGTGGTTTTATTCGAGGGTTGTTTTTCTCGCTTATTTAAAAACGGTACCAGATGTTGACCTTATTTCAATTACTTTTTCCGTTTTAGGCCGAAAGTTGTCATTTATCCGTTAAAAAAAACAGTTTTGGTGTAAATAATTAAAATTTAAAATATTGCCTTTTGGTCTCTAGATTGACCATTATCATATTC
Source organism: Wyeomyia smithii (assembly GCF_029784165.1). Taxonomy (NCBI): domain Eukaryota; kingdom Metazoa; phylum Arthropoda; class Insecta; order Diptera; family Culicidae; genus Wyeomyia; species Wyeomyia smithii. The sequence goes on from NC_073696.1 coordinate 35,955,355, forward strand.
AAACGAGGATCAAATATTTTAGGACGGTTTTCTTTGTTTTTTTTTTTTAAACTCTGAAAAATGTTTTTGCATACATTTAGATCCATCCTCCGCGTGAGAAAATGTATATTTTTTCTGGAAGGACAAAGTTGCTGTCTATAACTTTACTGAAGACATCACAGTAATCAAACACACCGTCTGGTTTTGTTTTTTTTTTCTTTGTTATCTACTGCTTTTCGATCTAACGAACCGTTCTTGCTCTAAAATTATTTGCAATCCACAACATCGTTTTTACAAAAATCTTTTTCTAAATCAATTGTGACTGAAATATATACTAATAGCACGAATATTTGCAATTGCATTAAGAGATTCTTCGCCGCCCCAGAAACCTGTTGATTCCATGAACCAGAGAAAATTGCACAATAAGAATGTAATGCTAGTCTCAAACACCATTCATCTGATTCATTTTGCGATTTTATTGGTTCGACCAATCATGGAGTGCAACTACGGGCAGTCTACCTAAGCTAAGGTAAGCCCATAGGAACATCTGTACAAAGTTTCAATTTGATCAAAAATGGTAGATTTCAATAATTGCCCATTTTTTGTGAAATTGCTCTCATGCAATAGATTAAGAAGTAACGTAAGTAGTAATTAATCAATTTGATTATCTAAAGCGGTACATGTCGGTAGTAGTTCTCTTTCAACTCTCCCGAATGCTACACAGATTTTAGACTACAGACTATCTTGTATTAATATATTTCTTCAGTAACTTTTATCCAAAACTAATAAAACAACTCTTAAAATATATGTGGCAACCCTAAAAAAAACCCTAAATAAAATACTCATATTAGGTGGTATGCGGCAATTTAGACTAATTCCCAAAATCTGGACGTCACGTTTCTGAATTTTAAAATTAAATTGGAGGTCGGATTCTGACCTCTGGATATCATCCCGATTCCGAAAATACCCGTTTTGAATGGTATTCTTGTTTTTTTTTGGTCGAAATCTACGTTGAAAACAAGGCTTCTTTTTCAATATTACAAAAGTTAGCATGATCAAATCACAATGTTCGGTCTTCTGGTGAACGCGTAGCTAATTTTCCAATCGATCGTTGCAAGAATGAAGAATTCCTTTAAATTTTCATTTTACACCCTCCCTTAGAATGTTGCCGAGAGACGTAGCTCTACGTCAAAAGATTCGAAAATAAAAACGTACTATGTTAAATGGAAATATCGAAGTAAATATATGTAAAACAAAGGTTCAAATGAAATGAATCAAAATTATAAGAAGCGGTTGAAAATTAAGCGTGAAAAAAATTTAAAAAAAATTTAAAATACTTTAAACTATTCCTAAAATGAGACGAGAAAAAATTCTCAAATCCTGCTGAAAAAATGATGCGGTTTTGATGTATGCATTAATAAATGCACTTATAAGTGAAACCGTGAAGAGAGCAGAGTGTTGATCAATGTATCCAAAAGTTGTTTAAATATTTTGAAACGCAAAACAAATAACAAAAGACACCTGCACCCCCTCAAACGTTGTGTGAGTTGTAATTATTAGGGATGCAAAAATACGTAGAACATAGTGCAGATATTTTTCTACATGAAAAAAATAAACACATTAGCAAAAAAAATCGGTTAGAAAAAAGTTGGATTTAATTCAGAAAAGAAAACGTAAAATTTAGGAAAGGAGCAGTAGAAGATGAACATATCATGAAATTATCAAAAATCGCACAAAGCAAGTAGAAACGGTGCAAAGATGAAATTCAATCGGTGGAAAAAAATATCCAAACATTATTGCGCAAACTAGTAATTACATTGCATAGGCAGTAATTAGGCATAACAAAACTTTCGGAAAGATATAAAACCTACTTGTATCCAAAAATACTAGGTTCTTTTTTGTCGACCTTGCAGTCAATCCTTGTTTCTTTTCTCTATTCATATTCAGTCATACACTTTTCCTAACATAACCACAATAATTGAATATGAAAGTATGCAAATTAAAAATACTCGTTTTCAAACTGAATCAGATAACCTAGTCTATAAAAGCTGAATCGTCTGATGCTGACAGAGAAAAAAAATCTAATCCAACGTTTCACAATTCAACTAGCCAACTCAGCATGACTAGGACTAAGCAGAAACAAAACGTACCAGATTCATGCAACTAATCACTCACAGTTTATTCACCGGAACGAGAGTGACTCATCGAAACTTACCGGATCTTGCCGGCGAGCGAGAAACAAACGAATATCCGTCGAGTCGAAACAAGCAAACACTTACTCGCACATTGTAAACAGCAAATCCGGTTCCTACTGTAAACCCTGACAGCGCGCCATAGGAAAACAAACCAAAGGAATTGGCAAATCATGTTTCGTTCTCTATTCTCGATAGCTTTGCAGCAATCCGTGCACAACCGCCCACGTCAACAGAACCATCATACCGCCCGCCGCGGGACCCACACTGTACAGTGAAGCGAATCCAAAACCTTCTCTAAATCCTTCGATGGAATAACGAAAAAAAACTATCACTGCAGGCAGCTTCGCGATGCATTATTAGAAAGCATACTCTCGCATGATTGTCATATTCCGAAAACCACCCCGGGGCCATCACCTCGGGATGGCTAGCAATTCGAAGCAGTGCCTATTATTCAAGCAGCGATCTAGAGCAGGTTTTGCTTTCCGTTTCCGTGAAGCTGTACGGTGGAAATATTCATAGAATTCCATTATTGTAGCATATGGAACCCTCCCATGCAGTTTCTTACAATTGTTTCGTCTCTCTAGAAGTTCACTTTACAGTCGATAGCATACCACTAGACTTAGAGACGAGGCAGCTTTACTCTCAATGCAAACTATAGTTGCTTATTTTTATCCAACTGCACTCACACATATTGCCCTTTATTTCTGAATGCTCTAGTGCAAGTTCTGATATTCTCGTTTGCTCGTTTTGCTGTTTTTCCGTTTTCTTTTCCACTTCAACCCTCCCGCAGAATGCTGGAGAGCTTAAGTTTGGTAACTCTGTGTAGCGAAAATGCAACCAAACAGATGAATGGATCTTCGTTTCAATCCCCTGTATTGTCGATAGAATTTCTCGATAAATACTTTGGAAGCTATTTCCGGTTGCCGGAGAAAGCTCTTTGCGGTTTCCGTATTTCCGCTCCATCCGGAGATTGTCTGTGACGGCTGGAAAAGCAACCAATCTTTTCCGGAAAGGGCTTCCAAGTTTTAAATTTTTAATATCATCAAATTGAACTCGAACTAATCTTTCTTTACTGTTTTTTCCACCGTTTCTTTTTACTGCGTTCTGCGCGATTTCGTTTATCACCGTGTGTCGTGATGAAAACGATAAATTTTACAACACCAAAAAAACGCATATAGTTCTAGTGCTGGTGTTTGTGGTCTACAACCGGAGACGGGAATCGCACATCAAGTATCCAGGACCGGACGACGACGTGCGGGAAAATATCATCAACTACGATGATGAAGGCGGTGGCGAGGACGATATGACCGCGTACGATATCACACCGCTGCAGATTCCAATCGGACCTATGCCGGAACTGACGCAGTGCAAAATGCCACCGTTGATGTGTAAGTACTATTCAGAGTTATGCTGCCTTTGAACGCCAACAGCGACGGGTCGGGTCATACATCCATCTCAGTGCAAACTAATCAACCGTTCCGCTGGACTCTGCTGCTGCGGGTAGCGGTCCGCGAATCACGTGATGCTGCCTGTGCCGGTGGCGTACTTTTTTTTTAGAATTCATATTTTCTTTTGCTTAAAATGAACATCGCACGGGACAGCGCAACGTGATTGTCGGATCGCTCCCTGCAGACCTGCTTATTTGTGTATCTAACTCGAACTTCTTTGAACTATTTTCATTGGCAGATCCCGTAATGACGATGGGACCCGGTCACGAGCCAAATGTTGGCATGTTCATCGAGGAGCACAAGAAGCGTGCCGACAGCGACCCGAATGCGCCCCCCTTCGATGACCTGCGGAACTATGCGTACGAGGGCGGCGGCAGTACGGCCGGTTCGCTTAGTTCGTTACAGTCAGGTGAGTCGGTCGGTTTTGATTGCACATACCAACGTGTAGAGCACAAATTGCAATGATTGATACAGGCGGGAATAGTTCGCGTAAAATTGCGCACTAACTAATTTGAAGACCAGTAGGAGTATCGAGAACTACTCCGAATGCAATGATCGTTTGGTAATGAGTAGCATAGTTGTCAAGAGTTATCGCTAACTCCAGTGGGAGCTGTCGATGATGTTAACAGTTTTGCGTTTAAAATGATTACTTCTAAAGAATTTTATCCGAGAATATATTCGCATCGTTCTTCACCACCATTCAGTTTGACAGAATTTTTATTTTATTCTTAAAATGAGAGCGACAGAGTGAAATTTAACCTAATTTTCAATCACCTAAAGTATTTTTTATATGATACACAACTAAGTGACATTTTTGTTGAACAAACATCACCTTTCTCGCAATCAGATCAATTGTGTCACGAACGATGAAAAATGGAAAAAATGTTGAATAAAAAATATTCAGCATTAACGCTGCAATCCGATTAAAATTTGCGTGACAGTGTTGCGTTCAATTTTCCAATTGTAGCTCAATTGTACTGTACCGCAGAACATCTGATATTACAGGTGTCTCTGATTCCGCATAATGAGCGGGCTAATAGCAGATAATATAAAATTGTATTTATATTTGTCACTATCTGATACCCGGCACGCGTTGCTGCGCCTCTTAATTTGCGACAATAATCGCATATCTCTTAAATGTGCTATAATTTCAATCAAATATTAATATTACCATGTTATATCTATCAGGCTCTATGTATTTCACCCAAAATCAGACTTTCAGGATTATGTTCCTAGAAAGTTCCAATATATATTTCAAAGCACTAACTGGATCATGATCAAAACAATTTAGACTATTTCCATGGTACATAGATTTTCATATGAAAATATAAACAAATTACGTTTATCAAAACAATCTATCTTTCTTGTTTACAGTAACAACAATGCATAGTACCTAACTCGGACGCGATCGTATCCAAATATATCGTTTTGTCCGATCATGAACATGAAAAATGGTATCAAGATCGGAACAAAAATCCAAAGAGAATCCCTTTAGATTTATGAATTTTTTTAGACAGATAACTTAATTGCCTAAATCTATTTTTAACGTTTCAAAATGGGCACTATCAAAGAAAAAGATTTTTCTAATAAACATTTCGTGGGCTAGGGGACGCGATCGTATTCAAATATATCGTTTTGTCCGATCATGAACATGAAAAATGGTATCAAGATCGGAACAAAAATCCAAAGAGAATCCCTTTAGATTTATGAATTTTTTTAGACAGATAACTTAATTGCCTAAATCTATTCTTAACGTTTCAAAATGGGCACTATCAAAGAAAAAGATTTTTCTAATAAACATTTCGTGGGCTAGGGGCATAAAAGTTGATAATAATGGTTGAATAACTATAACTTTTCATTTTTTTCCGGTTTGAGCTTTTGGATTGCACTTTTTTTCATTTGGTCGGCCAGTGTAAGCAATTGAAATTGATATTACTGAATTTATGATTTTCGTTCAGGAGATTGAAAATCTTGTCGTGATTATTGATCAACAACCTAAAGTTCAACGCTCACATTGATAATGTCATTATAAAAATTACCAAAAAGTATGGAATTCTTTGGCGTTTGAGAAACGCATTAACGATTAGTAGTGAAATACAGCTATACAAGTCATCCATCTCTCCACATTTGGATGTTCATCTACTTTTTTATACTTGGTCAATAACAGACAGCTATTGAGGTTATAGCGTTAGCAGAAGAGAATAATGCGTTTGATTTCAGATTGTCATGAATTAACATTCTCTGTAAAGCAACGAACTGTTTATTCGTTTATGTGTTTCTTTTTCTAAAATAATTAACGGTGTGCTACCTCCATATTTGTGTAATTGGATTGAAAGAGGAAGAGATTTTTATAGATTTTTTTATAGTTATTACACTAGAAACGCGGATGAAATAAGAACACCTTTCTTTCTACAGTGAGCTTCGGGTTTGATTTTTTTTTTCAATTCGGTGCCAACGTTAAATGCGCACCAACTCTTGCGGAGTTCAACATATAATGTTATTTAAACGTGAAAGTTTCTATTGCACATGAAGTTTTAACAAACAAAATTATCTCAGATGAACAATTTGTTTTGGTTTCTGTTCATATATTGATTGTTTTATTGAAGCTTGTAATTGTCGAAATTTTTTATGAACGGTTCTGATTGTGTTGTAAAATTTTGTTTATATTTTTAGATTAAAACAATTTTTCTTCTGAATTTATAACAGCAAAACTACTCACGGTGATGATGATGGATTTTTCCATTTAGATTGTTGTAGCTTCAATAGAAAGTGACTGCAAAAGCTTGAGAGAAAATTCATGAAATAGTTGTGGTTATTCCGGCTGAATGTCATGTAGACCGCTGTGTTTTAAAAACTCCAACTGATTTTAAAACGATTTCACCGTTATTCTAAGTATATGCGGAATTATTACTAATGAAGTCATTTCTGAAGATGTGTAAGATGCGCATTTGCATGCGTGCTATGGATACAAGTCATCAGAAGGTCATTCTCGATGATCATATGGGAGCGGGAATGGTTCAGTTTTATGAAGGGTATATGGATGTACCGACTTATTCTGGAGATATCCGTATGGGTAGGGAGGCGCCATGGAAAAGTGAACTACCACCTGACACAGATTCTGTCAGGCCATGACTGCTTCAAGCAGTATTTACAAATGTTCGGGCACGCAGGGTCCCCTATGTGCCCTGAGTGCGTGGATGTGGAGGAGACCACTGAGCATATCTTCTTCGTATGATCCTGTTTTGCACTTGCGAGGAGCGATATGGTAGTGAGTGGGCCAAACACTACTCAAGACAATTTAGTTCGGAAGTTTTGCGAAAACGGGAACATCTGGGGTGCGGTTTGTGCAGCCGCCTCTCAGATATTCCTAGCGAAACGATGTGTGAGGTGGGTCAACCCACTGGCGTGGGTAACTTACTGCCAGTCTTCAGGTGGTTAGCTACAAGGGTCCATCGGGACCTGCCGACCTGCGTCAGCTGCACAATTGAGGTTCCAGTAGTTTCTGCAGCTCGTGATTCCTAGGCGTGCGCCACACTCCGCTTTCGATTTGTACTCTACCAAATATTGTCCAAAACACTTTACATTATGGTTAGTGGGGGTATGTCTTCCGTGAATACAATCACAGTTTCTTTTACACTACACTTTTATTTCACTTCACTTTTTAATTCTATCATTCACGCAAGTGAAGTGAAATAAATGCGTAGTGTAAAAGTGTGTAAATTCTGTCAACAGCTCGAGGAAAAATCATTTAATTTCAGTTTCACCTCATAGAGAACCTCTGGTCTAATTAGAGTTTTATACATAGTTAGTGCGGTGGCGTATGCTCCTTGATCGAAGCGTCCTGCAAAGGATAGAGTAGACCCGATTTCCAAGTTTCCTGCAATAATGTTGAGGTCAAGAGCGGCCCCGATACGCACACGAAGCACATCGCTTGGACCAAAGTAGTATTGACAAGTCATGCAAGTTTATCCTGAAACTGTGGTCGTGAATTATCTGCCATAGGTGGTCACGATCAACCGTATCCTACGCCACCTTGAAAGTCATGAATACGTGAGGTGTGAGCACGTTTTACTCCCGACATTTCTGAAGTATTCGCCGTAAAGTGATGGTTTAATTTGTGGTAGCGCGAGCTATCGTAAAACCCGTTTGATCCTTTTCCTAAAGGAGATAAACGCTGGAGTAGAGACTGGAAGAGAGCTTTGCAGGCGGTGTTGATCGGCTACATTATAGTCGTTCGGTCTTTCTATAGATAAGGCATACAACTCCTTCCATCCATTCCTCCGGTGATCTCTCTTCCTCCCAAATCTTGAGAAATACCCAGTAAAGTGCCGTATATCAGGATTCGGGATAGTACTATCGTTTGTACTGGGTGTTCAATAAGTTCGAATAACTTTGAAAACTGGTAAAAAATTGAAAAAACAATATATTCTTCTCTGAGACAATTTTTATTAAGGCAATCAGGCTTCGAAATGGTCACGGTAGAACCACTTTTCACTGCGATAAGCGTCTTTTTCTTCCTTTGACGCTATCAAGGCTCGCTGTCTTAATATCATTGATCTTGTAATAATGTTTCTCAACATAAATACAAGGAAGTAGACAGAAATAGGCCAAACGAACATCACCAAATGAATGAGAGTGTACATCTCTTCGATACGCGAGTGTCAAATGACCATCCTATTCTTTGTTTGAGGGGCGACGGTTGTTTTAGATTAACGAGCGAAAGCCTAGTGTGACACGCGCTAAAGAAGCGAGATCAAATGGAAATGCTGACCGTTTCGAACCCCGGAGGCAATGCTTATTGAGAACCTATAGTGCCCACTTTATGATCGCTCTGCTTGGCTATGTACGCACATGTATAAAAGTCCAGGGGATTATGGCCAGAAAGCTGGTTTTATCGGGAAAATCAGTTAAATTCTCCGCCGTCTTGCTGAAAGACGTAATGATCCTTCACGTAGAGGTCCCAAAGTGTCGGGGCCACAACCTTTTCCAGAACCTTGGTCTCATAGTATGCGCGGTTTATTTTCACGTTTTTCTCGATAAACACCAGTGGGAAGCTCGATGGATACGGCACCACAAACCATCAGCTCTGGAACCGCGAGGTGTTCATGCCCAACGTCGGCGCCCAAGGCCCATCATTTAGGACATTGTGCGGCTGTTACAATACAAAGAACTTTTCGTCAGAAAACATGAACTCCTGTGCGTGCCGCGAAAGTATCAGTTTGGCTCTGTCTAGCCTCTTCTCTGTTGTAGCCTCCGTTACTTCATGAATCTTGCGCTTCTTGTACGGCCTGTATCCCAGGTCATTCGTCATGATGGTGTGGACGGTCCCGATCGACACATTCAGATCAGTAGCGGTCTATGAATGGCTGCTGGCGTCCTCGCTGAATGGGCCGTCCGGATCTCGCACGGTTCTGGTCGAGCTCATCTGGTTGTGTTCTCTCTTATGGTGATACCTAGGTAGTTTTTCTGAGCTCTTTTAACGAATGACGGATGACAGATGATGGATGATGGATGATCGATGATGGATCACGAATGATGGATGATGGATCACGGATGATTGATGATGGATGATGGATGATAGATGATAGATGATTGATGATGAATGATAGATGACGGATGAAGGATGACGGATGACGGATGACGGATTACGGATGACAGATGACGAATGTCAGATGACGGATGACGAATGACGGATGACGGATGACGGATGACGGATAACGGATGATGGATGATAGATGATAGATGACGGATAACGGATGATGGATGATAGATGATAGATGATAGATGATAGATGATAGATGATAGATGATAGATGATAGATGATAGATGATAGATGATAGATGATAGATGATAGATGATAGATGATAGATGATAGATGATAGATGATAGATGATAGATGATAGATGATAGATGATAGATGATAGATGATAGATGATGAATGATAGATGACGGATGAAGGATAATGGATGACGGATTACGGATGACAGATGACGGATGCCAGATGACGGATGACGAATGACGGATGACGGATGACGGATAACGGATGATGGATGATAGATGATAGATGACGGATAACGGATGATGGATGATAGATGATAGATGATAGATGATAGATGATAGATGATAGATGATAGATGATAGATGATAGATGATAGATGATAGATGATAGATGATAGATGATAGATGATAGATGATAGATGATAGATGATAGATGATAGATGATAGATGATGAATGATAGATGACGGATGAAGGATAATGGATGACGGATTACGGATGACAGATGACGGATGCCAGATGATGGATGACGAATGACGGATGACGGATGACGGATAACGGATGATGGATGATAGATGATAGATGACGGATAACGGATGATGGATGATAGATGATAGATGATAGATGATAGATGATAGATGATAGATGATAGATGATAGATGATAGATGATAGATGATAGATGATAGATGATAGATGATAGATGATAGATGATAGATGATAGATGATAGATGATAGATGATAGATGATAGATGATAGATGATAGATGATAGATGATAGATGATGAATGATAGATGACGGATGAAGGATAATGGATGACGGATTACGGATGACAGATGACGGATGCCAGATGACGGATGACGAATGACGGATGACGGATGACGGATAACGGATGATGGATGATAGATGATAGATGACGGATAACGGATGATGGATGATAGATGATAGATGATAGATGATAGATGATAGATGATAGATGATAGATGATAGATGATAGATGATAGATGATAGATGATAGATGATAGATGATAGATGATAGATGATAGATGATAGATGATAGATGATAGATGATAGATGATAGATGATAGATGATAGATGATAGATGATAGATGATAGATGATAGATGATAGATGATAGATGATAGATGATAGATGATAGATGATAGATGATAAATGATAGATGACAGAAAATAGATGATAGATGATAGATAATAAATAATAGATCATAGATTATAGATTATAGATTATAGATTATAGATTATAGATTATAGATTTTAGATTATAGATTATAGATTATAGATTATAGATTATAGATTATAAATTATAGATAGTAGATTATAGATTATAGATTATAGATTATAGATTATAGATTATAGATTATAGATTATAGATTATAGATTATAGATTATAGATTATAGATTATAGATTATAGATTATAGATTATAGATTATAGGTTATAGATTATAGATTATAGATTATAGATTATAGATTATAGATTATAGATTATAGATTATAGATTATAGATTATAGATTATAGATTATAGATTATAGATTATAGATTATAGATTATAGATTATAGATTATAGATTATAGATTATAGATTATAGATTATAGATTATAGATTATAGATTATAGATTATAGATTATAGATGATAGATGGTAGATGGTAGATGGTAGATGATAGATGATAGATGATGGAGAATTAATTTACATAATAGTGAATGATGCATGGCTGATAACATCAGATGACCCATGATGACGAACGCAGAATGACGATGGATTTAGGTTCAAGAATATGAATTTCTATCCATTTTCTTGCTGTCAAGGAATGAATTGTGTTAAGCTGTTCGTACATTCTATTTATCTATGACTGTTGCTGGAGAACGCCATAGTACAGGTCGGACTCGATTATCCGGAATTAAATTTTTTGCGTTTATTTTTAACTTTCATTCCGAAATTTTACCTTAACCTTTCTGGCATATTTGTTGCCATTCATGTCACTTCCGGCATGTTTAGGATATGTTCGAATTAAGTGAAAATAATCAAAGCTCTTTTTTTTTATTTTACTTCTCAAGATTTTAGCCTAAAGGCCTAAAGCTCAGAAACAATTTCTGGTTACGCCACTACAAGTAAAATAAAAAAATGTTCGTTAACCCCAAATTTATATCTTTTTCTGTGGTTCAACTATCCGGAAAACTCGATTATCCGGAATGAGACATTTTCTGATGTTCCGGATAATCGAGTCCAACCTGTACTCACATAAATGCGTATTTTGATTAAATGTTTTAAAATATAACGAATGAACTTACGAAATTTACCATCTTGAGTTTTTGATATAAAATAATTGTTCAAATCATTTTCCTATCATTCCCTTCATTATTCTTAAAAATGTTGAAATTAAATAGTAGGAGGGTGGTATCTAAGACACGACCGCATAGTTGACGTAGGACTACAATAATTTTATATTTTTATTTGGAAGCTAAGTTTGATTTGAGTTCGTTTTACTTTTGTAGTTTGATTGATTTATTTTAACCAATTTAAGCTCAATATCTTCCAAGAGGAAGGTATTTTGGTTCGGGTGGTAATATCAATTATCTAGGTCGTCAGCCCAAATTCATCAAGCGACACCTCAAACGACTTGGAACTAAAACTAGTTCATTGGTGGCCATTTCTACTGTTAAGGTCGTTTTTGACTACTTAAAAGGCAAGAAAGTCATGAAAAAAGAACCGTTCATTTTTGGCATGGTTCGATTTTGGCAACAGAAAAAATTCTAGCGAGTTGCCAAAATCGAACGGGGTCTGTATTTTAATTATTTCTTTGCAGCACTCTATCTTAAAAGAAAAAATATTCTTTTTAACATTCACAATGGTCCAGAAACCAAATTTAGGGGGAAATTTGGGTCTAGAGCTCTATAGCAATGTTTTAGAGAGAAACTTTTTTTCACAAAGTTACTTAAAATTATTGGAGCTATAACATTGTAGAACAAGGTTTTTTATCTACAAACATAAAAAAGTTAGGTACTTGATAGCATCGAAAATTTTGGGCATCCTAATTTTTGACACTTTTTCAATAAGCGCTTTATCATATGTAACAACTTTGTAGAAGAAAGTTGTTCTCTAAAGTATTGCTATAGAGCTCTAGACCCAAATTTCCCCCCAAATTTGATTTCTGGACCATTGATGAATACCTTTCATTCTAGTACAGCGAATTTTCTTTAATACGCGAAAAGGCAACCTTCTATAAAATATTTAATTGAGTACGATTTAGTAGAAATTAAACTTCCTTCTATATCTATTTGTCTTGTTAAAGTTGGCTCACTCACCGATCACAAAGCGGCAAAGATGTTACTTTTTTTCCTGCAGTTACAAGCTCGTGGAAAAAATATCGACAACGGGTTAAAGTTTTAGTAGAAAATATATGTTTACAGAAGAATTTGAAATTGACATAGAATTTTATGAACATGTTAACATTCAATTCAGGTCAATTTAAACATTTTTTCAGTATACAGAATCAATCAGAAAAAATTTGATCAGTTTCAAGATACCAAAGAACAACGAAGATACCATATTTGGAAGTTATATGTCTGTTATCTTCGAAAATAAACTGGATTAGAGTTGTGCACAACATTAGCCTCAGCAATTAATGTTTGCATAGTGTAGTTCAATTACAAGTAAGGTTACGGAAAGTAATATTTTCTTGCAAATGCTAATTCAAAAAAAATTTCAATTGAAAAATACAAATACTAATGTCGGAACTCTAATATCAAGATGAAATGAATTTGGTTTTCCTCTTTACCGCCACCGCGGGATGCAACTAGTATTGTCATATTGGACTAAATTCATTCAGCTAGTAAAATATAATCTTCAGTACAGCTCGTTTAACTACCTATTCAATGATCTGTACGGAGCAATTTGGTTTTCTATTGTCTTTTAAATACCCTATGTTCAGTAATTTTAATAAATCTGAAAAAAGCAGAGTGTAGAGTTAAAAAATAAACAACGCATTTTGTTGTTGTACGGCGCAGCGTATTTTGCGGCACCCGAAACATCATATTGTATTCTGATATTTGCTGCTATACGAAACAAGAAGTAGAAGACAATTCAAACGGCAATTCGATTGTGTTTCACGCCCCACTGTGCGTCAACAGCGGCAATGTAGTTTTCACTTGGCTTGACTGCACAAAAATGAATATCGAGTTTTTCTGCACTGATAGACGACGAGTAACCAGCGCTCTGTTCATACATTGCTCGGTGCAGTACTGTTGCCTGTGCCATAATATAGTCTTTCAAGACATCAGTTTTAATAACATTAACGTATTTATTAACAGCAGAACGTAATACTTTTTGATAGTGGAGGTGGTTACGAACTTTCAGAAAAATCTTCACCTTCAAGACATCAAAATAGTCTAGGCTCATGGAAGCTAACATTAGTTGACCTATTGGGACGGGGAGAATCTGTCAATTTTTTTTTTTGCCACTGCTATACAGGATATCACAGCAGGCAGTTGGTGTATATTCATGAAGTCTATGCAAGGCGTGCTCGCATATGATTGGTACATTGTTGGTGAAAATTCGGCCTTGAAACTTTCATTCAATTTTCACTGTTTAACAATGAAGTGATAATGAAAATTGAAGAATCACAAAATTGTCCATCATTTTATCAATCCAACGACATATTGATTATTGTGATCATGTGGTTACATCAGTATAACCGTTTGAAATCTTTCATTTCGACGTTACATCTTGGTTTTAGTTTTCGCGGAATGTATCTCGATATAGTGCGGTTAGACGTAGTCCTACGTAAAAAAATGCTTCGAAACTCAACTTCTAATAGAAAAATATTTTTCATTTCTTCGATCTAAAATATTAGCCATATGTTTGGTTAAAGCTTAAAATTTCTTTAAAAAACCAATGTAAATTCGAGCTTTTTTTGTCAACTAAAACTTTATATTTATTAATATTAGGCCGTTACAAATTTTATTTTTATTTTATGTCAGACGCCCCCCACCCCTTCAAAAATTTTGAATATTGGAAGGGGAAGAAAAAAAAGCTCATACCGTTTTATCCATTTTATTTGTTTTCCGACAGCATTAATGCTTAATTTAGCAATGAACAAGTCCAGTAACAGAGAGAGTGTTGTCAAAAGGCAAGCGAAATAGATAATAATAATAATAAAGTGTTATTTTTCGACATTTATTTGAATGCAAGTTACAAACGTTTATGACGCACACAAACTTTTATCAAAGATATTTATTTTTTTTCGTCTCGGTGTTATTTATTTTTTGCCACCCCCTTTGCTAAGTTTGATAACTTTGGACATAAAAAGAATTCGAAATTCGTATCAGCCTTATTTTCAAGAAAAAAAAATTTTATCGTGTATATTTTTTTTGTAGTGCATTAGTAGTAATTCTCTCTCAGATAGTTGTTCTGTGCAACCATAGGTTTTCGAACTACAATACTTTGATCAAGCCAGTGCCAAAATTCATATACTCTCTTATAAAATTACTCTCGAGTCAAAAAATATTTTCCACCTGCGGAAAATACTCAGTTTGATGAGTCTCGAGCCTGTGCAAAGTTTCATACAAATCAAAAATTGTTCGAAGATAGGTAATTTGGTGTTGTTTAGCTCTGGTGGTAAACATAAATAGTTGTCGTCAAATACTGATTGAACTCTATAACGGAATTTGAACAATTCGAGAATAAAACAACTTCTCGGTTAACCAAACTTTATAACTTGTTTTTGATATAGTGCTCTATATTGATGGAGGTTTAATGATATAGCAATCAGGTTTTTGTGAGCAGAAGCAGACGACATTCTACGCGTCTTTAACTCTACAATTTACCCTATCCTCAAACTTGTTAAATTTGCGTTTTCACAAGACGAAAAGGTCAATGAGTGAGCAAGAAAGGTGAATACACATCGATGGAATATTTTGGTGAAACTCAAAACAGTCGTCTTAAAAAACATTAAAAATAAACAAATTTCTCAACAGAACCATTGCTTCGAGTGCACTTGCAACAGCCCAACACAAATATCGAGCATAATTTCAATTTCGTTCCCTTTCTTTTGTTTTCTCCCATTCCCAGGTACCGACGAGGAGGTGCAGGAGTTCGACTACTTGGACGCTTGGGGTCCGCGCTTCGACAAGCTGGCCAACATGTACGGTGAACATCATCCTACAGACTTGGATGAACTTAATTAGAGCAACAAACAAAGGCAGATTGAAGCAGTCCGTCACTGGTGCGAGAGCTATTGAACTTAGTTTTTGGAGCGACTACTAGAGATTAACAACCACCCCCACTGTCTGTATCATCACAACAACAACAACAAAGAAAGGATAACATCATCCGCGGAGTGTCGTCCTGGTTTCTGGGAAACTGCCCTGCCAGCGAACTTTTTACCTAGTGTCCCAAACAGAAGTGGATGACGACAAGAGAATACAACAAGAAGTGGTGACACAAACGGTCAGCGAAGGGTGGAGAAAATAACCAGGTTAGGTACAAATTGTTTTAGCACGTTTTTAGTTCCATACTTCACACCAATCAGTCAAAGCTAAGGGAGAAGAAGGTCAGTCATGAGAATGAAAAAAAATACTAAACCAAAGTTTAATTATTAATCCTAACGAAGGTTCGAAAGCAGGGAGGGAAAACAAAGCTCACAGAGTAAATAATAAAAAAAGGTGATGGCACTGAAAATCCTGAAACGCAGAAAAAAAAACACCACACCCTCTTTCTAGCTAGTTCGGTCAGAAATAAAAGTGTAACGGAAAAGATCGCTCGCCCGTCAGGAGTTTTGATTGCTATCCCGATGATTGAACTATAAACTTATATCAACGAGTTTTTAATGAGTGAAATTCTCGCGTACCCATTTTTTTGGTGAAATTTATACGAAAGAGAAAGCTCATATACACTTACTGTTATACACTCGTAAACAAAACACTCATACGTTTTACAAAGTTATACACGGAAACGACCAGGACTCACACGAATATACACACGAAACAGATCACGTTGAATCTTCTTTTTTTTTCGCTGACACAATCGAGAGTAATTGCAGTACCTTGGAACCAGTCAAATTTTTGTTTTGAGATTTTAACACACTAACACGCAAATAGTTATTTTGTTATTTTAGTTTGTAAAGAAAGATTTAAATCTTTTTGATTTTTTTTTAAACAAAACACTGTACTGTTCCTGTTTTGTCTTAAGTAAGTACGAAAGTTTTTTAGTAGGAAAAACTAAAGCGATTGTTTTTATAAAACATAGTGAGCCTACTGTAGATCACACAATTTACAAAAAAACACACACACACACATACACACATAGACGCAAATCGCGCCCTGCTCTCGCGTTCCGGCAAACACGAGACACGAGGCTTTTTTTCACGGCCATGTACGATCTAGGAAAAATCTTACAACTAATACACACGAAACCGAGAACATCGTAAAAACTAGATTGTTAAGGGAAAACTTAGTGTATTAACTGCTAAAATTTCAAAGATAACCCTTAAGCTAAGTAAATCAAATATACAGACGAAAATTCCGAGGGCCGAAATTTATTGCAAAATTTTATGCAATAAACCAACTTTGAAATGAGAAAATGGAGAAAAAAAAGTGAACGTACAGTAAGTCAGCAAAATCACGGAAGAACACTTGAGTGTTTTTAAGGTAATTTATTTATGTCATAAGGAAACTAATATTGAAGAGATAATGATATTGTACATCCAAAGACTGTAACGTTTGTTCTTATAATTTATCATATTTAAAGGCTAAGTTTCAGATTTTAAGAAACAAACAGATCAACCAATATTCGCCGATTTCGGCCGGTAACAGTGAATGGTAGAACGGTAGAGCGCAAACAACCGACATCTTTATTGGAATTCATTTCCTAACACACAGCAACTTGGTATTCGTTGGTTTCTAGCCCGGGAAAACCGTAGTTGGGTTCGATTTTTCTTGACCTCACTCAGACACTTTCATACACAGATACCAAAAAAAAACAAAAGACCGCGCACCTAAATATACACCCCACACAAAGACACACGCGTGAGCGTAAAAACGAAAGAAAAAAAAACTGAATCTGTATTATTAAACAATATTATTACTAACTTAGGGAAAAGAAGAAAGCGACATTACTTAGTATGCTCATTATTCCAGGAACGTATGTAATCAACGCCATAAAGTAGGAATCAATTAGTTGTACTGTGACATTTTCCAGAGATTGATTTTTTCTTTAGACAGAAATCGTTCTCACTCGACACGGTCCGTTTTGAATCATTCTAACGTTCATCATCTAAAATCTACGCTCTCTCACAAACACCCTTAGCACTCACACACACTGACACATGCATCAACATCATACCAACAACTGCGAAAGTATGTAAATCTTTCTCGATTAATTTGAAATAGTAAAATAAAAACCAAAATACCGCGCGGAAAAACAACTCGTTAGTTATTTGAAAATCTATCTTTTGTAATAAGAAAACTAAAGAAAAACAGCGCATAAATAAAAGATTACTGGAAAACTTTAAGAGATAAACTTGTCTGTAAGAAAAAAATAGCACTAACTATTACAATACAAAAGTAAAACCCGTGGGAAGCTGAGGAACACTCATTATAAAAATTAAGCAAAAGTCAAACACACACACTCACACACACGCATTTTAGATGAAATTCGGCGAAAATGAAATCAACCAAACTGGTGTTTAGTATAGACAACTGTGAACTACCAAAATCCTAGTGTAAATATAGTGTTGTAATGGTATATGCGAACACGCATATAAACATAGCAGAAGTGGATCATCAAAGATTAAATTGAAGGCATTCGATTTTTTTTCCTATTCTGAACCCGAAACGCGTTATGGATACAAACACGAGTAAGGCAGTATGGAGAAGTGCGGGACAGGAAGAAATGTTACTTAGAGTAAAATTTAGACAGTCAACAGAAAAAAAGCAAAGTCAAACAAACAGGCATCACACACATACAGTACATGTACACGGTTACATTGACACATACACCCACACTCACACATAGCAAAAAGAAGAAAAACAAAACTAAACAACAGCTACAAATCGACGACGTTCAATTATGGTTAGAGCGAAACAACTTCAACCAGACGACAATGGTAAATGAAGGAATTCACAGAGGGACAATTCTTGTGAATGATATACTGAAAAAAAAAGAAAATGGTTTCCAGTATTTTGATATGAACAAAAAAGAAAGACTCGCTTTGGTGGCCATGTCACAAATTCGATGAAACCCTTAGCAGTTGCCTTTCAATTTTCAGTGAGACTCTAATGTTTGTGGACTGTGGTTTTGTTCCCAGAATTTGGTAATCAAATACGGTGCAATTTTATTGTTAAAATCAAATTTTCAATGAATTGAGAATCAGTGCCGCTTTCTAAAAAAGTATCACAATCTTCTACTTTCCTAAGGCGGTTTACAAGTCGCAGTATTAAAAGGTGAGTATGATTACCCATATCTCTGAAAGCGGATATCTAAATCCAAGAAAACAATAGGATATCTTTCAATTGCATTCAGTTTGTTTGAAGTATGTTTATGAATGTGAGACGTCTGAAATCGAACGGTAAGGTGGTTATGAGAATTATCAGAATACGCGGAATTAAAACGAGCTTCGCCTTTGAAGTTTCGTTTCAATTTCGTCGCTTCAACCTCGAATTGTGAATCCGAACAATTCCAGCGAATTAAGAAATTCGGTGGGATTGTTAACAACATCGTCTTAGTTCATTGCGGAATCTACCGACTTGTACGAATGCAATTGTTCATTAATTTTACCTTGGATACACAATCTCAATTAATCAAGTTCTCCGACGACAGACAGTTGACATTTACCATCTTTTTTACAACATTACATCTATTATTTAAAGGTATAAAACAATATCGACTAACTACTGTTCGCATTCTGCCTCTACATAAAATTTTAGTATTAAAAGGAGTTCACTGAGAAATAGTAATGGTGAAATTAGTGAAATCGTAAAGGTCGAGTGCCCTTGTTATTTGAAAGAGTAAATAGGAAAATCAACGGATCACGGACGGGAAGGTTAAATATCGTTTTACTTTCGAAGTCTTTCATTCGTTTTTAACCCGATAATATTTCTTTACTGAGTTTTCATTACTTTGTGACTTGAACGTTAAGACATAGAAAACAACACTTCTAACTATTTTTCGTCTGAAAGTAATATATAATTTTATGACTTTTCGGTCGGTTTGGGTCGTTTTTGACCCGTCATATTCAAGCGCGATTTTCATGAAAATAACACCACATTTATCGTGCTTTTAGATTACTCGAATTTTCCCAACGTAGGTCTACGGTTATTCGTAAAAAAAGCCTTGGTGCTACATTCCGATTCGGAACTAGACCTTCTGTTTATTTATACACAAACTTCGCAGCCAACTGTTAAGTGTACAGGACAATTGCGAGGCTAGCGCTACGATCCTACTGACGCTAACAGTCTCTCCCGAGCCGAGAGACTCGAACCTACGACGACTGGCTTGTTAGGCCAGCATCGTACCTCGAGACCATCTGGGAGATCGTACCAGGCACAAAAATCACCTACAATGTATACGCAATGCTCTGCTACAAATGCGTAGCCAAAGAAGCGATTATTCTTCAAAACATTTCCATGAAAAAGTTCTACATTACTGCACTAGGGTGCCAATAGACTGTATGGGAAATAGTTGAAGAGGTTGTTTATAAGATACGACCGCAAGGTCAACGTAGAGTTGCGACAGCTGGTCATTTGACAATGTAATTCTTACAAGAGGTTTGGGAATACGATCGATATTTATCGATATTTCTGCCATTCGTCAAAACATCGCGGATAATGGTAAAACATAATAATAATACAAAAGGATTCTTGATAGTAAACTCACGATGACGGTAGTACTTAGATATGAAAACTCAATTTTACACTTCAATTGAAAATATGTAATCGTCCTAAAAACGGTTGGTGTTAATTTTGGTGTGGGTGTTAATTTTCACAAAACTGGAGACATGCCTGTATATCGACAGTGCTTTCCACACAGAAGGGAGATCCAAAATGTAGTGCTGCACAATTTTTAATTTGCCGATTTTGTGCTTCAAATTGATTGCATCCTCAAATTTGATTTAAGTGTTATACTTCATTTGGTTTCCTTTAGAATGGACGACTTAGTGACTAATCCACTTTAAGATATATAAAGATTTTTTTTTCCAGGACAGTGAGATAGACAGCCAGAGTATTCGAGAAATTTGATGCAGAAGCCTTTTCTAGCAACTTTGTATATCTCACTTTCCTAAAATAATGAGTTCTTCATATTTCTTACAAGTGGATTAATCACTGAATCGTTCATTTCTAAAAACGCACAAAACAAAACAAAGAAACTTTTCCAGATAAAGCATATTGCCAAAACCAAATGTGAGGACGCTATCTATTTTAACAGTGATCAGATAAACCACTGCTGCTGTTACTAGCTGCTAGTTAGTTAGAACCGTCCTAGTGGCCATCAACTAGTAAACTGATTGGTTTGAGCAGAAGCGGTCTTTTATATAGTGCGCTGCTCATGAGTACTGCAAATAAGTTTTAACATCATTGGTGGCAAAGCGAATTTAAAACCGTTTTGGTCCATGCGTTCCAATATTTGGAATAAAGTGTAATGGATAAAATATAGACTCTTAAATTAAGTATTTTATTTGTCCTTAAAAGGACAATCTATTGTTGATTTAATATCGGATATGATGCTAACCGCATCTCGCATCCGGTGCCACTGCGATTGTTACTTGGCTAGGACCATGATAGAAGCCATCCACTAGTAAACACTAGTAAATGTGATATTTTTCAACACATTTTTGCATGCAAGTTTCAAACGTCGTAACTTGCACACAATCATTTATGAAAGCTATTCCTTTTTTTTCTTCTCAGTGTTATTTATTTTTTGCCCTCCCCTGAGCTTACATTGATAACCGCGGACATAAAAAGTATTCAAAATTTGTATCAGCATAATATAGAATAGCGTGATCCACTCACGACCAACCAAACAATCCTGGCCGACACCAAGAGATTTTCTGAGGCCAAAAATCTCTGGTATCACGCCTTCCATCGCATGAGGAAGTAAAGCTGTTTGCACCGGTCCGTTAATCAACGGGTCGTAAATTAAGGTCCTGGCTGGAGTCGTCTCCCCGGGTGTCGGTGATGGGCACAAACAACAGTGGCGGAACTAGACCGACGGAAAATAAGAGAGAAAAAAATCTGAGCAATAGAAAGAAAGCTAGAGCGATTTGAAGCGCCCCTCTTCACGGCCGCATAAGATAACCTTGACACCTTATAAACGTTTATCTCGGAATGGTGTTTCTCTAAAAATTACTTTTCCGTGTTTACGGTTGCGATAAAACTACTGAACCGATGTTCTCATCTTTTTTTTTTAAATGTACGTTATTAAATCCTCTGGATGTTGAACGATCGTTTTTTGACACAAGAAGCTTAACTTTGCCAAAAATTTTTTTTAATTTTCAGCACTCAAAACATGTATTTTTCGGAAAAAACGTTCCCGTTTGCACTGAGAACAAAATACCTATGAAAATGATCGTTCAAATACCCGATACACTTTCTTAACTAATGAAACAATATGAGGTTTTTGATTTAAGTTCATCTGCTGGGCCTCTACCGTAAACACCGCAAATCTCTGCAAAAAACAGCGTTTCGGGAAAACGGCCATTGCTCCACAAATATGCTATTTTCTAGAAACAAACGTTCCTGTTCATCAAAAATGGCCCCAAACAGACAAACCAGTCTTAAAAAGAATAATTAGAACAAATCCAAATTTTTTTCTTGGTTCCCTATTTGCTACGTAGCTTGGCTTGAACCTCTACCCACCTTTTCGTCAAATTTCGTCACAACTGCAAACCCTCCTCTTCCCCCCACTACGTCATTTATGGATGATCCCTTACTACTTTTATGTAATGAAAAAGGTGCTACACGCTAAAATACAATTCCAAACTTTCCTCTTTCCTCTTTTCCTACTTTCTCGAGGAAAATGGTATATAACCCCTTAAGCGACCAATCAGAGGTCGAAATCGTTGTATCAACAGAGTTTGACAATTTTAAATATTACAATATTTAAAAAAATTAAACTACATTTTTTTGCAATAGAGCGGATTTATAGATGAATATTTAGGTGATTGCTATAAGAATGAAGGAGTTTTATACATTTTAAAGTGGACAAATTATATAATTTTTAAATGTTGCCGTAAGACGTAAGTCTACATTAAAAGTTAACCTTCGAATTTCGTTTAGCAGTAGGTCTCCTCGAAAAACAAAAATCCTCGTGAAAAAATTCAGCTCAATCGAACTTTGGAGAATCATGCCTCACAGTGGTCAAAACGTCACTTTTTTGACCAATTAAAATACACAAGTTATAAAACAAGTTTATGAAACTTCTAAAATCGACAATTTTTTATCATCATCAATCGCACCCGAAAGTATCTTTAACTTTGTCTTACGAGCGAGGATACAAATGATCATTTAAGGTGCAATCAAGAATCTGTCTGGTATGTTCTTATTATTGTTGTCTTATGGCTGAAGAGGCATTCGTGTCGTTGAGCAAAGTGTAATTGTGGTCAATTACGTTTGAAAAAAGGTAGCTTTCTTAGGAAAGTATCGTTATTTGACAAATACTTGTAAATAGGCTTTTCAAGCCGTTTATATCCGAAACAGTGTTCAAAACTGTAGAAAGTTAACAACATAGAAAAATTGTCTACAAGACTGGCTTGGCTTTGTTCGATTATAACAAAGACGATGAATTTTCTGCACCCAGCCCACAGATTCAAACATTTCATTTTGACGTCCTGCGATAATTCGAGTTCACGCTTCGAAACCTCTCGTTTGTTTTTTTTTGTTTTTGCGACATTTTTATCTACAAGAAGCCAGCATTAACGTTAAAATTCGACATTTTGTTTCAAGCATGCATGTAGATAAAATAAGCAACAGCTCATGAGGGATACTGCCAAAACCCTGGATCGCATTAATGTGGTTCTTTTGTCCTTCATTCGAAATCGAAGAAATTCTAATTGTAATGAAATATTGATTCACGGCTTACTTCTATAGTATAAAATATTTCGGAGTAGAGCACGTACATTCTTTGTTTTGTTCTGCATTTTGTTGAGTGGATTATATTTCTTGAGTTGGAAACAATTCTTTTGGTATTTAAATCAAGATTTGTGATAATCGTAATATATATATATATATATATATATATATATATATATATATATATATATATATATATATATATATATATATATATATATATATATATATATATATATATATATATATATATATATATATATATATATATATATATATATATATATATATAT
Source organism: Wyeomyia smithii (assembly GCF_029784165.1). Taxonomy (NCBI): domain Eukaryota; kingdom Metazoa; phylum Arthropoda; class Insecta; order Diptera; family Culicidae; genus Wyeomyia; species Wyeomyia smithii. Next base: position 35,979,124 of record NC_073696.1, read on the forward strand.
ATATATATATATATATATATATATATATATATATTTCAAGAGTTAGTAAATACCGGCTGGCTTCACTCAAAATTTTTAAATAAATTGTCAATAATGACTTCACAAGCAATAAAAATAAAACATCCCCTCCATTGCGAAAGGAAAAATGGCTCAGTTTTTTATATTCAAGCGAAAGACAGCGAAGCCTAAACTAAAAACATCAGAGGATGCACGGTAAAGCAAAACACTTTCAGAAATATAATGCCTGGAAAGTATATTTACATGTATTCATTAGATTTTTATGTATAAGATTACATTCTAAAAATATCGGACATCATATTCCGGTCCCGAGACATCAACTTCTGGCCATGACCGACTGAGGGCATGGAATAACTTCCTCGTACTCATTCAAAAAGTTTCCCATAATGCACTAAGAGACCTGACGTTTATATCAATTAAGACCCTCTCCCGCTTTGATAGTTGCCCCTCCCCGGTTTCAACATCATGGCCTCGAGACATGACCAAAGGCCTGAAAATTATCGTATTCATTCAAAAAATCCATAGAATGCATGAAAAAACTTGATTTTGTAATCAATTAGGACCCCTCCTTCTTTTGGGGTTGCCCCTCCCTCTTCGTAATATTTCTATGACCACTGCTTTTGTAGAAAGAACACGTACCTATGCCAAGTTTGATTGAAATCGGCTCAGGCATTCGAGAGTTATGCTGGAACATACACACATACAAAACTTGTCTTTTATATAAATAGATTAGATAACAATACTTTTCTCAAGCGCCTGGATTTTTCCAAACGTAATTTATCGGAGCAGAAAGTTTCAGTCAATTTTCTTCTCAGTTTTCTTCTTGTTGCTGTCTAACCTTAAACACCTTAACAAGAAAAATGCCTTAAGTTTTTCTCAGACTTTTTTTCTTAAGAGTGTCCACTTTGAAGGGGAGCTCGTAGCCTCAAGGTTTCAGAAGTCCGTTTTGCCAAACGACTGATCGAGAGTTCGAATCTTACTAGAAACAGACCGTTTGATATCCAAAAAAGGTGACACGCAGTTGAATGAATACCTCTTCAGGCAGTCATAATTGCCGATACCTAGCAGGGTAACTTACGAGGCTTAGTAAAAAAGATCAGTAAAGTCTATGGTGAAAAGTATAATTGACCATTTTTTCCGATTTTTGTTCTTGTCCTTTTCCTGCTTTTTGATTCTCGGTTTTTCCCAGAAAAGAAAACCTAATATTTTTTTGTTGTTTCCTACTTGTATCGCTGCCATACGGTCGTCTATTTCAGCCCATGCGACGGAAGGTTGCATCGTATGTCTGTTTGTCTGTGGGCATGATATTTTATGACTATACCGGAAAGAGACTACTGCACGATTGAGTAAGATTTTTTCGAGAAGACGAAACTTCCTACTGATGCTGTCGATTGGACCATTGACTAAACTACGCAACGGATTATAAATCAGCATGTACGTCGCACGGTAAGCGGCATCGCTAACGATAACAGAAAAACACTTCATCTTTTAAATTGTTCTATCATATTCGCTCTCTATTCATTATTCTCCCACGCTCATATCTCTATTGCAACGCAACCTGTATTGAGACTGAGCTACGCAACCCAAGCAACAATTGAAACATAACAAAAAAATAAATTGTGATCATTTGTTGCACTAATGAAATTCCGAGGTTTAAAGAAACATTTTTTGTTACTACGTTGAAATTGTAAAGATACAAGCAACAACTAAAGTTGCATCGCTGCTTCAAAAATCTTCACACCAACAACGTAATTCGCGAGGTTGGATTTGTTATTGGAACGTGTAAACGGAATTTGAAAACTTAACCTTCACTGAATAGATCTAGTGGGTGGAGCATATAAGTTGCCAACGTGATGTTTGCGAGATACAAAAAACAAACACACAACAATACTTCTAAAAGTTACTGTCATGTTCTCAAGGTATGTAACAGCAACTTTTATTCGAGCGTTTGCCTTATATTTGTTTTTTGAGATGAGGTTATTTACTGCGTTGTAACTTTTGGATACTTGGATTGGAAGTCGTCCAAACAGTGTGGGTCTCTAAAACGAAATGAAAGAAATTCCTTTGAATTTAATTAACACGCTGAGGTGCTGATGAAGTAGAGAAGCAAAATCAAAAACTAAGAATGAGCATGATAAGGGAAGCAAAAATAAAAACTGAGCCATAAACTAGAAAGTGTTTCTACAGCAAATGGCGTGAATAGTAAAAACGAGAAAATTGAATAGAAATTGATAACTGGAGTTGAATCCTCATCAAATTTCTGGAATTAATCAAAGATAAATCGCTATACAGACAATCTGTTTACATCTGACCATTTGCCATTTTACAATCTTTTACAACGCCATGTAGTTTCTATTTCACCCTAGTTGCTGCTACGACCTACATCCTCATTGCTGAAATTTGACCATGTTGTTATCAAATTCCACGCATAAGTTCATAGGGTGTTGTATCATGATCGGACCAGTCAGGAAATGTACCATGATCGGACCATTTTTTATATGCGAGATTTCACAACTATTGAATAAAAAACTGTATCAAATATGTAACCGCATCATCAAAAAACTTTTTTTGATGATGTTCAGAAGGTTTCATTCAGATTGCTTAAGTATTACTATTATTAAAAAAGTTTTAAAAAATATACTATTTTCGAGTACAGTTTGCCCTTACAATTGTTATCTAGTCATGCTTTCAAGCAGTGATTTTAGAATCAAATATTTAAAGCTTGCAGTATATTTTCCAGTAATATGCTTCTGCAACATTGAAATTTAATGTAGAAATACTGTTTACATGAAATATTTGTTTGAAGTTGGAACTATTGATGAAACGCAAAGACCTGTTTTGTATCATGATCGGACCAGCTTTGAACTGTGATCAGACCAGCCTGCTTCTGAAGCAGGTATTAGACGAAGCAAATTTGTGCAAATAAAAATCGTACCAAAAAAAACAAATATTTGCTACGTCTAATACCTGCTTGAGACATCACCGTTTCACTTTGCTCATGCTTGATATTATAATACCCAACGAACGTTTCACATTTAATTCTTTGGGACAAAATAAAAACAACGAAGCTTATTTTTATTGAATGAAACCTCTCGAAAACGACGTAAGGTTCACCAATTCGAGCAAACCGTGTGAAACTTCACTACAAACAGCCCACTGCGCTGCAAATAGGGAAAATATAGCTCAGTGTCATGAAGAAGAAGCACTTTTCCCCGCGAATTTGCGACCATTTTACGAGAGAGTGATAAATTTAAATATGTGAAAATTCATATTTGTGAATGTTTGGTTGTCATAGCTTTCATCGAGGCATCTCAAACATGGCTTAGCACAATAAAAACGGTCGTAGATATCCAATACAATGACGAATATGACTAAGATTTCAACAAAAAGATTTATGACATAGCACCGATAACTTTCTTCAATTTACCAAAAACCTAGATTGAAGTTTTGAGAAGTATGAAATAATAGCTTTTATTCTTTCAAACAACTTTATCAAAATGATGCAATAACCACTAACAAATCAGTTTTGAAAAAATTACAGATAGTACTTTCGTGAAGAGATAGCCAATCTCATTAAATTGAAATCGCATAGTTAGTAGCACTTTCGCGAGATATTTCAACAAGCAGTTGCAATGCTATGAAAATATAACGTTTTTTAAAAGAACGATTAGTTTAAAATTAAAAGAAAAATGAAACAAACAAAGTAAAGCTTCTGAGTGCTTTAACAGAATGGACACTAATTAATTTTCAATAAATACATACATGTGAGCGACACACACTATTCTAACACACAGTGAGAAAATTTGGCTCGAGTTGGTAAAATGGAATTTATATTGTATGGATATAAGGCAACTTTTTTTTCGTTACGTTATAACCAGTGGTGGACACCATTCCGCCAATTCGCTAATTCGCTAATTAGCGACGCTAAAATTCAGTTAGCGATTTAGCGATTTCGCTTATTTTTGAGCTGGTTAGCGAAACTGTTAGCGTCGCTAAAATTTTGGCCTTCGAAACGCTAATCGCTATTTCGCTAAATTTTCAGAGAAGCGACAATAGAAATATTTAGAAAAACTGTGAATTGCTGATGGCGTACGTAAATTGCTTCGAAAGATGAACATACTTTACTGCGAAAGTTACTTTTGTCAGTTTTTTATCCTAGAATGGAGTTTCAGTTATCGTACAAGCCACAGGAGCATTTTGAAGAACAAGCACAAGGTCTAGATTAAATTTTTGGCACACCAAGAACTTTGGTAAATTGCAATGCGCTTGAAATTATGACAACTTTGGTTCTACTTTTTCGATTCAGATATTAATTGAATTTTTATGAAAACATTCCGAAGAGTATCTATTTTCAATGTAAGCTAAATAACATTTGTTATCCTTGTTTTTACAAAATCAAATATGAATACCGTTTCGTGAACCTCTTATTGTAGATACTTAGCTTCAAAAAGTAATTGTTTCCGTTTGTTTAACCAAAACAGATCAAAGTGGTCCAAATCTTACAAAACACGAGCAATAAATATAGCGATATGACTATTTACGTATTAAAAAGTTAGCGATTAGCGAAAGTTCCGCTAATGTGGGTTTAGCGTTTAGCGTTTAGCGATTATCGAGCTAAATTTTCCGGTTAGCGACTTAGCGATTAGCGTCGCTTAATTTTCGGTTAGCGGTGCCCACCACTGGTTATAAAGAAGCAGGATTTTTTTTTTTTTTCATTGATGTAAAATTCTTGACGGTTGCTCAAATGTGCGCAAAAACTTATTTCCTTTAGTATATATATAAAACTGTCTTATGCCTCTTTATGACAATTTTCGTAGACAAACACACCCAGTCACAAAATTTTGCCTAAAAAGTCAATTTTACCCTATTTTATGGTACTTATTGGTTTCAAAACCTACTAAAAACATTTATTCGGAACATTATACACCCCAAAAACAATTGTTGTACTTTAATTTCAAGATATTTAGCAAAGTTACGTTATAGCGAGGTAAAAGATACGTTATATCGAGTTATGTTATATCGAAGTATGACTGTATTGTGCTGTTCACCGCGAATATTGGTGTTTATTGCGGGAGTCACTTCACGGTGAAAACAGAATGAGGTTAATGCACTCACGTAGGTAAACGTCGCAAAGTGACAGCTGTTGTGAAATCTGGGCTATTATGAGTGTCATATCACTAAAATGAAAACGGAACCAATGACGTTTTGCGTGGAATTTTTTCTCGACGATTTTGACGAAAGGCACAGGCACATGCAATTGTCGATATGCAAATTCTTGTTGATACCAAATATCTTACAAGATGCGTAAAGCGTCGGTGTTATTTCGAAAAAAATAGGAAAACTCGAATTTCTGGGACTTAAGCATTTTTGTGCTGGGAAACTTTTTCCAGTTGTCACTTTCTCATTTTCACTTTACTGTCAATCTCACTTCACGGAGCTAATTTTTGTCACTTCACTTTAGATGGAATCGGAAATGAAGTGAGCGTGAGAGTGAAATATATTTCGCCGTGAAGTAACTCCCGTAATAAGTATCATTGGCTGAATATCGCACTTCAGGCGTTAGAGCATTGCAATATTTGGAAATTCGTAGTACCTACTACTTGGGGACTACAAGTTTGTCATACATCGCTTCTCAAAATTGTGCTGGTGGAGTAAGCTATCGGTAAAACGAAACGGCAACCGAAAAAACACCCAGAAATTGAAAAAGCAAACTTGCCGTATTGAAAACTCAAATATAATTCATTACGTTTTCGCAATAATATGAAAAATGTTTGAAAATATTTTTAGAATCACGAGAAAATTTTCAGAAATATCATATTTATCAAGCCCAAACCAAACACCATGCATGTAAAGCCCAGCACGCGAAGTAGAAAATCGCTTGAGGTCTCAGAAGCACACTGGTCCGATTATGATATATTTTTTGGTCCGATCATGATACAAATTCTATGATTAGGAAAAACGATATATTTAAATTTACGTCGGATTTGCTATAAATTTTTATTTTTGTAAACTAGACAGATAGACTTTTCCGATAAATGTATTTTATTGATGATTACATGTAATAATAATGGTGAAAATGTGACATGAAAAGCGATCCTGAAAATAGTCTGAATTAGTCGGATCATGATACATTACCCTACACATTGCTGTTTCATTCTTGAAACTTGTGATGAAACAACGAAAATGTTGCAATTGGCTTCGCCTCCTGCGCTTCTTTGTCATTGTATAAGAAACTGAGATGCGGCTGCAACTTAGTTTCGCATAAGAATTTGTTGCTGTGATGCACAAAGTTCATAATCGAAACAAATTTTGCTGCTTCGGAAGCGTGCCAAACCACCGTTTTACTAATTCCGTTTTGCTACATAATAGTCATTGATTTAGATTATTTTCTCTCTCTCTCTCTCTCTCTCTCTCTCTCTCTCTCAACCAGCCTCTTTCTTCAAAATTATCTAAATTCTCAATTACCAATTATACTCAGAAACAACAAAAAGTGCTTGTGAAGGTCAGAAAAGGCGAAAATTACAAATTATCCCAAATTGAGCTTACTGTTTGTTCCTTTCACATTCGTAGAAATGACCGTAAGGTTAACGTGGAATTACGAGAGCTTGTCCTATGTCAATGTATTTCTTGTAACAAGTTAATTTGAGGTACATTTATATAATAATTCTGTTTTAACTCTTTTCTCAAAGGCAGGGTAATCGCTCCGTTATTCATCTCAACAGCTAGGTGCACCTATATCAATCTTATTTTTCTCATTTGTCCAATTTGCCGTCAAATTTCTACAAATTTTGAGAGTAAATCTATTTTCTTCTCGATTTTGTCAAGTGGTTGAAAGTTTTAAGTTGAAAATTTGGTAAAATTTGATAATAAATTGATCAAAAAGGCGTGATGAGATGAATATAGGTACTGAGATGAATATATGAGCGATTGCCCTAGATAACCATGATTAGGAGCGTTGTTAAATACGAAGTCATTTGAAAATGATATTGAAGGTTGCTGGAATACAAGTTTTTATTATCATCATTTGTACAAAGACACGACCGCAAAAACTGCTCAACAACATTTTAATGATTCGTTTATTTGTCCTGATAAGAACAGTTTTTATTTTTAATGTGCCAGTCTGTTTCTGCGACAAAAGCCAATTTGTTTTCCATGTGGCCGGCCGCGGTTCAAGTGCTGTGCTGTTTGCTGTTATTGATCCGCTTCATTTGTTTGTTATGCCCTAAAGAGGACAAGTCCAATTTAAAATTGAATATAGTTTTAAGCGCATCTCTGTGCTACCGCAACTGTTTTCACACTGAGAATTAGATGGTTGGCACGTTTTGATTGCCAGGATCCAGGTGTCTGCCAAAAAAAAGCAGAATTTAACTGGAGGAAATGCCGCAACATCCGACAGTAAAATGATTTGTTTGAGCAGATTTCATTCCTGGTTAACTAGATAAAATATTATGTCGAACGTGTTGGGAGTAGTATGCATTGAGCGACCAATCAGCAGTCGAAATCTGCTTTTCAGCAAGGCTTGACAATTTCTAAATAATATCATAGTTTGTATATTAAAAAAACCATTTTCTGGTAAAAAAAAAACGACTTACCAGTAGACTGTTTTAAAGTCGTTACCATTGAGTAAAAACACTTTTTTTTTATTCTCGCTTATTTTCCGTCGGTCTATTTCCGCCACTGTTGTGGCCAATCATCGACGCCCAGGGAGGCGACTCCACACCCAGGACCCTAACTCACGACCCGTTTATTAATGGACCGGCGCCAACGGCTTTACTTCCTCATGCGATGGAAGGCGTGATCCCAGTGATTTTTCGCCTCAGAAAATCTCCCGGTGTCGGCTAGGATTGAATCTAGACCAGTTGGGTTGGTTGTGAGTGGATCACGCCACCTCACAACCATCGACACCTAATGTCGGCGGTGGGATTCGAACCCAGGCGTCGAGCGTGGTTGGCGGAGGCGTTTCCAACCACATTAGGCCCCCGCTCGAGTAAAAACACTTGTGAGAAAGGCATTCATTCACCGTCTAGGTGGAGTTTTCGTGTTTTGAACCATGTCTTTGGTTACGGACTTCTGCTTCCAGCTCGTCTAAAATACTTCAGGAATTGTTGAAATTTGTTGTTGCTGATTTTATTCTGTATTTAATTTCTACTTGTAAAATTCTATTTCGCATTTTATAATACTGCAAATATTAAAATACTGCCAACCATTGCAAAAATTTAAATAAGAAGGTCATTTATCGTCTGCTAGAAATTTGATTCCATATGACAGCGCAATAGATGGAAAACATAGCAAAATTGTTTGCTCTCTCTCTCTCTCTCTGCCTCAAGTTCTGTCTGGTTCTAATACTCAAACCGATGTAGCCCGCGTTTCGTGTACATGCAATCTTCTGGTTTATCCAATGAGATCGCTCACGCCAACGATCCGGAAAAAACTCTAGGTGTAAAAAATCGTAGACACGATGCAGACATAGTTTCAATTATCACGAGACAGCTTTCTGACAAAACAGTAGGAGATGAAATAATTACAGTATTCCAAGTATTATTAGTACACGGAATAGAAACACGATATCTGTCATTTGAAAATTTCTATCAAGTCGCTCCCTCATCTTTTTGCGTATTTTGTTGAACTCAAGATTTGCAAGCTAGCTGAATAGACAGAGTCGTACAACAAAAACGCAATTACATATTTAGTTATTGATTTTTGCAAGCAAATGAGCAAATCATGAAGAGAGATTGGCTATTTATTAGGCGGCCTGCTACCGGTTAGACATTTACAATATATGCTAACATTCTTTCCATTCATTCCGAAACTCCACATTCATACCGGAACAAAAACGCAACTTTTTTTCTCGTAAAACCACTTCACCGCGTCCGACCGGTGTGGCGCCGAATGAATTATTGGCAATAGAATGACTTACGAACGGTTGGCGGTTTACTCGCGGCATACTTTTCAAACAATCTTTATTGTGCATATTCTTTACCAAACTAGATAAACGTCTAGCTGGAGTCGGAATTCTGCTCAGTGCCATTCCATCCACCTGTTCTTTGAACTTGCATGCAATCTAGCGCACAATGAAGAATGCAACTGAAACCGGAAGCGGTGTTTTTTTTAAGCAGTAAGACGACAGGATTTCGACGAAAGCGGAAACTTTTCTTCATACAGCAGCGCAGCAAGAACAAATGAAGCCATTTATTTTTTGGTAAATACTTCCTCGAATATGCGCTCGGTCATGCTGAAAGTAGTGAACATTTTACCAGTGGCTCAAGATAAAGTTAGGTCGTTGTCAAACTATTTCAAGAAATGTTTTAATTTTCAACGTTTGGTCTTTATTCAAATTGTTTTATTTCTACTCGGAGCGCTTGATGATATTGTTTGTATAATTTCGTCTTCATTTTCTACTGCTTGGAAGATTAGTCAAGTGAGCGTGGTGGTGAAGGCGGCTATGCAATGCTATGCAATAATTTTGTTAAATGTTATTAAGATTTATCTTGTTAGAACTGTGAGAACGACTGATCATAGACTTAAGAAACAAAATATGTTCTTAAAAACTAGGTTTATTGTTGTTGGCTTCGCGGCCAAATGATTACAGAATTACTAAGATTTCGTAGCAAAATTAGAGTGAAAGCTTGATAAAATCTCGCTCCAAAGTTTTGGGTTGTTTTGTTTGTTTGTTTGTTTTGGGTGTATACATAATACTTTCCTCATTACAATGGTAAGAAAACTTGAAGTGAAACAAAGAAAACTAATATTTCAAACATATATTCATGGGCGCAACCACGGGGGGGGCTTAGGGGGGCTACAGCCCCCCCTAGCGAGTTTTTAAGCCCTCCCTAGAATTTCCCAGAGAATAATTGTAGTCAATATAAATACATCCCATACTTCCTATCAGAGCATCAAAATCAACACAAATTGAGGAGTCATCATTTATTGGCTGAGAACTAGTACTGTGCCCAGGATCGATTTTCAAACCTAGCTCTCTTACTTACCTTACTAATAAGACGAGTGCCGTGGTGGCTCGTGCTGTATCAAGGAGTTGTTGCCATACTGCTCGGTTTGGGCTGTGTTTCGCCAGTTCCTCAGACGTCTCATCACCCGCAAGTCTCTTTCGATCTGGTCGAGCCATCGCGCACGCTGCGCCCCCTAGTCCACAGGGTTGCTGAAGAGAAGTGATTTCACAGGATCATCGTCCGGCATCCTTACGACGCGACCGGCCCACCGCAACCTATTGACTTTCGCCAGCTGTGCAACGGGGTTCTCTCCAAGCAGCGCGTGCAGCTCATGGTTCATGCACTGTCACCGTTATCCGTCGTCTGTCTGTACTCCACAATAGATAGTCCGCAGCACCTTCTGTTCGAAAACTCCAAGAGCGTTGACGCCAGAAGTGTTGATGTATCGATTCCGTAGAGAACTACCGGTCGTATCAGCCACATCGTCAACTTTTTACTTCGTCGCACTAGACTCGATCGAAGTGGTCATGCTTATACCCCCACCACAATTGGTGCGTACGTTTGTATGTCTGAGAAAAAAGAGCCGTCGATGAGAACATGGTCAATTTGGTTTGTTGTGCGTTGGTCAGGTGATCTCCAGGTGGTTTCGTGGATGTCTTTTTGGGGAAAGCAGGTTCTTCGGACTACCAGTCTGCGGGAAGCTGCGAAGTTGACGCATCCCTGGCCGTTGTCGTTCGTGACGGTGTGCAGACTGTGCGGGATAATCACCGGCTTATAAATGTTTTCCCTACCGACCTGAGCGTTCATGTCCCCAATGACGATCTTGATGTCTCTACGCGAGCAGCTATCGTAGAGTTTCCCCAGCTGTGCGTAGAACGTTTCTTTCTCTATATCGGGACGTCCTTCGAGAGGGCAGTAGGCATTGAGGATGGTGTAGTTGTAGAACCGGCCTTTTATTCTCAACAAACACAACGTGTCGCTGAACGCCTGCCACTTGGTTGCACGACTCAGCATCCTGCCCAGCACTATAAAACCGGTACCCAGCTCATTGTTTGTGCCGCCGCTCTGGTAAAATTGTGCCCTGCGGCCACAAAATCCCCGTACCTTCTCTCCTTTTCGGTAAAGCTCCTGGAGCGCAACGATGCTGAACTGGTGAAGCTCTAGCTGATCCAGCAGGATCTGGTCGGCATCCGAGGCGTTAAGCGATCTACTGTTACATGTACCGTGCTTCTAAGCGTCGGCCTTATTTCGTCACTAGATCATTGCGGGTAATTCCGGTTCGTTTTCAATTCTTGATTGTTCGTAGTATGTTTATTTTAGCATGCTGCTTCACTAGGGCTGCTCGTATTCCAGTCGGTTCCACGTGGAGTTAAGAATATGGCATTATGCCTTGGAACACACTGGGATCTATTTTATGCCGACTAACACGGGTGTACTGCTGGTACGCACTGCCCAGCCGTTTGCCAAACCTAGTTCGCCTCAATATCGAATCAGTGTCAGCTGGAAAAGATGGTCAAGATATTCAATACATCTTCGAAGATTTATTCCCGATTGAAGTGATTTTGTCTTCTGTTACGACCAGGGCTTTGAAAAATCCTTTTCTATAAAGACGCTTGAACGTTTTCTCGGTCCGTTACAAGCTTTCCTTTTTGTGCGATCCTTCGCTCAATTTCAACTTGTACCTGCAGCACGTTCAATTTCAACGAACGGTTGAAAGCAGAGCGAATAAGAAACGAGCTGCGTGCAACGTTGTTTTCCGCAAAAGGACCGCCGCTTCGGCGTTCAAGTCCGCCGTACAATCTTCTGTCGACAGTCACGTACCATTTTTCGTTTGCGTTCATGATCGACCGAAAAAACAGTCAATCAGTTTGAAGCATTCTTACGTTTGCGGCTCATGTGCTGGTGGTATACTGTTGCACCTACAGTGCCAATTTTTACTAACCGGGACCTCATTCGTAATGAATTAACCAACGCTTACTTCAATCATCTGCGTCGAATATCGCTTAGCAGTAGAGTTTGTGAGTGATGTTCAATATAGTCATCATTCAAGCCACGTGGTAATGGCTTTATGAGTAAGATAGTTTTTCTCACAACATCGGCGGGGAAGAAGATAGGGTAGAACAGGGCTAGTTGGTTACGGGGTTAGTTGGTCAATGAGGATTACATCAAACCAACGCATCGAAAAAACTGTGTTTTATTTTCACATATCATTTATATATAAAAAATTGTGTTATATGGGTGATATAATCAGATAAGCAAAGAAACTAAATGACAAAAAAAAGTGCAGTTGTGCAAATTGTGATTTAAAAAAATGTTTATCGTTGTCCGTCGGTTTTTAAATAAAGAATAATAAACACCCGTTTTCAAATGACAATTCGCTCATTAACAGATTTTGAGCAGGTTTGAGCAAGAACTCAATTAAAAATACGAAGGACAACGATAAAAATTTCTCAAAAACCACGTTTTGCTCAGAAAATTACTCTCTTTCAGCTGATCTATAACAATCAGAAAACCATAAAAACTTTAGAATTGTGGAATTCGGTTCGAGTTTTCAATTGAACACGTGTTTTCTTTGATCAAGTGTCCATTCAAACCATCAATGTTATTTCAACGTATACACCAAAGTCGCTTTTTACGCGGGGGATACGTGCCGCTTAAAAGGAAACCGCGTAAAAAATAATCGCGTAAATTCCTGAATCTACGTGAGAAAACGCGTAAATTCCGGATTCCGAAATGAAAAAATACGGAATCCGCGTAAGAAAAAACCACCGCGTAAATTCCGGAATCTGCGTAAAAAACCACGTAATTTCCGGAATCCGCGTAAAAATGACCACATAAAAAACCTGCGTAAAAAACTGTAAAAAAGGCGACCTTAGTGAACTTTTCGTCAAGCAAGGGAGAGTAACACTTTTTCATCCAATAATGAGTAGCTTTTGCGAACGTCTAAGCGAAAAACTGAAAACGATTTGACTTCCGCCTAAATGCTACAGACTGCCGTTAATGCATTGGTGGAGGAAAACTGAATTTTGTCCTTTCGAAATAAAAGTTGTCACTTTACCCCACTCGCTGATCAACTTCTACCCTACCTGAGGAGCTAATTGGCCAATCTGTCAACCGCTCAAAAAAGATAAAATACACTGAAGCCTTTTAACGCGTATTGCGGAATTAACGCAGATTTCAGAACTTACGCTGTTTTTTATGCAAATTTCAGAATTTACGCGTTTTTAACGCGGATTTTGGAATTTACACGTTTTTTTACCCCAATTTACGATTTCAGAGTTTTCACTTTTTTTTTACCCGAATTTCGGTATTAATCCACGCGGTTTTTTACTCGGATTTCGGAATTTACGCGTTTTTCAGAAATTTCTCGTTTTTTACGCGAATTTTGGAAATCACCAGTTTATTTACTCAGACTTCGGAATTCACGTGAAGTTTTACGCAGATTAACGCCATTTTTTACCCGGATTTTGGAACTTACGCGTTTTTCACGCGGATTTTTTCCGCGCTACGTGTCTTCTCGTAAAAAAAACTTTAGTGTATCCGCAAAATTGCGAGCTGTTTAATGTAGTTCATATTTTCGCATAATACAGCCATACCTCAGTAGAAGGCAACCTCGATTCAACGTAACTCGGTATAACGTAACTTTTACCTCGATATAACGTAACTTTTTAAGATGTATTGATATTGAATATAAATGATATTGCAACTGATTTTGGGGTATAAATTGCTTCGAAAATATGTCGTTTTGAAATACTAATGGGTGATGGGATTAGGTTTCCACGCATCCTTCAGTAACAATTCACAGTCTTGCATCAACTATTTTTTTTTTTGTTGAATCTTTCTCTAAAGAATAGCATAAGAAAGGTTTCAAATTACTGGTAGGTGATGAGAAATAGGTTTCCGCGCATTTTTGCATTTCAACAGTCTTGCATCAATTAAAAAACTTTTTTTTACTTGTTGAAAAATTGTCCTAAATAAGCTTAAGAATGGTTTAAAATTACTAATAGGTGATGGAAAATAGGTTTTCGCGCATCTTTGAGTAATCATTAACATTCTTGCATGAATTAAAAAAAAATTTTGCTTCGATATAACGTAACTCGATATAACGTAGCGGTAATTAAAATAAAGTTGCCTTATATCGAGGTATGACTGTATTACCGGTATAAAGTAATGGAACATTTTTACCAAAAATGACCAACTTTTCCCGCTCTACCCTAAGTACCGATTTATGCATTAGTCATATGTTACACAAATTTCAAAGTTCTATTCCAATCCAATCCGACATACAAAAACAAATACGAAAACAAACGCAAAACGAAACAGTAAGAATGATACCAACCGCCCTCATTCACTTCGTGTCTTGCACGTACACATAATCGGAGAGTGAACGTAATTAACGAGCGCTGCCATAGCGAATGACCGCCACCTAGAAACTAAAAAAACGATCAACTTTACTTTAACTGTTTTTTTCTCTGGGCGATCGCTTGACTATATCGAGCAGTCAAGTTGACTGCGGAAGGCGTTCGCATTCGTGTTTTAACAGTCAACTTGCGATTCTTTGAAAAGCACTGGTTACGACACTACTTTATGCGTTTTTAAATAGGCGCATTGTAACTCTTTTTCCTATTTTTTTAAATGAAGTGTATGAAAACTAGCCCCCCTAGGAATTTTCCTTAGTTGCGCCCATGCATATATTTGATGGATTTTTATTAGCCCAACGGTTGAAACCATATAATGCATGAGTGGACTCCTAGAACAAAAAACTCCTAGGTTTGAATTTATTATAATTTACTTTGATAGATTGATGTTACCTATACAATCACGTAAGTAACTGAGAAAAAAATCTTACATGACAGGGGTAAAAGTCAAGACAAAATCACTTTACATCTTGTGAACCGTGACTTCCGAGCTAATTCGACCCGTTCGATTTAAAATAAAGGCACGTCTATCAAACTGTCCATTGTGGACAGTCAATTGCGCCTACGAGTTGATTGGGTTCCAGTGGCATCAAGCGTAAACCTGTACGCTCTTTTTCCCGCTTCCTTCGCCTAACACCAACCGGAGAAGCGCACTACGGACGAATTGAGCGAACTGTTTTTTCCCTTCAACGGAAGACAATTATTTGCGCGACATTGTTCTGCTATCTCTGCTCCATTAGCACTCTAACCAAGCTGATGCTGAAGGACAATAGTGGCGGCAGCCGAAAGGCCTAGCAGAGGACTAACACTGATAGTATACCGGATTGCCGTCACTCTCGTGTAGTGGTTGGAAATCAATGCGGTCGGTTACTCCCGTTTGATGGAATTGGCAGGATTCGCCCATGCACAGACACACGCACACGTTGTCGTTCGCTTTCCTGGTTGAAAGGTGCGCGGTCTTTCGTAGATAATGTAACCGGACGCGTGGTGATTTGTCGAGTTAATTGTGTTGCAAATCAATAGAGCGGATCAATTTAATCTGCTTCTCTTCCCGACAGTGCAGATAGCAGTGGAAGCGATTTTCCTCTCCGCCGGTGGATATTTGAATTGGATTGGGTATGATATCAATTAAAATAAATTAACCCTGCAATTATGTGTCAAAACAATGTAAGCTATGATAATTGGTGCATTCCTTAGTATGATATTATGTTATGTTGGCAAAATACTATACTTCAGGTAATGTTTGAGGGACAAAGTAGCTTAATTACACAGGTTTTAATGAACAATTTTATCTGCAAGCCGATAAATTGCATTATAGATGATTATCGAGAAAATGGGCACCATTTTCACCATTTTTGTCATCATTATCCCTCGCCAAATTACATTTTACTGCGCGTGTAGTGTACGCCATTATGAAGGACATCATTAAAATTCTCTGTCAACTCAGCGGGATATATCGGAGTCAAATCTTCGAACCGTCTGTTGTGGGCAATCGGATCCGATTGTCAGTCGCTAGCTACGGCTGCTGCTTCTGCGTCTGCAAGCGGATACACATCGTACATGTCGAATGAAAGTCGACCGGTTTCCTCCTATGATACCACATATATTCGGCCAGATGTCGAGTTATAATCGAATTAAGATTTCCTACGACATAGTCGTTCCGGTTGCAGGTCTCCTAGGTTAGCAATAAAATTCGAACCGGCCGGTGCCGGATCCGGCAATCTACATATTCTTGTTATCTGCCTTGCTCAGGAGATTGCTGATACGAGACGGCCATCATGTGCATCAGCCACAGTTGAGAGGATTGCACGTTTGTCCGGCATGAAGATCACGTGGGTGAAAGATTTTGCCCCTGGTTTTCTCCACTCGATGACTGGTCGAAGGTGAATTTTCTACATTGCCGGCCACTGCAAGCCGAGTCACATGATTGTAGTCTGTAGCTTCCCGAAGTGGGCCCCGTAACGAAGTTAATTTGACTAAAAATATTTCTTGTGGTTCAATTTGACAATCCAAGGAAATTTCAATAATTGATTCTAGCTTGATACGATTATTTTGCTATCTGGAATTAACACCCAATAAGTTATGCATATCCAAGTAATCTGAATCGATAAATTGGGAAAACTTCCCAATTATTGTAGCTTAAAATGTACTTATTATCGACCTCATTTTGCGTTCATCCATCGTGTTTGTTTTGCATTTTGAATAATTATTTTGTTCGGCACCGAAGAATAATCGCTCCCATCAAACCGTTCCGGGTGGGAAAATTCGCCCAACTTGCTAATGGTCAACAGGAAACTAATGGAAATTTATGCTGTTCCATCCCACCTAATGGTGACAAATTTTCACTTCAAGCCGGTCAACCGCTCTTTGTAGCAGAATGCTATCGAGCGGAAGGAGCACGGCACGCAAAGTAGTAAACTCTTCTTCCATTGAGTGCACATATTTTGCAGGATTTGAAGCGACAACAGCTAAAACAAAAGTTCGCACCGAAAACGTTACCTCGCTACCGTTTTGATAAGGAGGAAACGGCAGCAGCAGCGGTGCCCTGAAAAGAGTACACGCCATACAGCAAACTCTGGACCGGCATTTTGGTTTTGCATATTTTCACTTAACAGTTTGGATTGTAAAGTACATACGGATGTGCCCGGATCTCTCCCGGTCACCTTCACAAGGACGCTGCACAAGCGGTACAACAAGTTAAGCATTTGCCCCACTCACTACTGTCGGTTGTCACAATCTTTCTCCGATGCAAAGCATACCGGAAGAGATTTGCCCGTTCAGATCGGTATCGATGTGCTTTTTCAATCGACCGACTGGTTACCATATCCGCAATCGTTCCCGGGATGCGAAGCACCATTGAGTGCTTTTCAGTGCTTCCGATCTATGATGGCCCATTAACTCAAACGAGATCCCATCCGTCGTACGAGCACCGAAAGTGACCCGAGCTGGGTGGTAAAGGCGTTTGGTTGGTAGGGTGTTTTACTTGTTTGTCAGCTATGTTAAATTTTTAGCAGCTTTTTCGTTACAATGCTAATGTCGTCTAGCAAAAAACGCTGGTAAAAAAATGCCTTTTAAACAATGTAATCATCGGAAGTTTATGTCTACTACCTATACATTTAGGTTTTTTATCTCTATAGTACATTTCTATAGAATCAGATCTGTTCGAATTGAACTGGTTTAGGCAATTCCAAAAACACTAATCGAACTAAACTTCTATGCTTTCGAGTGAGCATCCTTATATTGAATCATATTTCAAATACTGGTTTGTCGGAATTGATTAATTCGAAACCGGAAACTTCGTTCAAACGTGAATTAAAACAAACTCTGACATTGATTGAGTTCGATAGAATTGCAATCAAAACTATAACCTATAACTTTCCGAATAACAGCGATTCTTTGTTCACTTGAAAGTTATCAATCATTGTTTGCAGTTCACAGCAGTAGGATTCACTAGTTATTTTATTGTTCTTGGAAACCAGTACGATAAGTACCATGGAACGGGGTGAAATTAATCAATTTCACTGATATTTTCCAATTAACTCGCTTCATGTGTATTTTTCCCGAAATAGTATATGTTTAAAACAAGTACACGTATGTGCTCGAGGAAACCACTATGGCTATTGGTGAAATTTTTATCATTTACTTATGGAATAAATTCGAAAATGTTCATTTATTTATTTATTTATTTGCTTCATACCCACAGACATATATTGTCCAAATGGTGACTAGACTACTACACTAAACATTAGTACAACAGTTGTCTAAACATGGTAATAAATTTAGAACGTAGCACTTCAACAGATAAATGAAAATCAAACACGGACGACACTCAGTTAAACGCTCTTTGAAGACCAATGATTGCACTATTGGAGCTGTAGTTAGTACGGCGAAAAGGTAGATGCATTGAGGGTACTCTCCGTAGAGTTCTTGATGGGGCGTTTAAATTGATCTGGCGAAGAATGTCCGGACAATCAATCCGTGCTGCCAGCACATTGGCCACAGTCATAGCACGAGCAGTCTCACGTCGGACTTGAAGGGTGCTAAGGTGGAGAAGTTGACAACGATCCTCATAACGGGTGTCCGACATAGGTTGTCTCCATGGCAAGAGGCGGAGGGCATAGCGGAGAAACCGGCGCTGGATGCCCTCGATACGTTGAATGGCGTTGTGGTAATGCGGAGTCCAAACCGTGGAGCAGTATTCTAGCTGCGACCGAACAAGTGAGCAATATAATGCAGTCAGACAACTTATGTCCCTAAAGTCACGCGTCATTCTGAAGATTAGTCCAAGCTGCCTAGATGCTTTGGTGATTATCAAAGAAATATGCTGCTTGAAGGTGAGTTTGACGTCGAGTAGTACACCAAGATCTTTAACGACATCGACACGCTGAATGGTTTGATTGTTGAAGGTGTAGTTGAAGAGTATCGGTTGCATTTTTCTAGTATATGGTATTACCGAACATTTGGAGGGATTTAGCTGCATACGGTTAATCGTACACCAATTACTGAATGAGTTTAGTTGTTGCTGGAGAACGAATGCATCTGAGGTATTTAAAATTTTTGAAAATAGTTTCAGGTCATCTGCGAATGACAGGCGTGGGCCACGTAACAAATAATTAACGTCGTTGAAATATAGTAAAAACACCAACGGTCCCAGGTGACTGCCTTGAGCGACACCAGATGTTGCAGGAAAAAAAGTTGAAAGCTCGTCTCCAATCTTAATGCTGATTATTCGAACTGTTAGATAAGATTCCTTCCAGTGTAAAAGAGCGCCGCTAAAGCCATAGCGTTCCAGCTTTGCAACAGTAATGCGGTGGTTAACTTTGTCGAAAGCAGCTGAGAGATCAGTATAGATTGCGTCTGTCTGTGACCGTTGGGCGAAGCTTTCGAACACATAGCTGGTAAAACAGAGCAAATTTGTAGCGGTGGAGCGTTTAAGTAAAAAACCGTGCTGGTCGTCTGATATGGCATGCTGACAATGCGAGAAAATAAATTTTATGATAACCAGTTCAAACAACTTTGACACAGCGCAAAAAGCTGATATTCCCCTGTAGTTATTGACGTTTGACCTGTCACCTTTTTTGTGTACGGAAAACATATATACCTGCTTCCAGTCAACAGGAAATTTGCCTATCGCCAGCGCCTATCGGCAATCTCATTATCTAGCACCATAGTTGACGCAAACCGGATTCCTTCCGTTGTTCGCTGACGAAGTTCCAAATGTTGTAAGGTACTATAAGATAAATAGGAATGAAATTGATCACCGTTAAACTCCGTACATTCTGTTGGAAATGTACTATTATTCGATATATTTAAGATAAACGATGACTTCTGAACTAAAAATTATCAATCACAGCTAGTTTGAAAACAACAACAACAATAATTCAGGTTGAACTCTATTTGTTTTGATTCACTAGATGAAATTTACTAGATTTGCTCTCATTTTATCATCGTTAGACCGATTTCAATTCGGTTTGTTGCAAAAGGTAAAAAACAAGCTCTGGAATCAAAATTTCTATAATATCCTGCAAAATTATCAGTATTACGTTGAGGATATGGAATAATCATTTTTGAAAATTATTTTTCTTGAGCTTTTATCAAACTTTACTCACTTCTCCAAATTAATCGTAATTTACCCCTAAAAAAGTCTAAGTAAATTTAATATTCTTTTTTGTTATTTTAAAACTTGTTTGATCGATTTTGGTTGAGGTTTAACTGAGTCGCCAATGGAACAGTTTTAACGAGGATTACTTAGGGTATTTATTCCATTATCCATCTCATCAAGCCGTTACAGGGTGAGGAAAAATTATCCGTGTTCAATGTTTTAGTCATAACCAGTGCTTGAGAAGGGATCGAAATTGTGATTGTGATGAATACACATGCTTTTTTCGTTTGATATGAACGGAAGAAACGATCGGTCGAACGAAAAAAAGTTTTTCTTTTTCTCTCGTGTGGCGATTTTTTTTTTTTTTGCTAATGAAAGCGAGCGCAGCAGTGATGCCACATATACAGGTTTATCTGTATTTATACAGACTTTTTGCGTATTTTCATACAGATATCTGCATATACAGATTACAGATTTACTTGAAATAATACAGATTTATACAGATTTTTTTGGTTTTCATGAGATCGCGAATTTAAGTTCTTGAAATAGTTAGAACACGAAAACGAACTCCAATGCTGCTGAGCGTCGTGAAGGTTTTATTGTATTTTTATGTTACGCGAAAGCATGTGCGTGGATGAGTTACCGTATATATATTTAAACAAGCTGTATTGCGTTTTTATAGGAGGATATAAGTCCTGCACATAGGCAGATTTTTATACAGATTTTTCAAGGTGACAAGGTTTTCTAAGCTTCGAAATACAGATGAAAATGTGGCATCACTGGAGCACGCACCAGTATGTTCACGGCCTTACAGAAACCTCATTGAGTCCAAAAATGGCCAACTTCGAGTCATCGCTTCGAATTTTCAAAAGCACAAGACTCGGAAATACTCATTCCGTTTCCTATGAAATTTCTTTTTTATGATTGCTTCACCACAGCAAACTTAAAATAGCATTTTCAAGGGAAACGCATTAACTATTTCCGAGTCTTTTGCTTTCGAAAATTCGAAGTGGTGACTCGAAGTCGGCCATTTGTGGATTCAATGAGGTTTCACCTTAAATTGTTTAGGGAATTTATCGATCCTAGACTTTCAAATGATCCTATGATTCGTGTGGTTTAGTACAGGCTCTGGATTTAATAATATACCAAACGGAATAGTTTTTACTTTACTTTTTTAGCTAACGGATCGTTCACCGGTCTAGGGCCGAACGAATTAGAGATGTCCAGCTTCTTCTGTCTTGGGCAGCCGTTCTCCAGTCTCCCCGTACACCAGCAGATCGTGCATCTTCTTCCACCGCGTGCGAGGCCTACCACGGAGTCGACGGCATCTTCCAGGTTCTCTACTAAAGATAGTTTTGGCGGCTCTATCGTTAGGCATCCTGGCTACATGTCCAGCCCACTGAAGCCTGCCCCGCTGTATTACCTTCACTATATCAACATGTTTTTAAACCTGGTACAACTCGTGATTCATGCGTCTGCGCCACTCTCCATCTTCCAGTTTACGGCCAAGTATCGATCGCAAAACTTTACGCTCAAAAACTCCGAGCACTCGTCGATCAGCTTCCTTCAGCGTCCATGCTTCATGTCCGTAAAGGGCCACCGGGAGTATCATCGTCCTATACAGCGCTAGTTTTGTGCGAGTTTGCAAACTACGGGACTTTAGCTGGTTACGCAGTCCGTAGAAAGCCCTGTTCGCAGCTGCAAAACGTCGTTTCACTTCACGGCTCATATCGTTGTCACATGTCACAAGCGTACCAAGATAAACGAATTCGTCAACCACTTCAAATCGTTCCCCATCTATCTCCACCTCAGCACCAACACCACGGGGACTCCCACGCTCCCTGCCAGCTACCATGCACTTCGTTTTGGCAGAGTTAATGACAAGTTCCAATCTCGCTGCTTCTCTCTGAAAAGGTACGAAGGCCTCCTCCACGGCCTTACGGTTGATACCGATGATATCGTTGTCGTCCGCAAAACCAAGAAGCATGTGAGATTTCGTGATGATCGTTCCGTTTCTTTTGACGTTTGCTCTTCGTACGACACCCTCAAAAGCGATGTTAAACAGTAGGTTGGAGAGCACATCCCCCTGCTTCAATCCATCCAACGTTACGAACGCGGCTGATGTCTCGCCAGCTATCCGCACGCACGATTTTGATCCCTCCAGTGTCATACGGCTCAGCTTTATTAGTTTCGTAGGGAAACCGTGTTCCAGCATGATCTGCCACAGCTCGTTTCTTTTCACTGAGTCATATGCCGCCCTGAAGTCCACAAACAGATGGTGAGTCGGTAAGTTGTACTCCCAGAACTTATCGAGGATCTGTCGCAGGGTGAAAATTTGATCCGTCGTGGAACGCCCTTGTCGAAAACCAGTTGAGCAACGTTATCCCTCGATAGTTGCCACAATC
The DNA here is from genome assembly GCF_029784165.1 of Wyeomyia smithii. Classification (NCBI taxonomy): domain Eukaryota; kingdom Metazoa; phylum Arthropoda; class Insecta; order Diptera; family Culicidae; genus Wyeomyia; species Wyeomyia smithii. Next base: position 36,001,514 of record NC_073696.1, read on the forward strand.
CAATCGATGGCCCTTCTTATAGATAGGGCATATGAGGCCTTCCTATCAGTCGTTCGGCATTTGTTCGTCCGCCCAGATTCTTAGTGTTATCTGTTGGATCGCATAGTGCAGCTGCTTGCTTCCCGCTTTTAAAAGTTCGGCCGGGATACCGCTCTTCCCAGCGGCCTTGCCGTTTTTCAGCTCGTTAATCGCCTTTTTCACCTCCTGCTGTGTTGGTGGCTCCACAGCTTGTTCATACTCATAATCGCCATCCTGTTCCTGCTCTGCTCATCCGGCTCCTCACCGTTCAATAGCGCCTGAAAATGCTCCTTCCACCTGGCTGCAACCGTCGGTTTATCAGTAAGCAGGTTGCCGTCCTTGGCGCTTCTTCCGACGGTGGATTCTATTTTCGCTAAGGTTACTCGTATTCCGCTCGGCACCACGTGGAGGTTGGGATAGGAGTTGCTGGACAGAGGTGAATGGCCACATTAGGGTCTCAAGTTACACGTGTCCAGCCATTTGCCAACCAAAACAGAATAGTCCATTGAATTTAAATCAAGCAAGTTTGAAGGCCATTCATCTGTAGTTATATATCTCCGAAAAAGGCTGCTACAGAGTTCCAGTGTTTTTTTTTTCGCTCAATGCAATGGAGCCCAATCTTGTTGTAATGTCCATTTTTTTTAAGGTGGTTGGGAAATCTGCGAACAGAGAACTCAGGGTGTGGGGATGAGACTAGGGGAGAGATGCTGGGGTAGTTACACTCCCTCAGGCACCTACTGGTCCCTGTCCCGACCCACTAAAACCCCTCCAGTCTCCAGCCCTGATCTTCCAGGAACGACGGTTAAGTATTACGTCGGGAAGTGGCTTTTGTGCGTGATGCACCCTCTTTACTCTTATAACCTCCTAGCTAACTACCTGGTAGTTAGCTACCACTGGCGTGTTGGTGGTTGACCCGTCACACACGTTGTAGCTCCAGGACAATCTGGGAGGCGGCCGCACAGGCCGCGTTCGAGATGTCCGGGTCGTCGCACATCCTCCGAACCAGATTGTCCGGAGTAGTGCCAGGCTCGCTCACAGCCATCATGTAGCTCCTCGCTCTTACGAAACGGGGGCATACGAAGAAGACATGCTCTGCAGTCTCCTCCTTTTCCACGCACTCGGGACACATGGGAGACCCCGCGTGCTCGAACCTGTGCAGATATTGCATGAAGCAACCATGGCCTGTCAGGATCTGTGTCAGGTGGAAGTTCTCCTCGCCATGTCGCCTCCCGACCCAGCCGGATATCTCCGGTATAAGTCGGTGCGTCCATCTGCCCTTTGTGGAGTTAGACCATGCCCTCTGCCAACGGAGCATCGAGAATGACCTTCTGGTACCTCGTACGCCCCTTGTGTCACGTTGGTCGAAACACTCTCTGTCCTCCTTGATGGCGATGCTGTTAGGCATCATGCCGGACAAGACACAGATTGCATCGTATGACACCGTACGATACGCACTCACAACTCTTAGGCACATGAGCCTGTAGGTACTTTCAAGTTTACCGCGGTAACTGTTAGTACCTAGCGCTCTGGACCATACTGGCCCACCATACCTAAGTATGGACGAAACCACGCTGGCAAGAAGTCTTCGCTTGCTGCCAAAAACCGCTGAGCTATTGGACATCATACGAGATAGTGCTGCTATAGCCGATGAGGCCCTCTTACAGGCATAGTCGACGTGGCTCCCGAACGAGAGCTTGTCGTCAACCATAACCCCCAAGAGCTTCAACGATCGCTTTGAGGTGATGGTGCAATCTCCGACTCAGACCATCGCCTGTTGCTCCGATTTACGGTTGTTCACAACCGTGACCTCCGTCTTATGGTACGCAAGCTCCAGTTTCCTGGAGCGCATCCAGTCCTCGACCTTGCTTATGCAGTGCGCAGCCGTCAACTCGACCTCTTCTATCGACCCGCCGTAAACCTCTAGCGTTATGTCGCCTGCAAAGCCGACGATCACAACCCCTACAGGAAACTTCAGTTTCAACACCCCGTCATACATGACGTTCCACAACACCGGACCCAGGATGGAGCCTTGCGGAACCCCTGCGGTGATTGGAACGCACTTCTGACCCTCCTCTGTGTTGTAAACCAGTACTCAATTCTGGAAGTAGTTTTCCAGAATCTTGTACAGCGACACCGGTACATGGATGCTCCTGAGCGCGAGCGCTATGGAGTCCCAGCTGGCGCTATTGAACGCATTCTTCACGTCAAGCGTGACGATTGCGCAATAGCGTATTCCCCTTCTCTTGCGCTGGAGTGCTATCTCCGCTGTCTTGGTGACGGAGGCGATGGCATCCAGCGTGGACCTGCACTTCCGGAAGCCGAATTGGTTTGTAATGTTCATTTAGTTTTACCGGAGTGTACACGTGCTCAAGGTGCCACTGTGTCGGTTAAAAGCTTTTGGTAAACAAATTGATTGATTTTTACAACCTTTTCAATGGAAATTAGAGGAGTTTTACCGGTAGCCGTAATTCCCGCCCCAAACATCATCAAAACTGGATGATGTGATCGAGCTACGTTCATACGCTTAGAAAAGCCTATAGGCAAAATGTGACGGTCATTTTGGTGAAAATTTTCTCATCGGTGAATAAAATTGTGCGATGGCGTCCATCGATAAGTTCTTTCAACAGAATTTTCGATTTTCGGCACCGATTTTCTTCCATCCTGATTTTTTGAAAATTTGTAACAACGTAATCCTAAATCATTGTAAAGAATAGTCTGTACAGATTTCGGGTCAATCTTCAATGATTTTGCCATTTTTCGAATTAACCTTCTAGAAGATCTAGGTTCCCAGGGATTCTAGCGGTTCTTTTTTTGCCCCTTTCTGAACGGTTCTCTAAATTTTCCAGCTCATTATATCGTTTTATAGCGTCTCTAATGGTTTGTATAGGCATTTTAAACATACTGGCGATACTTACTGGACGCTTTCCTTGTTTATACAACTAGATCACCGCACTGCGTAATGGACTTGACTTAATTATGACAATTAAAGCTCACTGTTTCAAAGGAGATTTCGTGGTTTTGTTCATACATAGCCAAGGTTAAAAATTGCATAGGTATGTTCATTGCAACATCTGTCAAATCTTAGTTATACACTGAAACAAAAAACACGGATAATTATTCCTCACCCTGTATTCAATAAGAATGCAGGGATTAAACACCAAATTTTTCTACATGTTTTCAAGGAATCGTCCAGCATTGGAAATTCATAAACTTAGCTATATCTATCAAGAGTTTTGTAAAATAAACCATTTGTCACAGCGCTTCCATATTCATCTCAACACTTAAATCACTGCTCAATTATTCATCTCACGACGCCCCCATATTCATCACACTGTTAATCATGAATGAATCACACTTTCATGAATGAGCGTAGCCCGAACCATCGTAGTAAGTTACCGAAGTATCCGCTGTAGTTGTTGAAGTGCAAAACTGGTAACCTAGGTAACCACAGCAGTGCTGTCGATTTATGGCAATTATGTCGGAATAATTCAACATTTCCAGTTGAATTTTTCGTATTAACAGAAACTGATTAGGCAACTTTTGATTTGATTTAACGCAGTAAAAACAGATGAAAATACATACAGTTGAAATTTAGGATTGGTGAAAATTCATCTCATATATTTCTGCTAATTAAGGCTTGTTTTTGGAACTATGAGGTGACCATATTAAAGGTTAAAGTATTCTTAGTGTGGTGAGTGATTTTGTTTCGTGATTAAAATATAGAGTGGTCCGCCAATGATGACAAAAACTTTGGTTGACTGCTGAACGAGTTTCGTTCCGCGTATTTTGTTTTCTGAGGTAGGTGATTGAAATAAATTAGTTTACTATACTATAATATCAAATTTAGAGCTTTTATGTTAGTTTTTGTGGATTCGATTTTATGAGAAACCTAAAGTGAACTAAAAAGAATCCATTCTATGGATTAGTAGATTGATTTAGTTAGAAAATTGCATTTTTTCCTGTTTTCAATTGTGTTTTCATGTTGTGTAAGATGAATATATAGGCTGAGAGAAATGATGGAACAGTTCACCTAGTAGGATTCGCGGCTAACTTTGTGGTGAAACGAGATGGTTACACACTTCTTACTTCGGCATACATTTTGAAGTCATCAGCATACACAGACTTGCAACTTCTTGTGAATAGGTTCATGGCATTGCTAAAGAATAAAATAAACAGAATAGGCCCGAGATTGTTGCCTTGAGGCACGCCGGAGTGGTTGGTGGATTCCTGGGAAAGAGATGTGCCAATTTGGACTTGTAATGTCCTCTGTTTCAGGTAACATTCCAGCCAGCTACAAAGGCGAGTGGAAAACCCAAGTTGTTTAAACATTTGAGAGCTATGTCGTGGTCGATACGATCAAAAGCGGCCTTCAAACCGGTATGAATTGCATCGACTTGGTTACCTTGGGAGATTCCATCAAAGCACAGAGAGGTGCACTTCATGAGATTTGTGTCAAGTGATCTGCCAGGTATAAATCCATGTTGCTGTGTAGAAATGTAACTGCGACAGTTGAACGTTATATAGTCGCTAACTACTAGCTCAAGAACTTTGGGGATTGCATAAGGGGATGCCCCAATAATTTTCAACTAACTGCTTTTGCCCTTCTTGAACATCGGAAACTTAATCGGTTTTTCCATTCTGAAGGAAACCAACTTGCTGCACTGGTAAGTTTAGATTTTTAATGAGAGGTGTTTTAATCTCCTGAGGGTTGCAAATTTTGAATGTCAGTGATAGGTTCTCAGTTGAAACTGAAAACTACGAATATCAGTTTCAACACGAACGAGCTGAAAGTGATAATTGCTTTCAGCTCCAATCAGTTGACAGAGATAATGCCAACTGGCAGCATTGCTGTGATTTCGCACACGCTATGTTACTCTAGCGATGTTTATACGGTGTAGGATGAAGATGCTCACCTACTTTATCGACTTCATGCAATGGATTGACCTAGATCAAAAATTTCGATAATAATTAAGACATATCATTTATTTCACTGACATGATTATAGCAGTTTGAAGAGAGTGAGAGTAACATTGCTGCTCTATCAGTGTCATTTTTCCCTGTCGAAATTTCGCAACACTGCTCCTGCGAGCACTCCGTCCGGTCCAGGCATGAATGAAGATTTCAGGTCGTGGAAAGCTTTTAACAGCATGTCTCCAAAAATATGGAAAGTGTCCAAATCGACTACATCTAACGGCACGTTATCGAGGCATTGAGGATCAATCTCTGCATGGTTACGAGGACGCGAAAGGTGGAGAGGAACGAAAAGTTCACCTTTTCGGCGTTGGAAGAAGCCACCACATTTCCCTAATTAATTTCTCTTATTAAAAGGGACGATAGTGGTTTTTGAAAGATTTACATTTAAGCCTTCCCTACCGCACCAAGAGTCGAGCGGGGGCCTAGCGTAGTTGGTAACGTCTCCGCCAACCACGCTCGACTCCTGGGTTCGAATCCCACCGCCGACATAGGTGTCGATGGTTGTGAGGTGGCGTGATCCACTCACAACCAACCCAACTGGTCTAGATTCAATTCTAGCCGACACCGGGAGATTTTCTGAGGCGAAAAATCACGCCTTCCATCGCATGAGGAAGTAAAGCCGTTGGCGCCGGTCCGTTAATCAACGGGTCGTGAGTTAGGGTCCTGGGTGGAGTCGCCTCCCCGGGCGTCGGTGATTGGCACAACAACAGTGGCGGAACTAGACCGACGGTAAATAAGCGAGAATAAAAAAAAAAATACCGCACCAAGAAGAAAGGCAATTTGCATTCAGTTTGCGATGATATCATCATACTTGCCACGAACAATTATGACTATATCGTCAGCAAATTCAAAGCCTTTATCTATCAATTTTTTGAGAAGATCATCAACTATTAATGACCACAGTAGAGGAGAAATCACTCCTCCTGGCGGACACCCGGCTTTCCCTCTATATGAGAGCCGGTGTGCATTGCTCGGTATTGAATCTGTCATAGAAGACGTGTAATCAGTCAAGCAGTTTATAGAGCGAAAATAATTAAGGCTGAAATCGACAGTGCTGAGTTGTTGAGTCGCATGCGACTTTATGCAAATATTATTATACAAATACAAATACATATATAACTTTTACACCAACACATAAGAGCTATTAAGGCTTGCTGATGTTTCTCTTTTTAAAAATATTTCGTAGGTTCAATGAATAATGCAATTGTCGAAACCACGTTTGAATTTGTGAGAACTTTGGTTGCAACGCGGGTAACTTTCGCAACCGAACGAACGAACAGCCAACGGTTTAAAAGGATTTCGGAAGGTTTAATAAGCGAGTGTTATCTTTAACAATTTAACTTTGTCTATATTCTAATATTGGCGGGAATTGGGTTTTTTAGGAATTATTACAATAGCAATATAGTAAAGAGAGGGAGAGAGCTGGTAGCGATATGTAGCGATGCGCTTTCATCGCGTGGGAAACCAAGTATACAAGTCTCGATCGAAGATTGTAGGGTGGTTCGACGTTGCGGCGTCAACATAATCCGCCCACCAAATTACGGTTAGTAATTTCTGCTCGAATACGACCCGCTACGAATTCGTCTACATCTAACGGAAAATGACGAAGCTTTCTGACGTCGCGACGAAATACTCCAGTGGCTGTTTTAACCGAAACTACTCGCACAAATCCATCAGTTCCAGGATGCAGCTGCAACACGCGTCCCATAGGCCATTGTTGGGGTTTGTCGTTTTCACCGACGAGTAGCACAAAGTCACCTTCGGCAAGATTGTGGGATGATTTCTGCCACTTTGCTAATTTTTGAAGCGATAGGATGTATTTAGGCTGCCACCGAGCACGAAAGTCTTGAGCGACACGCTGCACATAGTTCCACCGTGATAGCGATCCAATTTGTTGTTCTAAGTGGTTGATTTCTGGCAACGCATCTAAGACTCGACTAATCAGGAAATGCGAGGGCGTTAAGGGTTGTGGGTCGGTGGGGTCGTCCGAAATTGCCGAGATCGGCCGTGAATTCATACAGGCTGCTACCTGAGCGAGAAAAGTGCTTAACTCTTCAAACGTATAATTATAGTTACCTATTTTTTTGAGAAAGGTTTTTGCTACTTTAACACCTGCCTCCCACAGCCCACCGTGATGTGGCGAGCGAGCAGGTATGAACAACCACTGGACTCCTTTGTTTGTCAGGAAATCTTGAAGCTCGCCGCTGCCCTCGTTTACAGCAATCTGTTCGTAAAGTTGTCGAAGTAGCTTTGCTGCTCCTCGAAAATTGGTTGCATTGTCGGAGTACATTTTATTCGGTACTCCATACCGACTGGTGAACCTTGTGAAGGCAGCTAGGAAAGCTGACACACTCAAGTCGGAGACGGCTTCGAGATGCACCGCTCGCGTTCCGAAGCAAATAAACAAAGCGATGTAACCCTTGGATGGTACAGCTCCACGAGTTCTTCGGCTGAGAATATTCACGGGACCAGCATAATCCACGCCAGTAATGGAGAAGGGTGGAAGGGGTGAAGACGATCCGCTGGCAGTTGTCCCATTTGCGGCACGATACGAGCTGGCCGAGTGAGATTGCAGACCACACCTTGCGAACAGCGCTGATACCACGAAGTATCCAAGAATGTCTTCGAACGGACGCTAACCGTAACTGCGGACCACAGTGCAAATTTTCTTGATGAGAGTGAAGAAGTATGTAAGCGATTAGTATTGAGTTTCGTGGGAACAAAATAGGATGCATGCTGTCGAAGCTTAGTTCCGATTGCTGCGACCGTCCGCCCACCCTGACGAGGCCGTTTTCATCTTGAAACGGATTGAGCTGGTGCAGAGGACGACCACGTTTAAGTCCTTGGCCTGACTGCAGCTGGCCAAGCTGCTGATCGCATTTTGTGGCCAGATAAGAAGCGCTTTTAGTGTCAAACGTTACTGTGTTACGAAATATGAGAAAGCCACGATCATTTTCATGCAGCCAAACCTTACAGTACATCTGTTTCGCATCTCCAGCAAGTACGATAGGTGACAAACGAAAACGGAGTAAAACGTTTATCAATGAGTCTAGTACTACAGGGCCACACATGAAAGCGTCATTTAAAGAGAGTCCATTCAAAACTTTTGCATGAGCTTCAAAAAACACTCGGCATTTTGTGGCTGAGCTTGTTGGTTTATTCACACAGTTGTTCTTTTTCACTAGCAACGTATGGCCGAGATCAATATAATCACTCATGAGTTCATCGTGCTCAGCTTTAAGAGATGGATTTCGGTCCAACTTTCTTTCGATGTGGTAAAGTTTTGTTTTTGCAATTTGCCTCTGTTCTTCTAGTTCACTCGAGTCTGATAAAAACGGGAGCCGTACTATAAATTTACCGCATTCATCTCGGATGGTATTATCCACAAAATGTTTCTCGCAACGTTGTTTCTCATCAGTGAGATGATGATCGTTTGATCGTTTGTCCCCTATCTCGCAGAACGTTAGCTTTTGCGGAGAAAGATTATCCTTGGCGGAGATTAGCGAACAGGTTAGAGAGTGAGAGTCAACAGATGGCTTAGGTTCGTGATAGCGGCCGGCTATCACCCAGCCGAGCTTGGTGTTCTGTAGTGTGGGTAAACTGTTGTCTGGACTGAGTATAATTTTGCCGGGCTCAAGCAACTGGAAGAATATTTCAGTGCCGAGAAGTACATCTATTTTACCCGGGCAATGGAAGAGTGGATCTGCCAGGGGTATTGAGAGGGGGATAGGCCAATCTTGAGTGTTCGCTGGTTTGCAGGGAAGAAATTTTGTAATTCTCTCCAATACCAGGCAGGGCACGGAGGTTCGATAATTCGTGCAGCGAGATGTCATAACGATGTCTGCAACTCGATCTGCGTGAGCGGTAGCTGACGAGATGCCTTCAAGATCCACATTAGCATGCGAGGTGTTGAGACCAAGCTGCTTACGGAGGCTATCACTTATAAAGTTGACCTGTGATGCGCTATCCAAAATTGCGCGACAGGCATGAGGATGCCCTTTTTTATCTAGGACGTTTATAGCAACGGTAGCGAGGAGGACGTTTGCGGAACTGTGGCCGCCGGAAGAATCTAGTGCCGACATAAAAGATTGCGCGGATTGTAGCTGATTGGATTGAGATCCAGCTGTGTTTGGTGTTTGTTGACTAGTGACTGGTGGATGCAGCAAAGTGTGATGTGGGAAGTTACATTTTCTACATGTACCAGCTCTGCAGCTGATACCGGGATGTGCTTTAAGACAGTTTCGGCATAATTTCAGTCGATTTACGTGAGATAATCGTTCGTGATAACTCATGTGAATAAATTTGGCGCACTGAAATAGTTGATGATACTGTGCTGAGCAGATATCACAAAATGTGGGGTTTGTGGTGACGAATGTAGTTGCTCCTCTAGTGGGAAATTTTGCGGGTTGTTTTACAGGTACGAATGCTTTAGGTTTAATAGGATGCGACGATTGCAAAGCGAAGCTTCTAGCTTCCACAAATTTCAGAAAATGCGTCAGGGTAATCTCTTCTTCCTTCATTTCGGCAATTTTTTGACACCATAGTTGCTTGGTATCTGGATCCACCTTTTCGCTCAGTATAAAAAGCAACCATGTATCACGGTCCTCTCTAGCCATAGCTTTGAGCGCTCGGAGAACTTCATCTGACACGTCATGCAGTGCTCGCAAGCCACTAGCAGAGGCAAACGAAAGCGGTGGTTGCGATAGAAATCGTTGTATATGCTTGTTCGCTATTTCACGGGGTTTATCGAACCGGGATGCCAATTTTTCTAAGGCAGGCTTATAATTCGCGTCTTCGATTTTAAGGTGTGAAATTAAAGAAGCCGCCTCACCAGCGAGGTTGGTTTTTAAAAAGTATAATTTTTGGCTATCTTTTAGCGTTGGATTTTGCTCGACCAAGCTATCGAAAAGATCTTTAAACGACTGCCACTCGAGATAGTCTCCACTAAATGTAGGAATATTCACCTGGGGCAACTTCAAGTCCGGGAGTAGAGATGCATCTTGAGGCACGACGGCAGCATGCGTTGCTGGTAAAACCATGTTAGCAGACATGATGCGAAGAAATTCGGCTTGCTGATCTGCTAATTGCTGGATGACATCTTGCTGGGAGGGCACAGAGGGAGCAGGCTGGTCGCGATTTTTAACGATTTTCAACAGTTTTAATAATCGGGTTTTCAGACCGATATAGCAACTCTCGAACTTGCCTTGACGGCTCATGGCTTCGTCGTATGCACTTTCTTCTTCGCACAGGTCCAAAATTTTCTTATGTACGCCGCAAAAGGCCATCCACACTTCACTCAGAGCATCTAACTCAGTTTGTAAGTCAATTTCGTCGACCGCTTCTGGTCGGATTTTTTCCACTGTTTCCGAAATGCGCTTCAGGCGGGGTTCTAGCGATTTACGTTCGCGGATAAGTCGATCCATCTTGGTGGATTTCGCGCACTTTTTGTCCAAATGTCTCTTCTTTAGCTCTAACTCTCCTCGGATCACTATTATGCCGATCGGCAGAAGGACTATTTAGCGGCGACGGGGCCAATTCACGGGCACTAGCGATCACTTTCTACGCGGTTCCGGGCGAACTTTTCGCAATCCGGTTCGAAGGACCATATGAATTTGTGAGAACTTTGGTTGCAACGCGGGTAACTTTCGCAACCGAACGAACGAACAGCCAACGGTTTAAAAGGATTTCGGAAGTTATAATAATCAGGTGTTATCTTTAACAATTTAACTTTGTCTATCTTTTAATATTGGCGGGGATTGGGTTTTTATAGGATTTATTACAATAGCAATATAGTAAAGAGAGGGAGAGAGCTGGTAGCTCTACGCCAATTATGTATCGATGCATTTTCATCGCGCGGGAAACCAATTATACCAGTCTCGATCGAAGGCTGTAGGGTGGTTCGACGTTGCGGCGCCAACAACGTTTCCTCATTGCGGCAGTCATTGAGTCATTAGATGAGTTATCAAATGCTCTTTCAATACCAAGCAACGCTGTAAGTTAAATTTCCTTTACTGCAAAAGATTTCTCTAGTTTTGTAACTTTAGTATGGAGTGCAGTTACCGAAGATTTCCCCCCCTGGTATGCAAATTAATATTTGCTGAGTTTTAAAAAAATAAGGTAAATTATTCTATAGTGGACCCTTCACTTTATTATCCTATAGCGGACCCCCCATCAGATAAGCTCAATTCTTTTTGATATAAATCTGAATTTATGAATGTTTTTGATGCAGACTGGCTGGACAAGGTGTTTCCATATGGAAGTTTGCTGAGAATCCCTCGACTTTTCGCAGTATTCAGGGTGGTCCACTATAGGTTAATTTACCTTAAATTATTTTTCTCAACAAAAATCCGTAACGATTTTGTATCTTTTGTTTGAACTTTATTCCAAGAGGCTTTATTTGGTTATTAATCATATTGCTAGTTATAATAGATATGATAGGGTCATAACTAAGAATTGAGCAAGGTATTCAAAAGTTACCTCTAATGTCAAGTAAATGGATTAATGCTTCTTATGCTTGTTTTGATTTAATCGATTTTAATTCATGTAGGTTGCACGCCAAAAGCCGTATTCGAAACCATCTTTCACATACTCATCTATGCAAACTATCGCATGTAGCCAGAACCACGTTCGCCGTGTTGGATTGATAATATTTCCACGATTAGCCGAATGCCATTTTCCACTATCTGCACACGGCGATGGTTTCTGCCAATATGAGTTTAACGTGACACAAACTTCGCTGGTCTGCTGATGCATGACCGACTTTTCTCACTAGGCGAATGATGAAAGCAACCAGATTCTCATATCTCGAAGCTAGACGCCCACCGAGTACCAACCAACCAACCGTTCCAATCGGTAACTCGTTCGACTGAAACCGGAAGGGAGCATTTTCAATTTTCCTGCAATTGAAAGGGAGTCGGAGATTATTGAGCGAGACAGATAGGGCGTTACGCTTCCGTAGACGAACGGGCCGATATGCGGCGTTGGATGATTTCGGTTAAAGTTTTCCACCACGGATGACAGTTCCTCGGCATGATCGTTAATTCGCTTTGGACGTGAACAACTAATTTATTTACTCCTGTGATGAATTTTCAGCAATAGGGGCTCTATTTTTTTTTTTTTATCTCATCTATAATTTATTTGACACGGCACAAATACAATTTAATGTTTAACGGCGCCAATTATATCTGGTAGCTTACTTTCTAAAGTATCTTAATAACTAAAAGCAAATTTTTTATCCTCGCTGCCGACTACGAGCTGAAACTAAATGTAACTTAAGGCTATAATATTTTGCATTAAAAGCACTGGTTTACTGTATGATGGTTTTCATTGCCATAGGTAAGCACATGCTCCGCTGTTGGGCCAAGATATTACGGACTGGCATATTGGGTTGTCTCCCTCGGGCCTTGAGAGTATCGTGCGGGTCTGATTGCTGTTTCCGGATCCGGGGTCTTAACGTGTTCTTGTCGTTAGGCTGGATGCAGGCGGAAGGGGATAGGAATAAACTGGGGCGTGGATGGATTTCAGGAAAACGTATATAAGGGACATGTAGGATAGGTCACGGCTCGCCAAGACATCACGAACAGGAACAGCCGACTGCCTACCTTCGGCCTGCAGGGAAGCTATTAATTTAGACCTGGCGTCACGGTGTACAGGGCATGACCAAACAACGTGCTCTATGTCGTGATAACCTTCACCACAGGCACAGATACCACTTTCCCCGAGCCCAACACGACGGAGATGCGCGTCAAATCTATAGTGATTGGACATAAGCCGGGACATCACGCAAATGAAATCCCGACCTACATCCAACCCCTTGAACCACGGGTTCGTCGACACCTTGGGGATTATGGAATGTAACCACCTTCCCAGTTCCCCTCTGGTCCAAGCATTTTGCCAACTGATGATCGTATTCTGACGTACAAATGAGAAAAATTCATTAAAAGCAATTGGTCTTTCATAAATATCACCGTTTGTTGCGCCCACCTTAGCCAAAGAGTCCGCTTTCTCATTGCCCGGTATCGAGCAGTGAGAAGGGACCCACGCTAAGGTAATCTGATACGATTTTTCGGATAAAGCACTCAGATGTTCCCGTATTTTCCCCAGGAAATACGGAGAGTGCTCAACATCTTTCATCGATCGGAGAGCCTCAATGGAACTGAGACTGTCCGTAAAGATGAAATAATGGTCCGTGGGCATTTTTTCGATAATCCCTAGGGTGTACTTAATTGCAGCCAATTCTGCGACGTAAACAGAAGCAGGATTATCAAGCTTATGGGAGACGGTTAAATTGTTATTGAAAATACCGAAGCCAGTGGACCCATCAAGAAGTGATCCGTCAGTGTAGAACATAATGTCGCAGTTGATGTTTCGATATTTATTGGAAAAATTTTTGGGGATCTGCTGCACGCGTAAATGATCCGGGATTCCACGAGTTTCTTCTATCATGGATGTATCGAAAAAAACAGTAGAATCAGAAGTATTTGATAAGTCGACACGATTTGGAATATTCGAAGAAGGGTTAATATTATGGGACATGTGATTGAAATACAATGTCATAAAACGGGTTTGAGAATTAAGTTCGATTGACCTTTCAAAATTTTCAATCACAGGACGGTTCAAGACCTCACATTTGATAAGAATGCGAGAAGACAGGCTCCAGAAGCGGGTTTTCAATGGTAGTACTCCAGCTAAGACCTCCAAACTCATCGTATGGGTCGACTGCATGCAACCCAAGGCGATACGCAAACAACGATATTGTATTCGCTCCAGTTTGATCAAATGTGTGTTTGCTGCGGAGCGGAAGCAGAAACACCCGTACTCAATGACAGACAATTTCGTTGTTTGGTAAAGCCTTATAAGGTCTCCTGGGTGGGCTCCCCACCATTGTCCGGTTATTGTATGAAGAAAATTCACTCTTTGTTGACATTTTTTCATCAGATACCTATCGTGACAACCCCAGGTGCCTTTAGAGTCGAACCAGACACCAAGATATTTGTGTACCAAAACCTGAGAAACCGTTTTACCCATTAATTGTGTTTGAAGCTGAGCAGGTTCATGCTTCCTAGAAAAAAACTACTATCTCAGTCTTCTCCGGAGAGAATTCGATACCTAGCTGTAAAGCCCAAGCAGACAAATTGTCCAAGGTATCTTGCAATGGTCCTTGCAAATCGGCAGCTTTGGCTCCTGTAACAGAGATTACACTGTCGTCTGCAAGTTTTCTTATCGTGCATGAATTTGCCAGACATTCGTCGATGTCATTTACATAAAAGTTGTAAAGAAGGGGGCTTAAACATGAGCCCTGGGGAAGACCCATGTAGCTAATGCGAAAAGTTGCCAAATCGCCGTGCGTAAAATGCATGTGCTTTTCGGACAGCAAATTGTGCAAAAAATTGTTCAAAATTGGAGAAAATCCTTGTCGGTGAAGTTTACCCGAAAGAATGTCAATAGAAACGGAATCAAAAGCCCCCTTAATGTCCAAGAACGCAGACACCATTTGTTCTTTGCGAGCATACGCCAGCTGAATATCTGTTGAAAGCAACGCAAGACAATCATTCGTCCCTTTGGCACGGCGGAAGCCAAATTGAGTATCTGATAGCAGACCATTTGATTCGACCCAGTGGTCTAAACGACGGAGTATCATTTTTTCCATCAATTTCCGGATACAGGATAGCATTGCAATCGGCCTATTAGAGTTGTGATCAGAAGCTGGTTTCCCTGGTTTTTGGATGGCGATCACCTTCACTTGCCTCCAATCCTGCGGTACAATGTTTTGCTCCAGGAACTTATTGAACAAGTTCAACAAGCGCCTCTTGGCATTGCCGGGTAGATTCTTCAACAAGTTGAATTTGTTTATATCTAACCCAGGCGCGTTATTGTTACAGGACAGGAGGGCAACTGAAAATTCTGCCATCGTAAAAGGTGATTCTATCGCGTCGTGACCCGGAGACGTATCGCGAACAAAGTTTTGCGCAGGAACAGAGTCCGGACATACTTTCCTGGCAAAATCAAATATCCACCGACTTGAAGACTCCTCGCTTTCGTTGACCGTTACGCGATTCCGCATTCTGCGGGCTCTGTTCCAAAGAGTGCTCATCGAAGTCTCCCTCGACGTCTCGTTCACGAACCGACGCCAATATCCGCGTTTCTTTGCTTAAGCCAGGCTTTTAAGCTTGGTATTAAGCTCCGAATACCGTATATAGTCGTCGGGTATACCTCCCTTCTGGAAGGCCAAAAACGCGTCGGATCTTTGCGTGTAGACATCGGAGCACTCTTTGTCCCACCACGGAGTTGAAGGCCGCTCTTTGATCGTTACGCCGGGATATTTCTTCGTTTGGGATTGCAACGCGGCGTCCAGGATTAAGCCCGCGAGGAGGTTGTATTCTTCAAGTGGTGGGTGATGTGGAATCGACCCGACCGCTTTTGAAATCATTTCCTCGTATAACTTCCAATCGACATTCCGTGTGAGGTCATACGGAATGTCAATTGGTCGCATGTGAGTTGAACCGTTCGTAATTGAAATAAGAATAGGCAGATGGTCGCTACCGTGAGGATCGAGGATTACCTTCCATGTGCAATCCAACCGTAGCGACGTCGAACATAAGGATAGATCCAAAGCGCTTGGGCGCGCTGGAGGTTTCGGGATACGTGTCATTTCACCGTTGTTCAAAATAGTCATGTCGAAGTCATCGCAAAGGTTATAGATTAAAGAGGAGCGGTTATCATTGTAGGGGGAACCCCAAGCCACACCATGAGAGTTGAAGTCTCCCAAAATCAAACGTGGCGAGGGAAGAAGTTCTATTAAATCAAAGAGCAACCGTTGCCCAACCTGTGCTCTGGGAGGAAAAAATACTGAGGCAATACAAAGCTTTTTACCTTGTATTGTCATTTGACATGCGACAACTTCGATGCCTGGAATCGAGGGGAGGTTAATACGATAGAAAGAATAGCACTTTTTAATCCCTAAAAGTACTCCTCCATATGGGGTGTCTCGATCAAGGCGAATAATATTAAAATCATGGAAGTTGGATCAATATTTGAAGTAAGCCAAATTTCACAAAGGGAAAATGCATCGCATTTGTTTCTATTTATTAAAACTTTAAATGAATCCATTTTTGGTAAAATACTTCTACAATTCCACTGTAAGACAGAGATAGAATCCTTCGTAAACGCAGATGAATTAGGCATCGAAGGATACAATCGCTGCAAGGAGGGGCCATTGGGCAGTCAACTGCTTTAAAAATGATCTAACTGTTGGGAGGAATGCTGCAAGAAAAATTTTAATTGGATCGGGTACATTGGAAGTTTCAAAAATCCAGTCCACAATGTCAGAAAATTTCACTAATCCAGAGTTTGTTTCATCAACTGGGAGTGCAAAAGGAACAACTGGGGTTTTAGATGTTCCTGGCAGTGCTGGGAACTCCTTCTGGGACTTTAAATTTGCAAGCCCAGGAGGAGTTTGCTTCGGTTTTTCCGCAGCACTGTTCGGTTTGTTTGTAACTTTCATTTCACTTTGGGAAATCTTAGGACCTTTTCGGGGAAGTTTAGGAGAGGAAATATTTTTCCTCTTTCTAGACGCCCCAGGATTGGCATAAGTTGTTCCCGCTGGTGAATCGTCAGAATCGGTGTCATCAGAGGACAACAGATCAAAGGGGTTCGATGTTATGGTAGAAGTGGTCACGGTCTTCTTCAGCATCTCAGCGTAAGATCGCTTTGAACGCTCCTTAAGTGACCGCTTGATTTTATCTCTGCGCTGCATGTACACCGGGCATGTGGAGAGCTCATGCTGATTTTCCCCGCAGTGAATACATTTTCCAGCATTCACACTGCAAGAATCGTCCGCATGAGTTTCTCCACACTTGCTACATCGTGCCTTATTGCAGCAGTAGGCGGCTGTGTGGCCTAGCTGCTTGCAATTGGTGCAATTCATAACACGGGGTACATACAATCGCACAGGCAGACGAACCCGATCGATCGAGACGTGGCTAGGGAGAGCAGATCCGGCAAACGTAACACGAAACGAGTCTGACGGAGTGTACACTTTTGTGCCGTTGACAAGAGACACAGACCGCAATTGCTTACAATCTATGATCTTTACTTTTACGTCGTGACACAAAGCATTTTTGAAGCAGCCAAAACCGCTTGCCAAGATACACTCGACCGACAGACTCGAATCGGTTATGACACCGTCGATCTCCACGTCTCGTGCGGGTATATAAACGCGATACTCGCGTGTGAAAAGCTCGGAGCGAGCAATAGCGTTGGCCTGTTCCAGGTCGCTGACCACGACACGGAGCTTGTTGGGTCTGACCTTGGAGATTTCGGTCACGGCCTTGTACCCCTCCGTCAGGTCTTTCGAAATCTGCAGGATGTTTAACGGTTTCGATTTCGGTCCTGCTTTTGGCCGAAAGAAAACAGTAAAGCTGCCCTGAGATCCGTCCGGGTAAAGCCTGGGGCGAGGGGGGACTGGAGAATTAACAGAGGAAGGGTTGGCAGGAGGGACAGGGTCGGAGGGGTTCGGGGATTGTGGCACGGGAGGCGAGGGATCTACATCCATCGCGCTAAATCTAGCGCACTAGCGCCGACAGAACACGTACCTCTTTACTTCTCCTTTCAGCAGGGTTCGTTGTCCGAACGGTCGAAGCTGCAGCCGTTACAGCCAGCAGCACCAATACAACAGCTCCAAACAGCCACCAGCAGCGAGCCGGGTGTGTGATCACTCAGCACAGCGAAACAACTCGCTGTTAACTGTTGGCTTCTTCTTTTTCCTCCTTTGAGATTCTCGTCCACTGCTGTAGCACAAATCACTTAGCAGCCAAATCGGCTTACGGATCAGCAAACAGCCACGATGCGAAACAGTTGCACAAAGACGGGCGACCTTGAACCTTCACTCGACCAGGCAAACAATGCCAACACTTGCTCGCGCGTCTTTTGTTTTATATTCTATCGGAGCGATCACCAAACACATCCGATACTGATGCGTGTTCGGCACAGAATGAATAGGGGCTCTATGTTGATATCTGCTGAAGGTACAGCAAGAGTCAAACAAAATTCGCAAGTTTCAAATATAAATATTTTTCCGGTGAAACTTTGTCAATATGTTGGTTTCAGTAACGTTTCCTCTTGTAACTAAAAGCCAAATTTTCATTTACAACAGTTTAATTTTGTTGACATACTTTCACCCTAAGGTACAGTATTTGTAGAAATGAATTTTAATCAAACGGCTTATCGTTGCTCGGAGCAGTATCGGCCGGTATCGAAATCGAAGAAACTTTCTCGCCAATAGTCTGTGGTGAAAGATCTTACGGACCACTGAAAAGTGTCTGACACACAATAGCTTATTATTCTTGTGGTGATTCGGAACGTGTGTGACTGCTTTTACAGATGCAATGTCTTTGTGCAAAGCAGCCTACGATAGACTGGTTTGTCGATTTCTGGTTTCAATCCGGTTACATCGTATGCAGGTTTCATCTTTGCCCAGCAAACATGTGGAAGAAAACAATTTAGTTGAATAAATACTACAAATCTCTATGTTTACAGAGATAAACTGTATTGAAACTATAAAACAAAAAAAAACATTTGCAGAAAGTTCCACTCAAATTTACTGACTAAAATAATTTATTTAATAAGAAAATATTAGTTTTCCATAGCTGAAGCTCGAAACGGATCCTTCCAACAGCGATACAATTCGTCCAATTGGATTCACTGGAGAATCGATTTTCCCTACGGTATGAAGCTGACAGTTCGATTTATTCCCCTGTTCCAGCTGCCTAACACTTCTCACCCGTTAGTCGTGGCGGACAGGCACTTGTACAACACCACACTTTGTATGTACGACCGTGTCTAACGATAGCTGCCAAGTGCACTTCATACATCTTTTCAGAAATATGTTTCCCAATATCCAATTGCTATAAATTACACCACGATGAGGCACTTTTCAAGCAAACTAAGTGTCGAACTGAACCTGCATGGCAAAGGATGCTGCTCTGGGGAAGATTTGTTTTTTTTTCTGCATTCGCACGCTTCATTCAACTGCAAGTGCAGCTTTTGTTTGTTCACGGGAAAATGATTTACAGTTTTACATATTTCCCTCGCTTTGCTATTGGCGTTGAAAAATGGCGGTTGTAGGTCCCGGCTGTGATCGGAAAGTCATGTTACGAGAATGGTAGTTACACGTTGTCGATTCTCAGAACAAAAATTATAATTCAATGTTTGTTTTTACTGGTTTCCTGAATAAAGAATTTGGGCAATTTTTTTTTCAATAGGTAGTTTCGATTCTAAAGGAGCCCCAAATTCTAAATATTAAGACAGTAGAATAAGTAAAAACAAGAAAAAAGTAAATTAAATGTGTTCTTCAATGGCACCCGTGAGGAATATCCTCTTTTTAGCATTAGCACACGTTTTTCACACGATTTTTTCAAGATTTGTGTTCATTATTCCACTGCACGTAGGAAAAATCTTCATCAAAATTTACGTTATATTTCTAGCCTATAGAAGAGATTCGGCATACAAGGTGCTTACACATGCGGTGCGTGTTTATTAGTTTAACGTGGATGGTGCGTGTTTATTAGTTTAACATATATTTTACATAAACTCGTATAATGATTAACAACCGAGCTGTTCTAAATCGTTTTAAAATATGCCAAATTTATTCCATGGTTATTGTCATTGTTCTTCTAAATTATATTAGTTTTGTTTCTCAGCAACAACCGGTGCCTGATAAAGATGTTGTCTACAGTTTCTAACACTTTCGGATCTCAATCCTCGGGTCGTTCGCAAATGTTGCACATATCATGTAGTCAGCTGGCATCACGTTCCGTAACACATCTGAAAAAAAAAACAGCACCCACCCGACAGGCACGCGTTCGCATTAGCCGGCTCCCAGTTTCATTATGCATGCGGCGAGCGTGTTCTTTGTTGCACTATCTCACACGCTCTGTCTCTTGTTTTTCTCCGTTTCTATGTTTTGCGTTTTCCGAGGCTCACTCTGGTTTCATTCGAAAGTAAATGTTTGGGGTAACGCCAGCTAGTAAAATGTGCCCATTTCGCAAAACAGTTTATGAATCGCTGTCATAATCTGAAACGAGCAACCGGCAAGCAAGATATGGCAAACGGCAAGAGCAATAGGCACTGTAAAGTTTCGGTTCTCGGCTGCCACTGCCGAACGGGGCTCCAGAGCAGTAGTTCAACTGCTGCTGTTGATATGAATGACTGCCTCGAGTTCTCCTTCTCGTGCCTCGTAACGACCATCGTCTGCCCCGTTTCATGTCGGCCCTGTAGGGCCACGGACACACGCTTCCGTGTTCCGCTTAGACATTGTCTGAATTGTACGACTGGTACTGTGTATATAGTGGTGTGCGGGATGGCATTTGATTTATGGGCTCAGTCTGCACAGTACACGCAAACATTCGGAGATATTTTTCTTGCAAAACGATAACAACCTGCACGACAGGGCGACATTTCTGGAGCCAAATATTTGGAAACGAGATAGTGAACAAATCTAATAAAATAATGGACCGGGTGGGTAGTGGCCAACGGAATTCTTATTGTTAGAGTGAACCGGAGCATGTACTTTGCTTTATTATCACATGAAATAATGTAAATATCTAGCGCAGCAATATGTGTTCCGTATTCCGTATTGTTAATTCAATGGATCACCAGGTGGAAGTTTCAAATGTGAAGATTATTAAAAGAATACAGCGTGGGATTTTTTACACTTTGTGTAGAAAATGATAATAAAAATATGATATTAAAAATCCAATAGCTTGAAGTAAAGCAAATTCTCCTCACCGCCGGGTGCTGGCTACCCCGTTGGCAGCACAGAGAAGCTGCTGCTTGGACATTAGACTGCAGATAAGCAGCAGAAGCAACTATGGACGAAGAAGAAACCGACTCCTGTGATTCCTGAGGCGGAACCCCTATCGTTCCCCCGTTCGATTGGAGCGGATACAAAGTTTCGCGAGTCGGAATAGGAGATTGAGGTGAGCGGATCCATCGGCAGAAATTGTACCTTGAAGAATCTGTGGAACCGTGGATTGTATTTTTCCGGCCCAAAGCGAAAGCATTAAACAAAATGGCTAAATGGTTTAAAGCTGCGACAGAAATGACTGAAGTCCGCCCGAATTTAACTGCGTGTATCGGTGTTATACAGGGCCGGCGTCGCATTATTTTCCCGAGTGGTTAGTTATAGAGAAGGCTCATGGGTGACAAAGGCGTAGCCGAGGGTTTCTGGTTTTACTCTGGATGGGCCGCAGCTGAGGTATGTTGGATGGGTTGGCCGACCTGGGTGCCGCATCGATTTTCAGCCGCTTCATCTCCTCCAACGATTGCATCGAGTAGTCGACTCCAGATCCGACCAGAGCACCGCGTCTTCGCCCCTATGGTATTTCATAATGAACGACGCATTTTCCGGCAGGCACTTCCCAGTCAACAATTTCATATGTATAACTTAATTGCGACATGCAAATACAGAAACATATACATTATTGTTAAATCGTATCTGCTGCAGAATATTACAATATACAAATCAAAGTGGAGGCGATATACATACTTTAACTCTTCGACCAACAAATATAACGACAAAAATCATTCCTTATAACGACTTAATGTTGTGTTTCTTGTGACTTCTGCTGATAGTCAGAATTAGTTTCTATTTACATTTATCCGATTAAAAGTATAGCTATATACGAGTTTGAATGAACAACTGTAATGTGTAAAAAAATGAAACTTGGAACTTTCCAAAGGTCAAGCGTAAACTTGAACTCAGTATTAGTTCAATAGAACACCTTTATCAATATAAACCATTATCCTTACCTATATAAATAGCCTGCTTTTGCTGGTTTCGAACCTCTGACGTTGCGCTTATCAGGCCTCAACAGTTCCACAGTACCATATAGTCACTGTGAAGAGTCTTTGTTTGAAGCAAATAATAAGCGAGAGAACTCAGTCTTGAATAGGGTATATTTGCCAGTGGTGGACCCTTTCCGTATTATGGACTTTAACAAACTAATTTCTTGAAAACTTGAACCTTTCTTGAACATTAAATTGTTTCCATTTCATATTAAATGAAAAAACTCTTGCTAACCTTTTTTTGTAAAAGATGAATTATATTTTGGTTCAGGAAAATTAGTAATACGCTTATGGTGTCCATTACCGGGTAATTTACCCTACGTGTGCAGAAACAAACATGCACGCATCATTGCCTATTTTAGTTTTTGTTTTTACGGTCACGAATTTCGAAACTACCAATCAGGAAGCTGTTTCATTCCTAACAGTAAAATGGCTTCTTTTTATTACGACTTGTGATGTTCGTTAGCCATCGTTTCCCAACACACGCGATAGACAGTTTACATACACATAGAATCGTTATTACGTTTGCAAACGTATACGATGCGAACGGACGTTTAATATCTGACGTGTTTGTTTACCTGCATGAAGTTTTCTCGGTTGGATACGTGAGTGAATACGTATTTAGGTAAGTTATAATGTGAAAATCGCGTATTTTCATCTATTAAATGTATTTCACCTGTTTGTTTTTCTTTAAGGAATGTTCGCTGTAGTACAACTAATTGAAAACCAAAAATTCAAGGTGCTGGTTGTCCCCGTTTCTTGGATAAGGAATGGAGTACTCCTTTGGCCAAAACTGCTTTCCGAACAAAAAATTGAAGAGCTGAGAATAAACGGAACAGCCTATAAGGGAGCTACAAAGCAAATTCCTGTGATCGTCAACGAGAGATACAAAAAGCTCGCAACCGCGGAAGCTGCAGCGGATGACCTTGCTATGAAGGAAGTTTCAGACGTCGATGGCAAAAAGAAAAGGTTAAAACCTGAGAAAAAGAAGAAAGCCGCTGCTGTGAAGACTATAACAAGCTTTTTGCAGGTAAGTTTCCCTGTAATTCTTTTAATTGATGTATTTATCAAAGATGTTTTCAATATCATTTCAGAAATTAGTAATGTTAACAGCTCGACACAATCATTGGAACCAGTGAAACATCGGACTATTGAAGATACCGTAGTGGGTCAGTCACAATCCTGTAAAACCGGCTCGTCGATACATGTTACACCATTTGAGCAAAAGCTCATTCCAACTACAGTTCTAAAAGTTCAAGTGGGCGGAAATAGTTCAAGTCTCCAGAATTCAGCTCAAGAAATCAACTGTTGTAATAATGAACGTAAGTATTACTATTTATACATAGCGTATTCAGTTATTCAAGTTATGTAACAACAATTTTGTTATGAGCAAACAACCATTTCGCTATAACGAAATTCAGATTTTTAACAGTTCAATATTTTAGGTGAAATTTCTACAACACAGTTAAAACAAACAACAGTTATAGAAGAGATGGAATTAAATCATACACAATGTGAGAACTCCGCAGTTGCTGAATCGCAAAATATACTTTATTCAATTCCTTCATATCCGTCGATCAAACCAGATTCTGTATATGTAACTGATGGTGGTTTGATTCACTTGACTGACCCACACGAATTATCAGGTATAAGTGTTTTACTAATTCCCAAATGATAGGTTTATGATGTATTTTTTTTAATTTTAAATTTTCAATTTCATATTTTCAAATTAAACTTTTAAATTCAAGCTTTAAATAAATATTTTAAAATTAAAATTTAATTTGTAAATATGCAACATAGCAATTCAAAAAAAAAGTTGAGAATTCAAATCAGAAATTAAAAATTACAAATAGAAAAACTATAAAATCAGACATCAGAAATTTTAAATTTAAAATTAAATTAATCGGCCAAGCTCACATTCAGTATGAAATTTGAATTTAAAAAAAATTAAAAATTTGAAATTCATTTTTCCGCTAATTAATCTTTAAATTTTAAATTTCTTATTTCCAAATCTGACATTTAAATTTGAATTTCAATATAGGTATATATTTTTAAATTATTCTTTCACATTTTAAAATTCATGATTCGTAATTTTCAAATATAACAATTAAAAATAGAAACAAAAAATGAAAACTAAAATCAAACATTGAAAATTAAAACCAAAAAAATAATATCAAATACAGCAAAATTAAAAATTTAACGTTAAAATTAATCAGTCAAGCTCAAACTCAATATAAAGTTTAAATTGTAAAATAAAAAAAAAATTAATAGTCAAATATTAGAAATTAGGACTCGAATATTAGCAATAACCAATTCAAAATATTAATTTTTAATTCAGAGTTACACATTTACGGTGTGAAAAATGAAGTTGAAATTCAAAGTTTAAGATTTAAAATTGAAATCGCAAATTTATATATCATTTTTTATAAAATTTTAACATAATGTTTTTTTGCAGCACCAATTCTTACATTGTCAGATTTTCAAAAGGAAATGGATGTTTTGAAGCAGGATTTCAGCGTTCTTATACTAACAAAAGCTATCGAAAAAAGTTTCCAAGATAACTTTGCCAGGTTTTCATCACTTTTTGAAATATATGGAAAACGTTTGGAACTGACTTCAAAAGATGAATCGCTTGTGGAAAATCATTCGTCGATAGACAGCGAAGAAGATCTAAGTACCTGGAATTCTGCATTATCCAACAGTGATATTGAACACAAATATGTGAGTTATTAGATGCATTATTAGTTAACAATTATAATCATGGAATTTGTATTTTCTAGCTGACGTATTTTTCTAAAATAATTATCCCTAATTCGTACAATGGCAATGGTGACAACGCCTGCTATACTGCGGTCGACTGTTTATTTACAAGAAACTTCTGGAATCAGTTTACTTGGACTGGTATTAACAGAGGAGCTAAGTCCAAGCGTGGGTTTCGTGAGTTTGGTAACGTTACCCAGCTTATATTAAAGATAGTACAAATCGGAGACCCCTTGTATACAGCTCAAAAACTGGAAGCATTCTGTAAAACAAGGCTATTCCGATATGCAAAAGCCCGATCTAGCAATAAACAGTTGAGACGTTCAGCATGTAGGCCAGAAAGGAAATTGATTACTAAGAAGATTCTAAATCAAACTGATTCCAGTATTTTGGTTCAAACTGTTCATACTGCCGCTGGAATCGATAAATCCGTTCATGAGAGCAAAGAATATTTTCCAAATGTTCAAGATACCGAAAGCGGAAGTGAGGATGATGATCTTAATGGTTCTATTGAAGATTCGAAAGGCGGCGTTGAGGAGTCAGATGAAGAATAGTTTTTTATGTTTTATTTTTTTCTAATTCTTTTTAATAAGAAAAGGTTTTTAATACATACAAACAAATTCCAAAAATAAGTGTAGACACACGCAACGTTAAGTATTATATCTATGCAAGAACAGAATATCAATCTAAGGTGTGGAGCAATGGTATGAAAACAGTTTCATTTTTCCAGTAAATAATCACAAACTTACAAATGACCGAATTCACATTAAATAAGTGGGTTGATGAAAAATTTGTAGTATTCAAGCAAGCACTGTATATGTGTAAATATGATGACTTAAATGGGGTTTGAAAGAAATCCTGTTTCCTAAGCAAGTATTTTCCTTCGATTAGATGTCTATTTCCGGTTTTTCTCAATCCAGTCAGGCAAACAATTTTTAAATCGTTTGTCAAAAACCACTGATTGTTGAAGTTTGTAGTCAGTATAAAACTTTTAAATTTAATTTTGGCCATAGTTTCAGTTTGTTCAAATGAAATGATAAATTCACTGTCGTTATCAAGAGACGTTGATTTCCTGTTCTGCATTGCTTCTGTTATACGTTTTGCAACTTGTGCGAGGGGATTCGGTCCTGTTCGCAACATTTTTTTAAGAGAATGTAACGCGTTTTCAAAAGGGTATGCTGACAATGACGGTAAACATCCAAACCTTTCAACCTCATCAACTACATGACAGACATTATGTACGTTACTAGTCACGTATTCTGCTCCATACAAAAATTTATAATTTATAACGAAATCGTTGAGCAAATCGCGTGCAATATGTAAGAAATTGCAATATTTTTTCGCAGAACAGATACGTGCAGCACAGAAGAGATGAAGGAAATGTACGTAGTACTTTTCAGGCAAATAATTTTTAAGGATAACTGCGCCAACATAATTGAGGAAATTTCTGTATTCCAATCCTTTCCACAGACCAATGAACTCTAGAGAACGCATTCGACGATGCATTTCGAGTGGAAATCTTAAACTGATTAGAAATTGCGTTATTTCTTGCTTTTGAGTTGTACTCCATTTCGTTTTTTTTGTCATTGAACCTGTGCGCCAAGCGTTCATCAATTTCCTCATCACACCTAATTCAAGTAAATGCAACGAATCAGCAACAATTATGTCTTCTACCATATCAATTGGCAATTTCGTCAAAGGACTTTCACCACGTTGATGTACTGTATATCCGTTTTCGCGAAATATTTCATTCGTTCGTTTTGGAGCCGTTATTTTAGGATAAGTCATGGTTTTTGCCATGTAAGAGTACGTTCCCTTCGTTGTGCATTTCATGCAACCATACTTTCCGTTGAAGCTCGTTACGCATTTAATGAATGCACGTGCTGGAGTATCACAGATGAAACATCGTATCTTGACCAAAATTTTGTGGCCGTTGATCACGATGCCACTGCTTAAGATTGGAAGCAGCTCTCCAATGAATGGATCTAGAAACTCAGCTGAATCTTTAGGTTTGCTGGTTCCGTAGAATATGCCAATAATCATTGGAGGTTCAGTGGGAAATTCATGTGTATTACATAAGATCGGCCAGAAATTTTTTATACTGCTTTTGTAAATAGGTAGTCCATCAATATTGACATTTAATGATATGCAAGTTGGTTTGTCAATGTTTCTCATGCTATGCTTCAAGCAGAATTCAAGGCCTTGATGCCAGTATGAACCTCCACTTTTCATGGTTGTGATAAATAAGGAACTAGGAGTTTTTAAAACGCTTCGTGGATCTGTGGGCAGTTTTAGGTGAAGGTGTCTGTTCAATACACTAAGAAGTGATTTTAAGGCTAGATGGGAAATGTTGAAGTTACTGGTCCAATTTCTAATATCTGCTATTAACTCTTTGTAAGTATCTAAAATAGAAACTAGTTGATAATTTTTGATTACATCTTGTCAGTATTTCGAATATAACCCGCATGCTGTTCTGCTACACCTTCAAGCTCCGAGGCTTTTGTATCAGCTGAATTAGCAGAAATACCATCAATATCCTCTGCGACTGAAATTTTATATATGTCTTGCTGGTTCCTGTTGTCACCTGATCCAATAACAGATTCTTGCTGGGTACTGTGAGAATGATTATTGTTCCAACGGTTTCGGTGTTTTTTCAAAAGACGGCTGTATGTGCCACTCTTTTTTATTTCAACTAGTTTTTTTCGGTGCAACGCTACCTTCATCTTGCAGTACAAATTTCAACTTCAATTGTAAAGAGAACTGATAATAAACATTTACATCAAGCAACGTTCCAACTATCAATACGATGAATTTTCGAAAATGTTTGCACATATGGTATTAATTGTAAATAAAGCGAAACGTTACAGTCATTACGATTACATAAGGAGATAATGTGACGTTTTTTATATTGAATTACGATTTCCCTAAAAAGATCTTATTGCATGCGTTAGGATTTAATAACGAGTTTTGGCAGCAAAACAATGCACGTTTATACGATTTGGATTTTTCTTGGTCATTTGAACGACTTAGGACGTAAATGTTAATACGATCATATGTTGACTGGGTTCGTACTATGAACTTCCCCGTTCAGGCCAGTACGGAGCTTCTCGCTGATTGTCAGCCACGGCAGCACCTTCTTTGGGAATTTGGTGTGTGAAATGAATTTTGCCCCAGAGCTCACTTCCTTCGGGGGGAAGTAAAAAACGGAGTGCCCTGCCAGTCGTTGCCATCCAGGGTGAGATAGGTCTCGGCGTCGACCACCGCCATTACGTCGCGATTCGCCGGAAAATCGACTCGACCGTCTTATTCCGCCGCTGACACTGCACAATGGTCCAGAAACCAAATTTAAAGGGAAACTTGGGTCTAGAACTCTATAGCAACATTTTAGAGAAAAACTTTCTTCTACAAAGTTGTTACATATGATAAAGCGCTTATTGAAAAATTATCAAAAACCGGGGTAACCAACATTTTCGATGCAATCAAGTATCTAACTTTTTTATCTTTGTAGATAGAAAAAAAATTAGTTCTACAATTTTATAGCTCCATTAATTTTAAGTAAAATTTCTAGAGCTCTAGACCCAAATTTCCCCCTAAATTTGGTTTCTGGGCCTTTGTGCACTGCGTCATCACCTGCAGCTCCGAGACCAATGGACGGGACTGCCGCTTTCTAAAGTCCAGGTTCGCCAAGTACTTTTCCACTGTTTGGACGGTTGCACCGACCTCCCGATCGAGCGTACGCAGTGATGTAGCCACTTTTCTCTCGGTCTTTCTCTTCAGCATTCTTTGGTGCTTCTTGTCGCTCAGGGTCGTCAGCCGTACGGAACCGGTCTTTCTTTCGATACTCTGATTGTAGTCCAACAGTGCCAAGATGTTGTAGATACCGGAACAAGCGTAACCGGGGTCCCTTTTCCGTACGATGTCTGTTTTCGACGTGGCGGGGTATCGTTCTTTGATCGCGCAGACTTCTGAACGGAGTAGCTTCACTGTTTTCTCCCTCACAATTAGAGTTCGAGTCAGTTTTTTTCTGATGACAAAATGGGTTACTATGATTGATGCTGCATGGGTAGTTTCGTCAGTGCGTGTAAAGGTAAACCCATGAAGAATTGGTATTTTTTTAGCAGTTTTTAATGCAAACGTTAGAGCTAAACAATTTTGTCTTCTCGAAAAAAGTCTCCATCCAAAATTTGAGCTTAATCGGACTTCTGAGGTTCCACTTACAGTCGTGAAAGTCTAACATTTTTGACCAACCTGAAAATGCACAAGAGTAGTTCTTGAAGTTTCCGAAATCGATTTTTCTATAACAAATCTCTTAGAAATGCATGAAATATCGCGCTCTGATGTTATCTTATCAAAATTTGTAAAAAAATAAATAAATTTCAGGGACATGGAAACTTTTGCGTTGCTCGAGCTACACCAGAGCACACAAGAGACACTCCCAGCTCTAACATTCATTTCATCGATCAAAAAACTGTAACTTTGACCGCTTTGAGGCTCTACTTCTCGAGTTCAGATTGAGCTCAAATTGGGCATTTTTACGAGAAAACATTTTAGAACTCCATCGTAAATGAAATTTAGAACTCTATCGTAAATGAAACAATTGAAAAAATAATCCTTTTCCCTTAGAAAGTTTACAACTGTACATAAATCTGTAGATTTGTAACCTCTCGCTCAACGATATCCATCAAAAAATCTGTCGCTCGCAACATTACATTTTTTTTTTTGATTTTGTCCGATAGTTCCGTGTGGGTAAGTACCCACATGGATATTTTCCGAGTGGGTACCACTACCCATACTACCCACATGAAACGCCGGCCCTGGTGTTATACCTCAAGCAAGCAAACGAGATTGAGTGTTTTACGTGGAAATACCACGTGTACATTCCAGCTCGCATAGTAGAGATCGATGTCGTTATCACCGACTCGAGTTAGACCATCGAGCATCTGCTGGAGTCTGGAACGGGCCGTTTCAAGGATTTCAGTCTTCAGTCGGTTGAGACATCGGATTGCAAGCAATTGCATTCAATATCGCAGGCTCGCATTAAACATTTCCAAAGAAAAAAGTGCTGCTGAAAATCCGAAGGAAACTCCTCCGACATTGGCTAAACTAAATTGTCGCAATAAGTTTCCAGCCTTCCAGGAACATCAAATTACCCAACTGTTTCTTCTTTTTTTTTTCTCCGAGACTCAGCCACGATCTGGACTGCTGAAGTTTTCAGATATTGTGGATATTGAAAATTTTAACATAACTAATCCTCTCAAAGGTCTTCTGCTGGCGTTTCTACCAACGCAGCAGTCAAAACGTTTTTTAAGCAGTTAACTGCTATTGGCCCCCTTTTTCGATAGGTTATTTATCGGCAGAAGTGAGGGATTTTATCTCTGTTTTACAGTGGAACTGTAGAAATATCATCCCTAAAATTGGTTCACTCATCCCTAAAATTGGTTCACTTCCATGAATTGAATATTATTACCCTATTATGGAGACACAGCCGCGTGCGAGCCCTCTTCCCAGTCAGCAAACGATAAAAATTTCCAGCGGGGGTTGGTTACCCGATGTCCGCTAAGGTTCTTCGTATCCCAGTCGGCACCTCGTGAAGGCTGAACAGAGGTGGATGACCACAATAGGATTTCAAGTGACACGTGTTCAGCCATTTAACAACCTTTTTTATCCGTTATAACTTGCAAAAACGTTTCTACTTACGTGTGCGGAATTTTTGCATCAGCGGATTGAGATGAAAATCAGGGAAAAGATAAAATGGTCCACTATGTGTATAGCAGATAATACGCAATCAGGAGGGCCCGCCAAGCAGCTTGAGTGAGCTTTGCAACACTGAATTTACACTGGTCCACAAAATGAAAAAAGTGCACTTCTTAGGCTCAAACCGAAAAAAAAAGAAAGATTATAGCTATTTAACCATTCCTGTGAATTTTGGTGTCCCTAGTCATGATATTGAGCTAAAATTTTCGAAGAAATCCAGCATCTAACATGCCCATCTTTGCAGATAGAGCTAAACGATGTTATACGATGTTGCTGTGTCATTTGTAATTTTTTAAAAGAGTTCTTTTATGTTTCAAAACAATCGATTAAGAATTACTTTATAATGATTAAATCGTAATGTCGTAACAATGGAACAATTTTTGCCATTATGAATTTTAAGTACGAAAACGACATTGTTTGATTCAAAAGGTAACAATCTTTTTCTTTTGTCTATTTTGTTTCAAGTTTTTCGAAAAACTTATACAAAAAGACTTATAGATAAAATCAAAACCTACCATTTACCTGAAGAAAGTAAGAAGGTATGTTTTGAACTTCGCAAGTGTACAATTTGCGAGTTTGGATGAAGGATATGCTCATTATACGAAAATTCAATGGAGTTTTTTAGACTGCGGTTCTTTGAACGAAGATCCTGTGAACTGCAATAGACGAAAAGATTATAAAGAAGCAAAAAAGAAATGTAGGTTACCAACGGTGAGGATTGATACAGCGGAGCGAGCACTCGGGACAGCAGGAGACTACAATGGTTTTGGTCGAAAATCCGAAGAAGAAAAGGAAAATGCACTGCTGACGGTTGCAAAAACCTCAAAAAGCAAAACAGTTCATTGAAAAATACAGTTATTGTTTTCCCAAGTTCATATTATATGATTAAATTTCGTATGATTTTTTTTATTGGTTATTTCGGATAAATTTGTTAAAATTTAAAAAAAGTGTTTCTATTTCATCGCAGTAAATCACGAATTATTTTGTTGGGATTAAAGGTACTCCGATTCAATCTCCGGCGAGGTTATTCCTTATTAAATTTTCCATCTTTAACGATATTTAATCTAATATGACTCAATAAACAGTACCAACTTTAAACGATTGAATCCTGAAATGTTGAAAAAAAAAAACTTTTCCGTTAATTTAGAAAATTATGATTCATGCTTGGGATTTCATTCTAATATGTGATTACAGGAAAATGTGCGCTCCATAATATTGCACAGTTTTGTATAAGTAAGTTTTTCTCCAGAATATTACTATCGAGCTCTAGATTCAAATTCCACCATTAGCTCGTTCCTTAGAACAATGTACTTGCGTCTCCATCAATTCAACAGTGAAAGGAGGCGCAGGATTAACGTTCCCGTTGGAGTGGGTGGGAGCTTTTGTCGCCTGTGATAATGGAATGGTTGAACAGCAATAATATTTTTTTTTTCGGTTCAAGCTTTAAGAGCGAACCTGTGTTGACCAGTGTTATCTACATTACTCGGCCTTCTTGATATAAACACTATACGACGCAACCTCCGTTTCCATTTGTTGACGTGGGACTACGTCTTTCACTATACTTCACTATACTAAGGTACATTCTGTGAAAACTGGATTGAACATATAACGTTTTTGGTTGGCGGAATGGAAGATTTTAGATGCTAATAGCGCTCAAACAACTGTTCCGATTTCAATAGTTAATATACCGTTGGAAAGCTAAAATATACAAGATTTGTAAAACATGATAATTTTAGATACCATTTTCTTATTGCTCCGTGAAAATTGCGGAAACTTTGAAGGTCGAATATGCACATACATTTTTCATACGCTCGGTATTTTTCCCTAACGCAGACTTCAAAAACACAGACGAAATGATTTCACGCATTCAGTCATTGGCTAGCAATGCCAGCCAATTAACATCGCATTCAGCACCCAATGTAAGCGACGAAGAAAGAAAGCAGAGATGCTTCCACGTGATTGGTTCTTCCCCCAATCACCAAAGTTCTCCACACTGAGTGACGCTATAAAAGGACATTCCGTGTTGAGAGGAGATCATTCCCTGGTCGACCATCCAGGCGAACAGTTCAGCTTCCCTGCGATCTGAGTTGGACCCCACCAGTGGTATATAATCTAATTCAGATATCGTTGTTGGAATACAGCCCGAAATTGGACGTGAACGGCACTGGGGACCGATAAGGCAATCCACGGGTGACATTTCACTGCTTGTACGTTTGTTATTGTTGCTTTTAATGTCGGCAATAATATTAAAAGTGATTTTTTATTGTTGTATTTAGGATTGTAACTCGCGATACTAGAGCTACCGATCGGATAACATGTGTTTTTCACGCTCCTGGATCCGGATTGCATCCAAGTTGCGATCGATCGAACATATATAAAGCTGTCATAAGTTGAAAACAGACAGAAATCAGCTGATCGCAACTGTCTCGTGGATTGCCTTATAGTGTAGGTGTAGTGTGTCGTATATCAAGCGTGATTATCTGAGTAGCGTGTGGGTGTGTGAATAGCGTGTGTGTATGTGTGAGTGGCGTGTGCGTGTATGTGTGTGTGTGTATGTGTGAGCGGCGTGTGCGTGTATGTGTGTGTGTGTATGAGTGAGCGGCGTATGCGTGTGTGTGTGTGACTGGCGTGAGCGTGTATGTGTGTATGTGTGATTGTGTGTAAGTGTGTGTATATCTGTGTGTGTATGTGTGTGTGTATGTGTGTATGTGTGTATGTGTGTGTGCGTGTGTGTGTGTGCGTGTATAGCGTGTGTGTATTTCGTGTGTGTGTATGTGTGTATAACATGTGTGTGCAAAAATGCATTTATCCGAGGTAAATATATTTATTACAGAATACTTGTATAGGCAACAAGTGAATTATATTAACTGGTATTTCAATAATAGTGACCAAAATTTTATGCTAGTTATTTTCAGCACTGAGCTTGTTTTGCGTTTTTTTGTATCATGGGACAGACCAAAAAATTTATATTTTTCTAATCAATTGAGCAACAAAAAGCTTTTTCTTGCGATTTTTTGAGAGCACTGGGTATGTGAAGAAGTTTTTGAGGTTTAAGCATAAAGTGATGAGAAATTACAGGGGACTGTTATGCATTTATGGGAAGTTAATGTGGGTATTCGTATTTGTATGCTGTGGTTTATGACAGGTGTATGTGGTTTTTTGTGAAATGTTCATGGATTATTGTGTATAGTGTGTATATGTATGGCTAAGGCAGAATTAAATCTTTACACCCACCATGGTCCCACGGCAAGCCTACGTTTGTGCATTCAAGCATTTTGAATATCTTTCGCTAAACGGTCTGGAACCCAATATTTATATTTTTTTGTTGGTGGCTCGTTATTTAATGTTGATTTTAGGACTTAAACTTGTTAGGATTATGCAGGGCCCACGTTTACTTTTTGTATGTTTTCTCTGCTTGGTTTATTATTTTTCGATTGTTAAAATACAATTGTTTGTTTACTTGACTTGCGAGAAAAAACTGTGATTGCAGAAAAATGCAGCCGGTAGCAGTTTTAATCAGTTTACTGTTCAGCCTGGGAATTTTACCGCTTGGCGCATGGAGCGTAAAAACATAAAGCAATTTAAACTTTTTCTCGTTGACACTTCCGGCGTGTTTTTTCTATGATAATTTGAACACTGCTGTTGTACGAGCGTAAGTATTCCCAGCGATAAGGTGTTTACGGTAAATTTATAAGTGTATTTATCTTTCCATTCAAATGTTTTTTTTTGCTCCTTGTCTCATTTGTCTATTCCAGTCCAGCGAACGAAATGTGCATAATTGAATCCATTTCCGTACGGCCTACACACGGCTACTGCTGTTGTCAACTGGTAGCTTGTACTCTCTTCGGCTTCAAGCCGTCGCCACTCAAAGGTCCTCTGGGGATTCCCAGCCCCGTGGAAAGCTTGCACTCTTTCGACTTCTCAGAGCAAATGATAGAACTCTCCAGTGGAAAGCTTGTGCTCCAGTATCTCAAACATCGATGAACACCTTGTCAACAAGTGTACAAGAGAACGGTGAGTGCTCTGTGTGTGTTGTAATATGCACGATTATTCGTTAAGCCCTAGGATTTAATTATTTGAACTTGAAGTGGCATTTCTTTTCGGTCCAACATTTCAAGATTTCAAAATTATGTAATTGGCATAACTTCAGTTTTCTAAAAATAAACCTTCCAGGCTGCTTTGTGATCAAATGAGAACGGTTTTCTGTGAATATGCCCACTTAAAATCATAATATATTGCGTTAAACGGTCATATACGAAAACGGTTTAGATCCTTGCAGGCGTTGACTTACGACAGCGGAGCGGAACGAGTTTTGCGTGATGAGCTATTGTTGGCTGGTCTCATTGCTTGCGGTTCGTTAAAATTCCGCCCTTGGTAGCCCCCAGCATGAATGGTTTCCATGCGAGAAGCCAGGAGATCGCCATTTACTACATTAATGCTGACGCTGGCGGGCATTCGATGCTGTACCCTTGTACCGCCGTATTCATGCAGCTGAAAGCGTGTGAAGGATGCGGACCTAGCGACGACGGTTGTGTCCTATTTTCCCTGCCGCTTCCCACGCAGTTAAGCTGAGCACTGCGGCTCTTTTGTAATTTTTTTTTTTTTTGTTTACAGTAATGAGTGGCCTGTTAGCCGATTGAGGTATTTTGAAAAGAATTTACGCTCAAAACACATGTTGAATAAGAAAGTTTTATTTCCATGCATGTATACAATCTATTACAAGCGTTAGATAATATAGAAACATTTCAGGTATGATGAGCCACAAATTATTCGCAGTTCAAGATTTTGTTTGTTCATCGATCGTATCGCAGTGTAGAATTAAAATTCTAATTAATTTGTTTCTGAAATGAAAGCAGTAGTAAACACTAACAAACTATGTTATTTCAATCAAACTTAATCAATTGTTGTGCTCACAATTTCTTGATAATGGATTTCAGGCGGGAGTCATTTGAAAAATACTAATAAAATACATTATTGATTTACAGTGACATGCAAGCACCGTCACAGCAGTCGTTTTGATATTGTATTTCAGTTTCAGTGAATGAGGGAAATCCTGGAATTTTTTGATATTTTTTATCAGCCAATTAAAAAAAAACTTCATAAACAACATTAATAGAAATTCAAGCACTGTTGTGTGTTTAATTTTTATCAAAGTGGAAAACTTTAACTCAGAATTCATACCTCTGCATTTCACTCCTTTCCTTTAGTGGACCACCCGTCAGATTAACTAATATATTATATTAATTACTAGCTGACCCGGCAAACTTCGTCCCGCCTATTTTTGTGTTTAATTTAATAATTTTCAACATTCCAAATTCATTGATTTCTTGCGATTTGTTTATATCGTTTGAAATTATTGATTTTATCGGAATGACAACCAGTGACTGCATGAACTCGTGCAAAGTTGAACTGAGTAACACTTTTCCAGATTTGAATTCAACTAGAATCTGCTTCCTCTCGATAGTTTTAGTTTTTTTGCACCGCACACTCTGATCGATTGAGTTTAAATGCGTGCAATGCATGCAGTGCAGTGCGAATTTCATCGCATTTCGATTTTTATGCAATTGTTGTTATGCAGGATTAAAACTCAAATCCAACTCAAGTGTTTGCACTGTCAGTAGGGTTTACGTGCAAACCGAAAATAAATGTGTAAGCAAGTTTTAAAACTCACTTGGATACGAGGGCAAAGTCACACTGCCTACTCTGATGACAACATCCTCGTTTTCTGCCTTTAGTACATCACCTATCCGGAAATACTCATATTGGGTGGTATTCAGTTATTTTCGTTGTTTTTCAAAAACTGAATGTGGTCATCTTCGAATTCAAGATGGTATCCAGGGTCAATGCTTAGCTTCTATACATCATTTCGATTACGGAAATATTCATATGTAGTAGTATTCGGCTGTTTTCCAGAAGTTGCCATCTTACAATTCAAAATGGTGCCTGAGGTCAATTTTTAGCTTTATGCATAATTCTGGTTAAAGAAACGCTCATGTTGGGTGGTAATTGGTCATTTTGGGCTATTTTTCAGAAACCGGAAGTCACCATCCTGGATTTAAAAATGACATTTGGAGACAATTTCTGGCCCCTGAGCGTCATTCTGGTTCAAGAAACACCCATAATAGGTATTATTTAGTGATATTCGGCTGTTTTCCAGAAACCGGAAGTCACCATCTTAGAATTCAAAATGGTGTCTGTGGTCGATTCTAGCTCCTGTGTATCATTCTGGTATCGGAGCATCTCATATTGGATGGAAATCGGCCTTTTTTGGCTGTTTTTCAGAAAGCGGAAGTCGCCATCTTGGGTTTCAAAATTGTATTTGGAGACAATTTCTGGTCTCTAAGCGTCATTCTGGTTAAAGAAGCACTTATATTGGGTGGTATTTGGTCATTTTCGGCTATTTTCCAGAAACCGTAAGTCGCCATCTTGTATTTCAAAATGACATTTTGTGACAATTTCTGGCCCCTGAGCAACATTCTGGTTGAAGAGACACCCATATTTGGTTATTTTTGGGTCATTTTCGGGAGTTTTCCAGTCACTGGTGAATACTAGTCAAAGTTGCCATATCACAACTCAAAATGTTGTCGGAGGTCGATTTGTGATTTCAGTGTATCATCACGATTTCGGAAATACCCATATTGGGTGGTATTTGGTCATATTCCGCTGTTTTTCAGAAACCGGAAGTCACCATCTTGGATTTGAAAATGATTTTTGAAGACATTTTACGGATAGAAACCGGAAGTTTCCATCTTAAATTTAACAATGGCGTCTGGAGTCAAAAATTTATCTTGCTCTCAGAAACCTCAACATATCAAATTTGGTTTCATTTGCTTGATTATTTCTCGAGATGTGCAGAAATTTGTGTGGAACCCCTCCTTTCAGAAGAAGGAGGGGTGTCGAAAGTTTATGAACATTTTTGTTACCTCTAAAAACATTTACATGCCAAATTTGGTTCTATTTGGTGGATTGGTTCACGAACTGTGCGAAATTTGTGTGTTTTTTTTTTGTATGGGACCCCTCCCTTTTAAAAGGGGAAGGGGCGTCAATTTGTTATGGATATATTTGATACCCCTAAAAACATCCACCTGCCCAATTTGGTTCCATTTACTTGGTTAGTTTTCGAGACGTGCATGAATTTGTGTTTCATTTGTATGGAACCCCTCCCTTTTTGTAGAGCGAGGGGTGTCAAACTATTATGGATATATTTTTTACACCTAAAAACATCCACCTGCCAATTTGGTTCCATTTGCTTGGTTAGTTTTCGAGATGTGCATGAATTTGTGTTTCATTTGTATGGGACCCCTCCTTTTCAGAAGAGGGAGGGGTGTCAAACTATTATGGATATATTTTTTACTCCTAAAAACATCCACCTGCCAAATTTGGTTCCATTTGCTTGGTTTGTTTTCGAGATGTGCATGAATTTTTGTTTCATTTGTATGGGATCCCTCCCTTCCAGAAGAGGGAGGGGTCTCGAATTACCTTAGTCACCTTTCTCGGCCCCTAAAACCTCTATATACAAAATTTCACGCCGATCGGTTCAGTAGTTTCCAAGCCTATATGGACAGACAGGACAGCTATATTTTTATATGTATAGATATAATATTAACTAATATAAATTAGAATTTAAAAATGTTTGTGAGGCAGATTGGCCAGATAAGATGTTTCTCAAGGAAAGTTTTCTTAAAATCTTTCGAGTTTCCGCATAAATTGAGTTAATCTGGCGAGTAGTTAATTTACCCTAGTCCTATAAGTTAAATTAAAATTTTTTTTTCCAAAATTGTGAGTCGCTCGACTATAAACCTTCAGGGTAATAAAAAATGCCGGTTTCTAACATTCAAGTTCTCTGATATTGAATGTGTAGTTCAACTCAGGTAAAAACGCAGAAACTTAAAATTACACAAGGAAACCCGATTTTTATGGTTGAGCTTGTTCCAATACCCTGCAGCCTGGCAGTGCCGACACACATCGTAAGTGAGAATACAATGTAATACTGCCGTAAACATTAGGAGTGTTTGCAAAATATCTTCTGCTCTCTGTCCATGGGAACGTATTTCGAATGTCAAGGCGCTTTTCCGTATACATTTTTAATGGCCGGTTGGAAACGTCTACTGCACTGCGAGCCCGACCAGAGAAAAAATACTCATATACCTACTCTACTGTGCACAGAAGCAAAGCACAAACATTTATGACCTGCTCCAGCATCCATGGAAACCATTAGCATGTAAGCCGTTGCTTTTCTCGGTGTTGCACACCAGGGCCCAGTCTGCAGGTATACCTGTTCTACTCTTTTGTTCCAATGAATACCTTCGTACGCATTCTGTGCCGGATTCCGCATATTAATTATCCGCTTGAAACAAACCGAATTCACCTTAAATCCCTTCAATATCATTTCAAAATCAAACAGACAGGTATCTAAATGGGTTTAATGCCTGCTCGATCGGAATTACGATTAATGTATGCAAGAGCATAGATGCTTTTTTATCGATACAATGGTTGAAGCTTACATATGTTCTACATTGCGATAAATCGCGGGTGCGAACAAAAGCCTCTACCCTATTGTAAAACAATTTGGCTTGTTTAGAATTCATGGTGGCAGCTAACCTCAATCGGTCCAATTTGAGAACAAGCGAAAACGCATTGTGCTTACAAGAAATGTTAATTAACTGGATAATTAAATAAATAGCTGAAATTAAATTATTTCGTGGCTACTCTAATGTGCATTATCGCACCAAATAAATCATTCAACGTGGGCACCGTACCAGCTCTGAAACAATTTTAAATCCTATTGGTTATGGGCGCGAACGAATCCAGCGCTCCAAGCACGTTGCTCCACTACACACTAGTAATCGGCGCGTTTCCTGTTGGTGGTAACCGTAATCATTTATTCACACTGCATCATTTCGCGGCTGCTTGCTAAAATTCATGACTGCGAGGCATTGAAGCTGATCAGGGCGTGTGTCTGCGTCTGTTTTATTTTTCCTGTTCACTCTATCAGTTGCAACACATTTTGGAAGTTGCGATATGTATCTGAAAAATGTTCACAAATAACTTTTTTACGAGGCCACCCAACTGACACGAGGAGATGCATTAATGCATTTGTTCACGAGCAGATAACGGACCACGGTAGCGTCCAAACCACACGCAGCGCTCGTCCGAATAAAATGTTGCACTCAGTTAATTTTCCACCAGTGTATTTCCCAAAGTATCATCATTATCAGTGCGTTGATCGGTGTGTGGTTTTGTGAGCCCATTATCGTTTTGAATGTTGCTAAGAATAATGGGCGGTACGGAGCCCGGGCCCAGAGCAGCGTGGTTTACGACGGATCAACCACAAGTGCGGACAGTAGGTGCCATGCTGCAGTGAACGGCACACAAATTTGAGAAACCAGAAACGCAAATTTTCCGAATATGTGTCCCAGGGCGGCAGATTCCGGCTGGCATATATGATGGGTCTTGTCGGCGTTCAGAAGCTGAAAAACATCGTAGTCAAATACGTGCACGGCATATCGAATGAAATCAATCAAAAAATGTCAGTTGAAGGTGAAAAGTCTAAAATTGTTCGGTTTCCGTACACTTTTGTTTGATTCTGTTCTGCTTCTACTTCGAACTTCTGTGCGAAATCTGGAAAGGTAATTAGTTTTCAAAAACTGCCTTTTTGCGGATAAACCAATGGCAACATCTTAAGCGTTTCTCCGTCGATTTCATAATGTCACACAATTGATAAAACAGAAGAAAAATAGTACAATTGGTCAGCATAATCAGAATTTACGCCAAAGTTCAAGTCTTGTACAATCAATGAGTCTTCCCAGTTCGCACAAATTTTACACTAAAATCGAACAATAAATGTGTGTGATGCATAACGCAAGAGTTGTACTGCGAATATATTGACATAGATTGAAATCAGAATAGATTGAAATCAGAATACATATAATATACACGAGAATCGTGATGTCACGGTATACTTCAGTTTCGGGCGAACGATAATTTTGGAGCGCTCGAAAAGTCTTGCTTCATTTTCCTGCGCCGTTTTATATGAATGACCACACAACTCAGTGATGCTGGTGCCAATAACGTGGAATCTTATGCATATGAACAAAACCAGAGTCATGGTTAAATGCAAAAT
Source organism: Wyeomyia smithii (assembly GCF_029784165.1). Taxonomy (NCBI): domain Eukaryota; kingdom Metazoa; phylum Arthropoda; class Insecta; order Diptera; family Culicidae; genus Wyeomyia; species Wyeomyia smithii. The sequence continues at coordinate 36,041,988 of NC_073696.1, forward strand.
GTTCTGAACCAACTTAATGTTTTACCTTTGTTATACTATTACTTTGTTATACTAAACAAAGGTTATAAAATCGGTCCAAAAACGCAAAATAGATCCAAGATCAGGGCCGAATTGTATATACCATTCGACTCAGCTCGACGAACTGAGCAATGTCTGTTCGTGTGTATGTGTGTGTGTGTATGTATGTTGTCTGTATGTATGTGCCGCAAAAAACTAACGCACCTTTCTTACAGAACGCAATATCCGATTTTGATGATCTTATACGCAAACGAAAGCTACTGTGCTCCCCCAGAATGCTACCGAGTGGATTTTCGATAAGTGGCTTAGATTTTAAAATATTGATCAAAGAGTATTTTTTATATGAGACATTTAACTTTTAAGGCAAAATGAATGGCACGGAGGGCTATGTGTTGTAAACCAATCGACTCAGATCGACGAACTGAACAATTTCTGTATGTTTGTGTTTGTGTGCCTGTACGTATGTATGTGTAAATATGTTGTTTATAAAAAAACACTGTTTTTACAGAACGCATATTCCGATTTTGTTGTTCACATGCTCGAATGAAATCCCCAGAGCTCTTTGAAAATCATACTGAGTTTTATTGGTTGCTTGAACTGCAGAGATTCGACCAAAGTATGTTTTAGACATGGGATATTTTACTTTCTGCGTAATTTCTCTCTCTATTCCTGCTCTTTCTACTTCTCTATCTCTCTTTTTTTCGTATCGCTATTTATTTCTCAAAGAAAATCAACAATCATTCACATAATTTTGCATAATTGCATTTGCATAATTTTTACACTCTTCGTGTTGCGTCTTAACTGGTGTGAATAAATTACCCTTTTGCTTTTTCTTGAAAAATTGAATTAAATTTTAGAGGAAACAGCAATGCTTCCTTAGCCCCTTTTTTTCACCTATCGTTTATTTGACACGGCACAAATACAATTCAATGTTTAACGGCGCCAATTATATCTGATGACTTAAATTCTTTAAGCAAATTTTTTATCCTCGCTGCCGACTACGAGCTGAAATTAAGTCTATCTTAAAACTAGCATATATTTTTCAATCAATGTTTTGTAGTTGAATGGTCGTCTGATGATCGTCGAATGGCCATGGATATGCAGCATGTATGGATTTGTTCTGCTAAGCCACAATGTCATGAGCTGGGACAGGGGCTTGTAATCCTCGGGTTCTGAGGGTATTGTGCGGGGTCTAGTTGCTGGTTTTGGTTCGTTGATGTTGTTCGCTGTTGTTCAAGCCAAGATATCGCGAAAGGCCTCGGGTTCTCAGGTCCTAGCGGATTCATGTGGGGTTCAGTTGCTGATTCCAAAATCGAGGTCTATGACGTGCTCTTGCCGTTTTGTTGAATGTGGATGGAAAGGAATGGGACTAGACTGGGGCGTGGATGGATTTCAGGAAAATGTATATAAGGGACATGTAGGGTAGGTCGCCAAGACATCACGAACAGGAACAGCTGGTCCTCTACCCTCGGCCCGGAGGGAAGTTATTAATTTAGACCTGGCGTCACGGTGTACAGGGCATGACCAAACAACGTGCTCTATGTCGTGATAACCCTCACCACAGGCACAGATACCACTTTCCCCGAGCCCAACACGACGGAGATGCGTATCAAATCTATAGTGATTGGTCATAAGCCGCGACATCACGCAAATGAAATCTCGACCTACATCCAACCCCTTGAACCACGGGCTCGTCGATACCTTGGGGATAATGGAATGTAACCACCTTCCCAGTTCCCCTCTAGTCCAAGAATTTTGCCAACTGATGATCGTATTCTGACGTACAAATGCGAAAAACTCATTAAAAGCAATTGGTCTTTCATAAATGTCACCATTTGTTGCGCCCACCTTAGCCAAAGAGTCCGCTTTCTCGTTGCCCGGTATCGAGCAGTGAGAAGGGACCCACGCTAAGGTAATCTGAGTAGATTTTTCAGATAAAGCACTCAGATGTTCCCGTATTTTCCCCAGGAAATACGGAGAGTGCTTAACATCTTTCATCGATCGGAGAGCCTCAATGGAGCTGAGACTGTCCGTAAAGATGAAATAATGGTCCGTGGGCATTTTTTCGATAATCCCTAGGGTGTACTGAAATGCAGCTAATTCTGCGACGTAAACAGAAGCAGGATTATAGAGTTTATGGGAGACGGTTAAATTGTTATTGAAGATACCAAAGCCAGTGGACCCACCGAGAAGTGATCCGTCAGTGTAGAACATATTGTCGCAGTTGATGTTTCGATATTTATTGGAAAATATTTTGGGGATCTGCTGCACGCGTAAATCATCCGGGATTCCACGAGTTTCTTTTATCATGGATGTATCGAAAAACACAGTAGAATCAGAAGTATTTGATAAGTTGACACGAATTGGAATATTCGAAGAAGGTTTAATATTTTGGGACATGTGATTGAAATACAATGTCATAAAACGGGTTTGAGAATTAAGTTCGATTAACCTCTCAAAATTTTCAATCACAGGACGGTTCAAGACCTCACACTTGATAAGAATACGAGAAGACAGGCTCCAGAAGCGGTTTTTCAATCCTTAGCCCCTTTTATGGCTTCCGAAGCTTCCTCACTTCTTTTAAAATAAACCCAGATATGTGGAGAATAAGAAACTTTTACAGCTTCCGGGAGCCAAGCATTGAAGCAAAATCTGATCCCACAGTGTGCAAATGTAACACAATTAGCGATGCAGATATTTAAAAAAGCTTTACCAAAGATGTACAGAGCTATTTACGTACGAATGTGTTAGTGCCACCCATTGAGAAAAACATAAATATTTCGCTGTTTTGTTCGAAATGCTACGTTTTGAACAGCTGGTAAATTTTTCAGTTGAACACTTATTTTTTTAATGTTTTAAATTCGGTTCTTAATATACTTTTCACTCGTGACCAGGAATCTAAAGTAGCTGGTGACCGTAATCGGTAAAATAAGAAAGAAGTGTTAGAAAATTGTGAACATCGAGATGCGATTATTTACAGTTTGGATGAAACTAAAGCAACTCTTCATGGCTTTACACGTTTACTAGTGTGCGCAGGTGAAATGTCTATTATCTCTATGATATGATACACCAGCGGTTCTCAACCTGGGGTACGCGTACCCCTGAGGGTACTCGAAAGCCTCTAGGGGTACGCGAGAGAAAAAACAGTAATGGCGGATAAAGCAATTTTTCCTCAAAATACTTCATTTGATGTTCGATCTTGCTCTTAAAACATGACTGTAGCAATCAAACAAACCATACTTCTATTTGAAACCTGAACTAGATTACCACAACATGATCTACCTCCAATCTCTCCCACTCTGCAAGAACATTCTATGCCAGGGAGTACAATCGATATGAAAAATATCGCCAAGGGGGTACGCGCACAAAAAAAGGTTGAGAACCGCTTTGATACACTATGTTCATGTAAGATATAAATATTGCTTTCTAATTTAAGACTAAGGGCAAACAGAGTATTCATGTTGTTCCACATCTCGTTATCGCTGCAAGTTTTATTAAGTCTTTATTTTGGCCTTCGAACAGAAAAATGTTCTCGACTACACTCTGAAAGTTCAAAATTCTCAAAAGTCGTGGAAAACCTTCATTTTCAGATAATGCATTTGAGATAGAATTAAATTGACAACTTTCATCAATAGTAATATTTTTTTCCTGTATAATTCTGAACTATAATTTTTCGAGAACAGATTTGAAGAAGTTTGTTTTAATTCGTAAAAAATACTTGATGCTGATTCATAAATCTAGGTTCTGCGATTTCTTAAAATAAAGCGAATATGCTATTCAAGCCTGGGTTATGGAGAAACAAAAAAATAAAACTGCATCGATCTAACTTCCATATTTACTGTTCTAGTGGGAAATCAGCATCATTGTTTTCTATTACTGTTTTCCCACGTTCGATTATTTCAATAAAATTTTAGTTGCTTTTAGTTTATGAGCGAAACAATAAAACTCATATACTCCAGTGATAACATCCATAATATTTGCGAAAACCACGTCAAGCTTTAATTCAATGATCGTCTTTGGTTAACTCTCTGAAAACTATCTTTTAAATTCATTTCGGAATATATAAAGTTTGCTTGTCTTTCAGTCACGCGCACGATAAACGAGAGTAACTCAAATTGCCTTTTTCCCAAGCAAACTCTGAAGCTGAGGTACACTAAAGTTTGTTATTTTTTTGTGGGTAGCAACGCAAACACTCCTGTTCTGACTACAAGTTACCTTTGCTTTTAGTCCTCCACTCACCTCCTCTCGCCTGGTATGAAGCCAGTCGTTAGGAAATCAAAGCTAACTGCGTCTTACCTAATATTCGGCACACGTGTTAAATTAGCACATGGCTATAGGTTCTGATGCAGGTGCATCGACAAAAACCGCCAAAAACGTAATAAAGGGCGGAAGGCAATTTTGAGATGCAAGAAAGACATAGTATTAAAGATATAAGCATGTGAATGAAATCTAAAGTTAGCCAAACCACTGTCGGTTGATTATGAACGTTATATTATAGTTACATGTCCAATAATTTCTGTAATGTCATGGCATTGCCATCAAAATTAGGTTGTCAAGTGATGGAATATGGCAGTACCTGTTGAAATTTATTGAGGATAGACTATGGAAAAGTCAAGAAAATAATGGGGATTATGAAATTTTTTGCTCGAGAAAATAAGCAGTTTGGTTTTCATTAAAGTGTGTAGCAATTTTTATATGCATTGAAATTGTAATTGTTCAATAGTACAGTTTTTCGATAGCAAAAAGAAGTTTGTTTATTAAAAATATCAATTACGACCGAAGACGTTGATAACGAACATTTATAAAAAAAATTAAGAAAAGCGACTGTAACTCGCCAAAGCCATTTTTTGCAAAACAACATATCGAGTTTCATGTTTAGCTTATGGCGCGTGACAAGCCGCACATGAAATCTATCAACTTCTCAAGCTCTAACAAAATTTACAAAAATGTTCTCAAGAAGTTGTACTCAAAGATAAAGCAATATAATTTTTTTTCGATACTTTTAAAAACAGAAAAAACATTTAACCTACACAAGACATGCTGCACATATTGTACCCCAAATTAATTCTTTAAGTATACTACGACGTTCAAGATGTACGGAGAAAGGGATAATTATTTTGCTGATACGTGAAATTTTAGCTGTTTCAAAAAAAACTTAGAGTATAAGATAAGCCCATTCCCGACGAGAGACATTCAAACATTGATGCAAGTTCAACAATTATACTTGAAAATTTTCACGATGAAATTATTCAGTAAGGTACAGATTGATGTTTAATTTGCAATACAGTTTGTTTTAATTATGTTTATAGTTGATGAGTAATAAGAGTTTGAAGTTCATTTTTTGAGGTAAAACTGATTTCTCTCCGCCGGGATCGGGTTAAGCTATTGGCCATTATTTTTGAAAATTATGTAAAATCTGATCAACTGTTCTGATTTAAAGTATTTCGCGCTACAGTAAACCAACTTATTTTATTTTTTATCAAATAATATTTGTTTGTTTATGTAGGAAAAGACAAAGGTGGTGGTGATAGGATGAGGATTGTTATGTTGTTACGCAACACTAGAAAAGGTTTCTGTGATAGAACGCAGATGACAGATGTTTCATGCGCGTCATTTATCATGTGTGAAGTTATATCGGAGTATTAGAGAGGAGTTCGAACTACCCATCAATGATAAAAAGAGGACAGTACTTCGTTATTCCAAGCTTTGCTATTGTTAATAACAAACTGCAGAGACAAACTTTTGCATTGTGTGAATATTTTTTTGATCAATCCAGTATTTTTTCATGAACAATGGTTTTTGTAAATTAATTTTTTTTAAACACATTCATTTTTAGTTATTTTGTAAGTTTAGTTTGAATATAAAATATGTAACATCAAACAATTGAGAAAATCAACTATTATTCAAATTATGACATTAAAAAAAATCGATAGAAAACAACTTTTCGAAAACTATCAAATAATGGAGAGTTATTAGATATTGGAGAAAACAGCTGTGCAGTGGATCCGTATAAGAAGCGAGATGCAGATTCGTTATCGAGTAAGCAATGTTACATCAAGCAATCATAGTTACATCTTGAACTTCAACTGGATATTCCAAAAAAAAAATATATCATTTTAGATTATATACCGACCTTTAACCCTTAAATGCGCAATGTTGTTTTAAAACAACACTACTGAAAACATTTTAAAATAAACGTATTTTAGTATTATTCAGAAATATAATTCATTAGAACAGCTCTCTAGACTCTACCGAAGAAAACTTAACAGCTGGAAGTACTGTATTTGAATGTTTTGTTTTTATTTTTGCTGTCAAAATCGCGGAAACGAAAAAAAACATAGCGAGATTCCCGACTGGTGCTGACTGTCTTTGAAAATAAATTTTAAAATAAGGTTAGTGGTTAGTGAACATGTCTGAATTATCAGTAATTATACTAACAAAAGGCCAAGTTTAAAGTTACTGTTAACTAAGGCTGTGCGAGATTTCGAATGATTTCGTATAATTTCGCAAAACTCGAAATTTCCCGAAATTTCGCGAAATTTCGGTTTCGCGAAATTGCCGAAAAATTTCGTTGAATTTCGCTAAATTCCGCCTAAAATTTCGCGAAATTAAAGTTCCAATTTCGACGATTACGAAATTTCGGACCAAATTTCCGATGCACATTATTACATTATTTTGGTTTGTGCTCATTGCGACTATAAATTAAATTGAATATATCTCAACAGATATCTGGTATACTAAGTCAGTTATAGAAGAATAAACTCTCAGCCGGTAATTTTTGTTTTTAAAGACAAAACCGTAACATCATGCGGGAGGTATTTTTTATTCACGCAGAGCATAAAATTCATGTCATCACTGAAGTCAAATTCGAGGAATATGAAGCCGTCCAAATGCGCTACAAGGTATCTAGTAATTTGTTTGTAGGAATAAATTTTACGCATCTTTTACGTACATCAAATGTGGTTATATTTGCAGCCCACAAGGTTAAAGAGGTCACTTTTTGTCTTTCGTTTAGGAGGGCATAGCAATTTCTGTCAAAACTAAAGCTCTGAAGCTCTATCTTACAGGCCAAATGTTCTATGCTACTCGACTTGTAAAAAATTTCAAGCGTTTTTTCGGATTTCTCTGTGTTAGAGGACTCCTCTTCGCACACCGTAGTGTATTTAAATGTGTTTTATCAGATAGTTCATTGCTATCACTAGGCTGACCAGATATCATGCCTTATAGTGTGCAGACAGAGTGATCGATGTGTTAAGCAGAAAAAGTTGTAATTGCCTGAATTTTTAGTATTGTTTCAAAACACTCTGACTTCAAAGTCAGCATAAGTTTCAAAATTGCCAGGTACCTTATCAAAAATATTTTAAATGTGTTATCAAAAGAGTATACTTGATCAATGAATGAATAAAAAGTAAATGGTTCGCTATCGTTGAACACATAATTGAGAAATGTTACTCTTGTTTAGGGGACACACAATTTTACAATGTCAAAAACAAGTTCAGATTATGGCATAGAAGTGATTCTGACTTTGCACTTGACGAATATACAAGGTAGAAGAAAAGAAAGGTTAGAAAGAACGAGAAATAAGAGAACGAGGATGATTTCGAATAACTTGATTGAGTAAAGAGAAAACTATTTGTTTGTTGCATTACAACATTCCATTCTAACTGTTGACTGGTTGAAAGAAAAATAATTTTTGGTTTGTTTCAAAGGGGCCGTTCCCAAACACGTAGTCATATATAGGGAGACGGGGGGTGGCTTATCAAAAGACCACGAAAAATCCCCCCGCGTGCGGGTTAACGAATAGACCACGTTGTCTTTTTTCTGACTTATAATTTATTATTGCCACTAAGTCAAGTCGAAGCTTTCGCAATTTTTTAATTAATATATTTATTTGACACGACTAATTAATAAGTGTCACGGAAAGTTTGAGAGTTGTCAGCAATCAACTGTAATCAAATTTTTGAAACATATTTCAAATTTATCCGAACGAAGAAAATTTTTTTTTGTTTTAAACAGGCTTTGCCTTATATGGCATTTACTTCTTTAGAATAATAGTTCTATTTTGCAATGCGTCGGGATTTATGTTATTTTTCCTGAAAGTATATTTCAATACTCAACGACCGGTAAAAAAATCAACGTTTTGGTCTTAAAAACAATATATAAGACCTGGATGTTCGTGAACTGAAGGAAGAAAGAAAGATGTTTATATTTTGTTCGACATTCAAAAACTTTGTAATTTATTTCAAGGGAAATACGGCTTTTTCAGTCTTAGGGGTGTATCAAAACGCTACTAGATTTTATGTCCGACGTTTCGGCCTTTGAACTTGGCCTTCCTAAGGGGATCTACAAGTTTATTAAAAACATTTTATAAAAATAGTACATTTTTTTTTCTTCAAAAACTCTGACATTGTTTTTTTCAAAAAACTTACATATAGTTGTACCGTTTTTCGTACAAAGCTTTACGATAGGTTGTCATAGCTGTCTATAGGATCTCTTTCAAAGTACCTATATTGAAACGTTAGAGTTAGTTTGAGCTTTACTGCCGCTCATGGCAAGTCCGTCCCAATTGCATTTTTATCAATTTTGAGTTTATTTATGGAATCAATTCCTTTTTATATCTACTTTCGATAAAACAAATATTTTTGAATACTTTGTTCTGAGGAACTATGAAAAAAATAGCAAGTTGGTTTGTCCCATAGCAAAAGTGATCGCTAGTCGGTCCCATTGAAAAAATCTTCGCAATTTAACCCCACAGCCAATAATGATTATGAAAAATGTGATATTTACCAAAACTAATGGTCTTCAGGTTTAGAATTGGATGTACCAAGTGATATTCGATAGGAGGTTTGATTAAATTTTACGCGTTCTACATCGTGTGGCTCTAGCTGATAGTACAATGTTTTCTTCAAGACAAAGTTTCCACCAGTAGCTTCTTTCAGCTATTGTTTGTTGACAGTGAACGCTTTAGGTGTGTCACTGTATTGTTAGTTGAAGCATTCTTGAGTAAATACTACTCTTCGTATTTTATCCGTATTTTATGTAACGACGTGCTTAAGAATTGTTCAATTATTGTCGTGAATTTCGTTTTGAAGAATTTGTCAGTCATATTAAATACTTCGGTACGCTACTTAGCTGTTTTTTAACGGAGCAAACATTTTCCTAAGCTATAGGTATTCTTTCATATTTGTTTCCACTGCTACGTGAAAGCTGTCCGCCGTCACGAACGTGTGTCCGCTCTCAGGAAAATTTAGAACAAGTTCCTACACCTAAACTGACTTTGAATTTATCAGTATGTAAAAACAAAATCTAATTTTATTTTGAGCGGCGCAGTTGGTAGGTATATTGTGTTATGCTTCTCACAAAAAACTTGTTTAATAAAGCACGAAAGAAGGTCATTTATGAATTGACCAGCGATAGATTCATTCCAAACGCACGGTATAGCACCGCCATCGATTTGCAGTAGTTTGTTTTTCATCACCGGTCGTAGCTGGCTATGGGACTGACTTGCTATCATTCTGGCTACGTACCGTAAAAGTAATCGCATGTGAGTCCCAGCTTATGATTTTCAACAAATTTTTATCAAAATTCGGTGTTCATGCATATTTTATGATGCAAAAGTGTTAGATTGTCATTGCAGTACTAAATTCTGTTGATGGTATTGATTGAAAAAGCATTTGAGTGCAAAATTTCACCTAAAGCGTTACGATTTTCAATTGCTGTTTTCTCGTCAGCACCAACACGCAAATGGGACGGACTTGCTATGAGCGGCAGTTTAGAGATTACCTACAAACTTTTACCACATCACAAAGCACGATGCGTTGGTGGATTCAATTTCTTTTTCTCGGGCTTTTTATCGCATCACTCCCCTACGTCCCAGGTTTAAGTAATGCTATCGTCAGGTGCCTAAAAGATGATTACCCGTTGATCACTATGGGGCCGTGTCGACTGGTGTGCCCCAAGGTAGTAACTTGGGGCCAATTCTTTTTCTGCTGTTTATTAATGACCTGGCCAAGTTAGAGCTGCATGGAAAGTTACGTCTCTTTGCTGACGACACGTCAGTCTTCTATCAAGAAACAGAATGCACTGCTATCCAGCTTCAAACTAATTTGATGTCAATGAATCTATCGAAAACCAAGTATATGCTCATTCACTCGTTCCGCAGAGAACTCCCGGCTCGCGAGCCAATTGAAATCGCCAATCGTGTCATCGAAGAAGTATTTGAATACCCATTTCTCGGCCTAACGCTAGACAATAGAATGAACTGGAAGGCCCATCTTGAGTCTCTCAAGCGGAAGCTAACATCACTCTGTGGTATATTAAGGAAGGTTTCATCATTTTTGCCTTTGGCGACTATGAAAACACTATACTTCTCACTAATCCATTCTCGGCTCCAGTACCTAGTTGCAACGTGGGGACTGGCTTGCAAATCTTCTTTGAGAGAGCTACAGGTGATACAAAACAGAAGCTTAAAAGCCGTGTTCCGGAAACCTCATCTGTATCCCACTCATCTACTATACGAAGATCCCAGGGACTCAACCCTACCAATCCGTGTACCCCAGGAGTATCAAATGTTGATCCACTTGCGAAATAACATCACTTCAACCGTCCTTGTCACAAGAAGAATGCACGAAAACCGCTCAAGCAGACAAACTGGTCACCTGTATTTGCCACGATTCAACACGGAATACGGTCGCAAAAAATGTCGTACATTGGTAGCAAACTGTTTAACGACCTCCCCCCATCATGTAAAAATGCCCCCACAACATATATCTTCAAGCGTCGTTTGCGAGCTATCATGAAAACGAAAATACCACAGTATCTAGCCCAATTCTGGATTACATCCGAATACCACAAAACACTACTCACCAATGCCTCTGCCGTACGCCGTAACCAGAGCAACGCCATCAACGCGCGAACCACCAGCACCACCCCACAATTGTCGACAAGTATCATCACCAGCTTCAACTTATAGTTAACAACATCGTATCACACTTCCTTAAAAGAGCAGATGCTCACTGGAAGTGCAAACTTGTTCTAGCGATTCAAGTGTAAAAAATATATCGGAAATAAATTAAATTAAAATTAAATTAAAAGGTTTCACTTATTATCAACTAAATATTTTTCTAGATGATTTCTAGATGAGTATACAATTTACCATAAATTTATCGTAGATGATCAATCTGCTTAAACAAATTTTATTTATTTTGATACTCAACAACGAATTAAAAATCATTTTGAATATACTCAACAGAAAAGCGTATTTTAAATTACTTTCAGGTAAGGAAATTATTATATTTGTTAAAGACAATGAAATATTATCAATAATTAAACAACCATTATCTGTTTGTTATTTTGGTTTTGAGAAAATGATATTACTGAAAATTCTATTTACAATTTGCGCAATATCTAATAACCAGTTTTCTTGCACCTTCATTTTTTTCATAAATTTTTCATACTTTATTGTACATATATTTGCAGAATAAGATCACAAAACAAAAGACCACGAAAGACCACGGAGGAGAAGGGGGGTATGAAAGGGATCAAAATATGACCACGTAGTTTAGGAATGGTCCCGAATGCATTTTATTATTTTGGGTGTCGCAGAAACTCACAGGGCATATTTTTTTAGGACAAAATTATTTTCTACAACCTTACCAGAGACACTAGTTATGCCAGTTAAACAAACCGATTTAGCTGAAAAAATAATTTTAATCTCCAATTGGACACTCTGTGGGTAATTAAAATATTTTTATAATCGAAACAGTTGGTTTGATTGGCATAGTGCCTTTGGCAAAGTTATAGATAATAATATTGTCCTTCCAAAAATAAACATGTTGTAAATTTTTTTTAAATTTAATTTTTCTTTGATTTCTTCATCGCTTCGGTATTTTTTTTTGTAATTTTTACACAAAAAAAGATTTTTGAAAAATAAGCTTTTTTATGTTAATTTTAATGTTTCTTTTACATTAAAAAAATTAATTTTTCAGAGTTTTTTTTATCGGAAAGATAAAATAACTGTCTAAAACTTTTCCAGAGACGTCACACTGATCAAAAAACTTTTGGCTTTGAAAATATTTATAATCACAATAACCCTCCCAAAATAGCATTTTAACTAGCTTCTCAGCCTATAGAAACGTTTATGCAAAGTTTAGGCCAAATCTAAAATGACAAAAAATATTGAAACTGAGACATTTTTTGTGGAACTGCTCAGTTAAAGAGTAATTTCAAGTTATATTAAAAAATGTGCAAAAATATTGAAAACTTCAAAGTTTACAGAATAGTTAACTTAAATTTTATTTTCCTCGATTTGATAAAAATGTCACTTAGTCTAGTCTGACTAAACGGTGTTAAAAAAAATTCAATAACACTAGTCGACAAAAGCGAAAAAAAAGTTGCCCTCCAAAGGTTTTACAGCTTTTTAACCATTCCTGTGAATTTTGCTGCTTTTAGAGAATGCAGAAATGCATCAGAAGGCCGCCGAGGAATTGCTTATCGGATTCGTCGCTTTTACGTTTGCATAGGGAACAACTCTTTGAAAAAGTTATCTTTGCTAGGGACACCAAAACTCACAGGAATGGTTGAAAACCTACCTACCATCTCTCATTTTTTCCAGTTCGAGCTCTAGGACAAAACTTGGATTTTGAATGATGAAAGTGCTATGAAAGAAGGATTACTATTTTAAACATAGTTGCATTCAAACCAAAAGAATCAGTTCAGAAGTTCATTAAATTATTATTTACAAAGACATTTCGAGTTTGACCTTTATATCATTTGTATCTATCGCGCTACTATTACCTGCAATATAATCTGTATAAATGAATGCATCAAGATTTTAGTTTTTAACATTTTTGATTTTCTCGTCATTGTCGGTTTATCGATAACTGAATACCTACGTTACTCTTCGTCGACCAGGTAAGCACCTTGCGATCAGCTGTTGAAGGGTACTTCGTTAGCGTACGCTCCAACGTTACAAATCATTGTAATGCTATGTTTCAGAAGCATTTATTTTATTTTTCGAAATTTCGCGAAATTTCGCGAAATTTAGAGACCAATTTCGTTTCGTCTCGAGAACTCGAAATCCACCTTGATTTCGTTTCGACTAATTTGGCGAAATCGAAATTAAGGGTTAATTTCGTTTCGTTTCGTTTCGACACCAGAAAAGCCAGTTTCGCACACCCCTACTGTTAACAAAAGTAATTGTTTAGACTTTATTCTGCGATAAAGTCACAGTGTTGTTTAAAAACAACATGGTAATATTTGCACATTAAAAAGTAAGTCTTTCAATTTTTTTATGCATATTGGTTAGTTTCAAGGCAGTAAACCTGTTAAACATAGATTTTATGTTTTCAGATAATTTTTTAACGTCGTGCGCCTTTAAGGGTTAATAGTTCATTTAAAAGTGGCTAGCCACTACGGGCCAACTAGTTATTCAATATTGATATTGGACTTACGTTTGTATACGATTTGTAATTGACTGGCCTAATATGTATAAAGTAATAGTTAGTATAACAAAGGTTTCTGCACCACTAGGTGGATTAATTTAGGTTTTTTTAATTGTTAATGATTCAATCATGTTTTCGAATGACCAGATTCATGAAAGTGAACCGATCAGTTAATATTTTTATTGATCTAGTCAGTACCCACATTATCAGCATTGATTGCTGGTTGCACTGTTTTAACGAGACCAACCTTCTGAAACTCATTATCAATACAGGCAAACTTCGATATAAGGTACATTTCGATTTTTAAGTTGTACTTTATATCGAATTGTACCTTATATCGAATCATGAAACATTTTCAACAAAAGGGCTTCAAAAACTTCATTTTGTTGTCATTTGTCTACGTATAGTTTATTTTGGAAATAGAATCCAACTATAAGTGTTAATCAACTTGTTTTAAGTGCGATTTGTAACCCAGAGTTTTTTTCGGATTTTTGGGGGACCTTTACTGCCGCGCATAGCAAGTCAGTCCCATTTGCATTTGCAGTAAAATTGAGTTATTACGCGTAAATGGTACACGGGTAGAAAAAAATCTCGAAAACGGGCAAAATGACTCAAGATTTCAAGATTTGGATGTATTTTCATGGTATGAATATACACCATGAGTAAAGACTCATGGAATCATGAGCCAATTGTTCGTAACGCATCCCGTGCGTTACTGTTTTGCTGACATCATGAGCAATTTGGATTGAAACCATGATTTATGGGTCGTGAAATTTGACTCATTTGACTGATGAAATCGGGCGTTCAATTTATGAAATCTCCCTTTGACTCATGGAACCATGATTGTGATTTATGAAATCATGAAATGCGAGTCATAAAATATAGCATTTGGCTTCGGGAATCGAGTGTTTGATTTATGAATTCTTGCTTTGGCTACTGAAACCATGATTTTGATTTATGAAATCATGAGTTGCGAGTCGGGACATATGGCATTTGACTCATGAAATCGGGTGTTCGATTTATAAAACCTTGCTTTGATTTAGAAAACCATGAATTGAACTCATGATTGATTGGGCTAGTTTCATGAAATCATAATTTGTGCGATCCGATTCACGAAATTGCCCAATCCGCACGAGAGTCACAAATAAAATAAGACTTTTTTTCTTACAATTGTCCTCTGAATGTTTTAAAAATAATATGGAAATAGTTTTTGTACGCGAGTAACCATTACTTTTTATAGAAAAACTTGTGTTGGTTTTCTTACAAAAGACACTAGCGCTATGATTATAAAACAAATTTTTCTTTTATTTTGTCTCTGTGATAATTGAACTAAAATTTATTTATTCTTCTCTAAAGGGTCACAGGCGAAATTATTCCACTTGTGAAACGAAATTATTTTTTTCCATTAAGTAGTCACGGTGATAATTTGAAGTACAAATCGTATGTTGTCTTAGAATAGTCACTAAGTCTTTAAAAGGTACATTTGAATTTTTCTGATAACTTCATGGTGACCTTCATAGGAATAGTTTCCCCTGTTAGTCACTGTGACTTCCGTGAGAGAATATTTGTCAAAAGTTTTGTTCAATAGAATTTGTGACCTTTTGAAAAAAAACTTATATGTTATTAACATTGTCGCAGTGATTTTGGTAATCATCTCTTCTAGTTTAAATAAATATCAGAAAAAGTGAACATCGGGCTTCAATCAACAAATGTTACTTTTTAGTCACCGTGACTTTTGTAAAGAATATGTCAAATGTTGTTATGAATATGTGATCTTTTCAAAAATTTCGCGGAATATTAGTAACTATCCTTTTTAATCAAGTAGCTTCGAAAAGAGTAGTTGAAATTAATAAGGTCACATATTTCTTGAAACTAACGTTCGATTAGTCTCAAAAGTGTCCCCGTATTAATTGACGTTTATTAAAGAATAAAGAAATGATCCATAACCTTTATTAAGAAGAATGCATCTTTTTACGAAAGTCACCAAGAATTGGTGACGAGCACTTAAAGTTTGTTGGCTCACTAAAATGGAGGCAATGCTTGACGAAAGTAGTACATATATTATAAAATTAAACCATAATATGATTTAGAAGTTTTCCTTGATAATTTTCATATATTTTGTAACAAAATTACAACAAGAGTTATCCATTAACAGACAGACGCTTAAAAAAACAATAAATTTCATTTTTAGTGTTTCTAAAATATTTATAATTTTACGAATACTATCTAAAACCTAATTTTTGGGAAGGCGCGCAAAAATTTTAAGGGGTAGGCGACATACTTTCTCCATGAAAATGGGATTGCATTTGAAAATAGCTTTTGGCATTCATCGCAAATTCAACTTGTTCTATGTTATTGCTAATATGTACACGTTCAATCATTTCTAAATTTTATCGGCGAAATAAAAAAAAAATAGCAATGTTCGGGAGTTGGTCACGAACAGTATATTTTATTTTAGAACTTTGTCACGAAAAATATTCATGAATGTGTTGATAAAAATACGACTCGCGATGACAACTTAAAACAAAATTAGAAACGTTTCTGGTTTCTCCTATAAATTTCACACAGTTGAAAACATGTAAATGCAGAAAATTGTATTAGGCTCTAAGCCCCGCCATTTCGACGCTTTTTCAGCATTCCTGACCATTTACAGAACATTTTCCTAATACGAATATTATTCTCCTCTTTAAGGTCACCAACATGTCATTTGTGCGGACTGGGTGTACATTTAATTTATGAAACTTCACTTTGGTTCATTGAATCCTAATGTCATGATTTATCGATCACGAAACTGAAAATATAATTCATGTGATCTAGCGTTCCACGAATGAAATCAGACATTATATTTGAATTCGTGTCTGAAGATCAGCGTTACGTAACAAAAAATCCATGGGAAGACTTTCCAAATATGAGCATTTTTATTTGGCATATTCTTCTGCAGCGTTACCTAATTTACGTAAAAACGTAAAACCTACCCCCCGTTTTGGCGTTACTTTTCGTTACATATGGGAGGGTGAGGGTCCGAAAATTGGGTTTTTAGCGTTACGTAATTTATGGATGTTGCTAAGGCAATCGACGAGAAAGGTGCGGTCAGCTGATTTCAGTTAGTTTTCAACTTTTGACAGCCTTAGGTATGTTCGAACGGTCGCAACTTGGATGCAACCCGGATCGAAAAGCACGAAAAACAAACGATCGGTTGCTCCAGTATGGTTAGTGACAATCCTTTACCCAATAATAAAATATCACTTTAGATTTTTTTTCGGCATTAGAAGATTTTGTGTTTGGTTGTGTCTTGGTTTTGCAACTTGAAAAAACAATTACAAACGTACAAGCAGTGAAAAGTCACCCGTGGATTGCCTTATGGATGGTTAAAAAATATTTTTAGAGACAGAACGGTTTGTTTAATCGGTGTGACTTCTTCAGAAAAGTTGCAGATAACAGTTTTATCTTACCGATAAAAGTATACACAAAAAAAATTATTTTGCAACACAAAACAAGGAAAACAACTTGTTTTAAAGTTTTTTTTAACTACAAATGGTTTATGGTTGTATGCTCCAGTGTTGCTAAACTCGCTCTAAACAAGCATGCGATACTCCAAGTAGTGTTCTCACCGCTACCGAAATCACACACACACACAATGGAGTACCTCCACCATTCGAACTGTCTCTCGTTCTTTCACACTTCCTTCATTTCACACCACCGAGTGTTGACGCTTGCGAGTTTTCTTCGCTCCCGAAACCATGGACACACACTCCTATTTACGGTCTTATTCGCGTGCACTCCCCTACTCGCGAGCACGATCAGCCAAAAATAATTGTTTCAAGACGCATCGGAATGGCGTGGCGTGATGCAGCGGATCGATTATAGTTAGGTAAACTGTGTAAATGTAGTGAAAGCTGTTCCTATCAGATGCTTAAATGTTTATAAGTTGTCGTCAAAATGACGCCTCAAATTCTCTCAGAAAGCAATATGTTGAACATCATGGACATCCTGAATAGTAGAACTAATGTTTGACGTTGATGGTTGCTCTAAACTGGGCTCCTTCGCATTATTGTGGAAAACATTAACAGGGTCTACTTATAAAAGAGTTGGTCAATCAGTTATTTGTTCCTTGGTGCACATTTAAATTTCGAACTCGTACTGAGACATGAAGATCATATCTAATTTACAATCGTGCCTTGATATAGGCACACCAACATTTTGAATAAGGTGTAATGTATGAACGACAAAAATTTAACTCTTCAATTGACTATTTAGTTCATCCTTAAAAGGACAATTAGTTTTTTAATTCAATTTAGGATATGATGCTGATCCCATCTCTGTGCTATTCCAGACATTAAAAGCTGTTTTCGGACTAAAAATTTTACGACAGACAGATTTTGATTGCCAACACCCCCGTTTGTGTATTGCCAAAATACGGCAGTTTTCCACTGGAGGAATTGTCGCTACCGCACATAAGCAGCTTTTTACTAGAAAAGGTAATACCGTTACACTTACCGCTGACGCTGCTACTACTACCGCTACTGGTACTCGCTATCGCTGCTGCCCGCTGCTACATAGTTAGCACCCATCCTTCACTAGTAAACTGATTGCTTTTTCAAGACTTTTTAATAAATTTTGTTTTATTTCTTGTTATTTTAACACTTTTCAAAAACAATTCGACAGAAACGGACGTGCAAAGTGGTCGTTCTATTACAATCCGGTCCGTGTGTACGAATAGCCAAACAAAAGAGTGTGTTATTCGCGCTAAAGGCCAACTAGATTGTGAGTTGTGTCGATACGTTCTGTACCCGGCTCGCAACTTTGGCTGTATTGGTGCAAAATACCAGCTGCAGTTTTGATCTGTGCACAGTGAATAGATCTTTCTAATTCAAGGCCATCATTTGACAGTCGACAGTCGTGTCGCTGTGCTGAGTGATCTCACACCCGGCACACTGCTGGTGGCTGTATTGGTGCTGCTGTACTGGTGCTGCTGGCTGCTTTGGGTGCAGCTTCGAACGATCGGACAACCACTGCTGGAAGGAAGAAGTAAAGAGGTACGTGTTCTTGTCGGCGCTAGTGCGCTAGTGCGCTACATTTAGCGCGATGGATATAGATCCCTCGCCTCCCGTGCCACCATCCCCGAACCCCCTTGACCCTGACCCTTCTGTTACCCCCTCCCCTGTTCATTTTCCAGTCCCCCTCGCCCCAGGCTTTACCCGGACGGATCTCAACAGGGCAGCTATACTGTTTATTTTCGGCCAAAGGCAGGAGTGAATTCAAAGCGATTAAACATACTGCAAATTTCTAAAGACCTGACGAAGGGGTACAAGGCCATGACCGAAATTTCCAAGGTCCGACCTAACAAGCTCCGTGTCGTGGTCAGTGATCTGGCACAGGCCAATGCCATCGCTTGCTCTGAGCTCTTCACACGCGAGTATCGCGTTTACATACCCGCACGAGACGTGGAGATCGACGGTGTCATAACCGATTCGAGTCTGTCTGTCGAGTGTATCCTAAAAAGCGCAACCGGTTGCTTCAAAAATACCGAAACACAGGCGAAGATTTTGGATTGTAAGCAATTGCGGTCCATGTCTCTCGTCGGCGGTAAAAAAGTTTACACTCCGTCAGACTCGTTTCGCGTTACGTTTGCCGGATCTGCACTCCCTAGCCACGTCTCGATCGATCGGGTTCGTCTGCCTGTGCGATTGTATGTACCCCGTGTTATGAATTGCACCAATTGCAAGCAGTTAGGCCACACAGCCGCCTACTGCTGCAATAAGGCACGATGTAGCAAGTGTGGGGAGACTCATGCGGACGATTCTTGCAGTGTTAATGCTGAAAAATGTATTCTCTGTGGGGAAAACCAGCATGAGCTCTCCACATTTCCGGTGTACATGCAGCGCAGAGAAAAAATCAAGCGGTCACTTAAGGAGCGTTCAAAGCGCTCTTACGCTGAGATCCTGAAGAAGACCGTGACCACTTCTACCATAACATCGAACCCCTTTGATCTGTTGCCCTCTGATGAAACCGATTCTGACGATTCATCAGCGGGAACATCTTATGCCAATCCTGGGGAGTCTAGGAAGAGGAAAAATGTTTCTTCTCCTAAACTTCCCCGTAAAGGTCCTAAGATTTCCCAAAGTGTAATGAAAAGTACGAACAAACCAAACAGTGCTGCGGAAAAACCGAAGCAAACTCCTTCTGGGCTTGCAAATTTAAAGTCTCAGAAGGAGTTCCCAGCACTGCCAGGAACATCTAAAACCCCAGTTGTCCCTTTTGCACATCCAGTTGATGAAACAAACTCTGGATTAGTGAAATTTTCTGACATTGTGGACTGGATTTTTGAAACTTTCAATGTACCCGATCCAATTAAAATTTTTCTCACAGCATTTCTCCCAACAGTTAGAACATTTTTGAAGCAGTTGACTGCCCAATGGCCCCTCCTTGCAGCGATTGTATCCTTCGATGCCTAATTCAACTGCGTATATGAAGGATTCTATCTCTGTCTTACAGTGGAATTGTAGAAGTATTTTACCAAAAATTGATTCGTTTAAAGTTTTGATAAATAAAAACAAATGCGATGCATTTTCCCTTTGTGAAACTTGGCTTACTTCAAATATTGATCTCAACTTCCATGATTTTAATATTATTCGCCTTGATCGAGACACCCCATATGGAGGAGTACTTTTAGGGATTAAAAAGTGCTATTCTTTCTATCGTATTAAGCTCCCCTCGATTCCAGGCATCGAAGTTGTCGCATGTCAAATGAAAATACAAGGTAAAGAGCTTTGTATTGCCTCAATATATATTCCTCCCAGAGCACAGGTTGGGCAACGGTTGCTCTTTGATTTAATAGAACTTCTTCCCTCGCCACGTTTGATTTTGAGAGACTTCAACTCTCATGGTGTGGCTTGGGGTTCCCCTTACAATGATAACCGCTCCTCTTTAATCTATAACCTTTGCGATGACTTCGACATGACTATTTTGAACAACGGTGAAATGACACGTATCCCGAAACCTCCAGCGCGCCCAAGCGCTTTGGATCTATCCTTATGTTCGACGTCGCTACGGTTGGATTGCACATGGAAGGTAATCCTCGATCCTCACGGTAGCGACCATTTGCCTATTCTTATTTCAATTACTAACGGTTCAACTCGCATGCGACCAATTGACATTCCGTATGACCTCACACGGAATGTCGATTGGAAGTTATACGAGGAAATGATTTCAAAAGCGGTCGAGTCGATTCAACATCATCCACCACTTGAAGAATACAACCTCCTCGCGGGCTTGATTCTCGACGCCGCGTTGCAAGCCCAAACGAAGAAATATCCCCGCGTAACGATCAAAGAGTGCTCCGATGTCTACACGCAAAGATCCGACGCGTTTTTGGCCTTCCAGAAGGGAGGTATACCCGACGACTATATACGGTATTCGGAGCTTAATACCAAGCTTAAAAGCCTGGCTAAAGCAAAGAAACGCGGATATTGGCGTCGGTTCGTGAACGAGACGTCGAGGGAGACATCGATGAGCACCCTTTGGAACACAGCCCGAAGAATGCGGAATCGCGTAACGGTCAACGAAAGCGAGGAGTCTTCAAGTTGGTGGATATTTGATTTTGCCAGGAAAGTATGTCCGGACTCTGTTTCTGCGCAAAACTTTGTTCGCGATACGTCTCCGGGTCACGACGCGATAGAATCACCTTTTACGATGGCAGAATTTTCAGTTGCCCTCCTGTCCTGTAACAATAACGCGCCTGGGTAAGATAGAATCAAATTCAACTTGTTGAAGAATCTACCCGGCAATGCCAAGAGGCGCTTGTTGAACTTGTTCAAAAAGTTCCTGGAGCAAAACATTGTACCGCAGGATTGGAGGCAAGTGAAGGTCATCGCCATCCAAAAACCAGGGAAACCAGCTTCTGATCACAACTCTTATAGGCCGATTGCAATGCTATCCTGTATCCGGAAATTGATGGAAAAAATGATACTCCGTCGTTTAGACCACTGGGTCGAATCAAATGGTCTACTATCAGATACTCAATTTGGCTTCCGCCGTGCCAAAGGGACGAATGATTGTCTTGCGTTGCTTTCAACAGATATTCAGCTGGCGTATGCTCGCAAAGAACAAATGGCGTCTGCGTTCTTGGACATTAAGGGGGCTTTTGATTCCGTTTCTATTGACATTCTTTCGGGTAAACTTCACCGACAAGGATTTTCTCCAATTTTGAACAATTTTTTGCACAATTTGTTGTCCGAAAAGCACATGCATTTTACGCACGGCGATTTGGCAACTTTTCGCATTAGCTACATGGGTCTTCCCCAGGGCTCATGTTTAAGCCCCCTTCTTTACAACTTTTATGTAAATGACATCGACGAATGTCTGGCAAATTCATGCACGATAAGACAACTTGCAGACGACAGTGTAATCTCTGTTACAGGAGCCAAAGCTGCCGATTTGCAAGGACCATTGCAAGATTCCTTGGACAATTTGTCTGCTTGGGCTTTACAGCTAGGTATCGAATTCTCTCCGGAGAAGACTGAGATAGTAGTTTTTTCTAGGAAGCATGAGCCTGCTCAGCTTCAAACACAATTAATGGGTAAAACGATTTCTCAGGTTTTGGTACACAAATATCTTGGTGTCTGGTTCGACTCTAAAGGCACCTGGGGTTGTCACGTGAGGTATCTGATGAAAAAATGTCAACAAAGATTGAATTTTCTTCGTACAATAACCGGACAATGGTGGGGTGCCCACCCAGGAGACCTTATAAGGCTTTACCAAACAACGATACTGTCTGTTATTGAGTACGGGTGTTTCTGCTTCCGCTCCGCAGCAAACACACATTTGATCAAACTGGAGCGAATACAATATCGTTGTTTGCGTATCGCCTTGGGTTGCATGCAATCGACCCATACGATGAGTTTGGAGATCTTAGCTGGAGTACTACCATTGAAAAACCGCTTCTGGAGCCTTTCTTCTCGTATTCTAATCAAATGTGAGGTCTTGAACCGTCCCGTGATTGAAAATTTTGAAAGGTTAATCGAACTTAATTCTCAAACCCGTTTTATGACATTGTATTTCAATCACATATCCCAAAATATTAACCCTTCTTCGAATATTCCAAATCGTGTCGACTTATCAAAAAAATGTCTCCAGCGAGTTAAGTGAAGATGAAATTATCAGCTATCTAAAGAAACAGAACAACCTTCCTGATCCATGCGACGCGAAAGTGATTCGGTTACAAAAAAACGAACACCGACAAACGACTAGTGTGCTGATGGAAGTTGATGCTTGATTATTTGAATGCCTGATGAAACTTCAACGAGTGTATGTAGACTGGAATCGCTGCTGGGTACAGGAAGATGTGAATGTTAACCGATGCTACAATTGCTCTGCTTACGGACATAAAGCGTCCACATGTGATAAACCTCCGTGCTGCCCAAAATGCGCTGGTGATCACAAAGCAAACGAATGTGAAGCCGATTTCGAGAAGTGCGTAAATTGTGATCAAAGAAACAGGGAACGAAAGTCCCCCTGTGATGAAATTTTTGACATTGTTCATTCAGCATGGAGCTCAAATTGTCCAATTTATCAGAAACGCGCAAATAATGCCAGACAACGGATCGACTATTCCGTCTAGCAATTAACTAGACCCGCTGCCATCTCGGAGGAGGTGTTTCACTCAGTAGAGTTAGTTCGCGTAGCTCATCCACCAGGACGCACTGCTCACAGTACTAAGGGAGTCCCTGAGCCACCCAACCAAGTTCTGCTCCCCGATACATTTTGTCGACGTGTTCGCTCAGCTCCAGATCGTTCCTGCCAACAGAGTCGTCCTGGTCCTTCGGTTGTGGTTGGCGATGGGATCTCCCGTGGACCTTTCTTAGGCAAGTATGCGCTTCCTAGTACAGTCCATCTGCCTGATTCTTTTTCACGTTTTAGCAGCGACGAACCGACTATCAGCAGTGTTCCTGAGCCCGATAGTTCCTGTCAGAATCATTCAATACCGAAACTTACTACACACGACATTGACGCGAATGTTATTCACGCCTACTACCAGAACGTGCGAGGTTTAAGGACTAAACTAGACGACCTGTTGCTTGCATCTAGTGACTGCAATTATGATATAATCATGCTAACAGAAACCGGTTTAGATGACTGTATCGATTCCCTCCAACTGTTCGGATCTGCTTATAACGTCTATCGGTGTGATCGTAGCGCGAGTAATAGCAACAAAAGTAGTTTCGGTGGAGTACTGATTGCCGTTGCTCAAAAGTTCTGTAGTTGGGCGATAAATTTAAACCGTGGTAGTTGTCTTGAACAAGTCTGTGTTTCTGCTGTTATTAAAGGCACGAAGTTATTGCTTACTGCAGTCTACATCCCTCCCGATAGAAGCAAAATTGTTAGGTTCATTGACGAGCATATTTTGTCGATGCGCGAATTATGTGACAAAGGTTCTCTGAACGACAGAGTTCTCATTTGCGGTGATTACAACCAGCCGCAAATTTCCTGGTTTAATGGAGAGAATGGAGTGCAATGTGATAGTTCTCTTCCGCTTCATGTTGCTAGTGCTGCCGTCATCGATGGATTCGAATTCCTGAACTTGAAACAAGTCAATACACTGCGTAATAATCTGGGGCGTATACTCGACCTTGTTTACTGCCTGCCAGAACAAGAAATCTCAGTGCATTTAGCTATTGCTCCGCTGCTTCCCGTTGATCCTCCCCACCCGCCACTGGAGTTAATTCTACCAATACCGGCTTGTTTCGTTGATGTTCCTGCGGCTTCTGTTGGTATGGCACCTCATAACTATCGTCGAATCAACTTTGATGCACTTGCTGGATATCTTTCTGCATTGGATTGGGTAGCCTTGTTGGACGAATTGGACGTTGATGATATGACATTGCGTTCTTGCGATGCTATTTGCAGTTGGTGAGACGATAATCTGCCGAGAACTAGACCTCCTAAAGTTCCTGCTTGGGGTAATGGTGAACTGCGAAGGTTGAAACGATATCGTAACGCAAGACAGAGACTGCTCCGCAAACAACGAACACTCTTCAATAGACGTGCTTTTAAATATGCAAGTGATGCGTTCCGTAGGCTGAAAAGTTCTCTCTACAAATCCTATGTATTGCGGACGCAATTCAGTTTGCGATCTAACCCTAAAAGCTTTTGGACATTTGTGAACTCAAAGAGGAAAAGCACTTCAATTCCTTCTAGTGTGTTCTTGGGCGGCACAGACTCTTCGACTGTCACGGAATCTTGCGAATTGTTTGCTGATCACTTTTCTTCTGTGTTTGCCAATGGTTGTACAACACAGTCTGAAGCTGAATTAGCTGCAGCTGGTGTACCTGTTGGTGCTGTTGACATGGATATTTTCGAAATCACCCCTGCTATGGTCATTGCTGGTGCTAAGAAGTTGAAAAGCTCCTACTCTCCTGGTCCCGACGGCGTTCCAGCTATTATTTTCTGTCGCTGCGCTACTGCTCTTGCCGTGCCCCTCAGTCGGATTTTTACTAAATCGTTTGAACAACAAAAGTTTCCAGCGCTGTGGAAACAATCTTTCATGTTTCCGATACACAAGAAGGGAGACAAACGTGACGTAAGGAACTATAGAGGAATAACCAGCCTTTCTGCCGGGTCTAAGCTCTTCGAAATCATCGTCCACAGTGTTATTCTAAACTGCACTAGAAGCTATATTTCAGTTGATCAGCATGGTTTTATGCCGGGTCGTTCAGTGTCGACCAACTTGATCGAATTCACAAGCACCTGTATCTCACAGATGGAAGCTGGATCGCAAATTGACGCTGTTTATACAGATATTAAAGCCGCTTTTGACACAGTTGATCATCGAATACTTTTACATAAGCTTTCTAAGCTCGGTATGTCTGAGAGACTAACTTCTTGGCTGAGCTCGTATCTTTTAGGCCGCACCTTGAGTAATAAGCTGGATTCCGCAGTTTCACGGACATTTAGCAACACTTCCGGAGTCCCTCAGGGCAGTAATCTTGGTCCATTGCTGTTTGCTTTATACTTCAATGACATTGCCATTTTGCTAGGAGCCGGGTGCGTATTGGTATATGCCGACGATCTGAAGATCTACCTTGTTGTGAATTCTGTCCAGGACTGCCAACGCCTGCAAGCACTGTTGGACACGTTTGCTGAATGGTGTAACAGAAACAAGCTCACAATAAGCATCGCTAAATGTATGGTCATAGCATTCCATCGTTGTCATGTGCCCATTTCTTTTAATTACCAAATAAATGGATGTGTTCTCGATCGCGTAGATCAGATCAGCGATCTTGGAGTTTTGTTGGATCATAAGCTCACTTTCAATCAACATTATACTGCTGTCATATCCAAAGCCTCGAAACAACTTGGTTTCATCACCAAAATTGCTCGAGACTTTACAGATCCATACTGCTTGAAAGCATTGTATTGTGCATTAGTTCGGCCAATCCTTGAAAATGCCTGCATCGTCTGGAATCCTTATAACCTGTACTGGAAGAACAGAATAGAACGCGTTCAACGAAGGTTTGTTCGTATCGCTCTGAGACATTTACCCTGGAGTAGACCCAATAATCTTCCCTGCTACGAAGACCGTTGTAAGCTGTTGGATTTGGATACACTGGAGAGTCGGCGAAAGATTCAACAAGCTACCTTCATAGCCAAGCTGCTGAACAATGAACTTGATGCCCCGGTTTTGCTTTTTCACCTTGATTTTCGAGCACCAAGTAGACTGCTTCGTTCGTCAAACTTACTGACAACTAGGTCTCATCGGACCTTGTACGGCTTTTTTGAACCACTGACGTCATGCATCCGTACCTTCTCGTTGGTCGAAGATTTATTCGATTTCGGAAATGTTTCCTCACGTGCTTTTGGCAAAATAATCTCAAGGTCTGGGATGTTGCAATAGTTTTAGATTTAAGATTTTCATGTGGATAATATCAAAATTGTCAGATGAATCGACCAAAATACAAATACAAATACAAATACAAATACTTCTGATTCTACTGTGTTTTTTGATACATCCATGATAGAAGAAACTCGTGGAATCCCGGATCATTTACGCGTGCAGCAGATCCCTAAAATTTTTTCCAATAAATATCGAAACATCAACTGCGACAATATGTACTACACTGACGGATCACTTCTTGATGGGTCCACTGGCTTCGGTATCTTCAATAACAATTTCACCGTCTCCCATAAGCTCGATAATCCTGCTTCTGTTTACGTCGCAGAATTAGCTGCAATTCAGTACACCCTAGGGATTATCGAAAAAATGCCCACGGACCATTATTTCATCTTTACGGACAGTCTCAGTTTCACTGAGGCTCTCCGATCGATGAAAGATGTTAAGCACTCTCCGTATTTCCTGGGGAAAATACGGGAACATCTGAGTGCTTTATCCAAAAAATCTACTCAAATTACCTTAGCGTGGGTCCCTTCTCACTGCTCGATACCGGGTAATGAGAAAGCGGACTCTTTGGCTAAGGTGGGCGGAACAAACGGTGATATTTATGAAAGACCAATTGCCTTTAATGAATTTTTTGCATTTGTACGTCAGAATACGATCATCAGTTGGCAAAATTCTTGGACCAAGGGGGAACTGGGAAGGTGGTTACATTCCATAATCCCCAAGGTATCGACGAACCCGTGGTTCAAGGGGTTAAATGTAAGTCGGGATTTCATTTGCGTGATGTCCCGGCTTATGTCCAATCACTATAGATTTGACGCGCATCTCCGTCGTGTTGGGCTCGGGGAGAGTGGTATCTGTGCCTGTGGTGAAGGTTATCACGACATAGAGCACGTTGTTTGGTCATGCCCTGTACACCGTGACGCCAGGTCTAGATTAATAGCTTCCCTGCAGGCCGAAGGTAGGCAGCCGGCTGTTCCTGTTCGTGATGTCTTGGCGAGCCGTGACCTATCCTACATGTCCCTTATATACGTTTTCCTGAAATCCATCCACGCCCCAGTTTAGTCCTATCCCCTTCCGCCTACATCCAACCAAACGACAAGAACACGTTAAGACCCCGGATCCGGAAACAGCAATCAGACCCGCACGATACTCTCAAGGCCCGAGCAGCGGAACAAATTTGTACCTGTAAGCTGCTTACCTATGGCAATGAAAACCATCAAACAGCAAACCTGTGCTTTTAATGCAAAATATTCTAGCTTTAAGTTAGATTTAGTTTCAACTCGTAGTCGGCAGCGAGGATAAAAAATTTGCTTTTAGTTATTAAGATACTTTAGAAAGTAAGCTACCAGATATAATTGGCGCCGTTTAACATTGAATTGTATTTGTGCCGTGTCAAATAAACTATAGATGAAGAAAAAAAAAAATAACAATTTTCAATAGTAGGGAAGCGAAAGGCTTCGGCAGGTTTTCTGTAGCAATCTTAACCACTGCCGAAGCCGTTCGCTACCTACAATAGTTCAAATAATCAAATTACAATTGTCTGTATTTGGGGGCTCATGCGTGGATAATTTTCAATTGATTGATACAAAAATGACGGGAATGCGATGGAAACTAAGCGGCTTATAAGCATTAAAAAACACAAATTTTGTCCCCTTTTCCGTTTTTATATTTTTATTTTCACCCCAATGTAGCCGATCTTCCTGAGAAATGTAGTTCTACGTAAAAAAACAATTTATTATGCTCAACTTCAGTGATGTTTCAAGATAGTTTACAGTTCCAAATTTCCGCTAGCGAAATTTGTCAGAAAACCTGGTTGGAGAACACACAGGTATTTCACCAATGTGCAGTTTACAGTTCATGCGAAGCGAATACAACCATCATCTAACTGATTGGGGAGCGGGGGTGATAGATGCAACCGAAAGATTATTCAAATCGATCAAGTTACTGCCGCGGCTTGCAGAATTACGTACACACAGCTGTTTAAATTGAACAGCATTCGTTGGCACAGCCGGCACATTATTTAGTTTTTCGGCAAAATAGACACGAATTCTTCTACCGCCTAATTTATCTTTACAGGCGGTACAAATAAGCATTGCCTTCCCTTGTGCGAACAAATCCTTGTGGGCACGACCGTTAATTTCACAACATTGCTAGCCGATGTGACAAAAGGCATCGCAGAAACCGCGGGGCACTGGTTTCAAATCATTAATAGACAGATAACACTCGCCGCACAGCTTCTTATCCATCAATTCTAGCAGCAATCGTATGTTCTCTGCCCCAGTTGTTTCAGTTTCAACCGCACTTGATAATACTGTGTTGAGTAAATTTATGCAACCGGACACTCGTCTTATGTTTTATCAACACGTTCACTCGCGAAAATCTTGTTTTGCACATGAAATACGCTAGTCCACCTACGGTATTAATCACGGTTTCTAAACTTGCAATCACTGAGCATACCGGCGCACAGTTTGACAGATATGTGTTACGTTTTTAGCAGTCATGAGTCGTATTTATAAAAACGCTCTGAGTAGCTCATGATATTCAGAGTCCAACCCATGGTATCATGAGTCATAACTCATGATTCTATGAGTCCATGCGACAGCGATGTGTTACGCTAATAATAGCGATGAGTCACATTCTTGAAAACGCTTTTCATAGCTCATGATATTCGGGGTTGACATCATAATATCATGAGTCTTTGGTCATGATTCTGTCGGAAAACAACATTCATGATTTCATGACCTGAAAGGTCATGAAAACGGGAAAATATTTTTACCCGTGTAAAAGTGCTTTGGTGCTGTAATAGTATATTGGTAATAAATGACTGCAAGTAAGTTGAATAGATTACGAAATTTCACTAAGCATTCCCAAATTGTGCATACATGAGGAAGTCATCGGCTAAAAATACACCCCAATTCTCGAAAAGTGTCGATAATTTCAAATGATACAATGCGTTTTGTCGGGATCTAAATAATGTTTAAATGTATTACCCACAATAAATCTAAATGACTTCAAACATGACTTCGCAGCAAGCTTTCCAAAACCAGCTTATCCCTCCGGACTGAAAGGAATTCTCCCATCCCATTGTGCTTTCCATCCTATTGTACAGTCCGAAGCAACCGACAACAGCAACTAATGAAAATGTAAATGGAATTGCGGTTGTACCTAAGATAAGCACGACTGCTTATTGTTGAATCTCATTTTCGAATCAAAGGATAATTGCTACAAACACATGTTTGTGCCATTTCTCTATTCACAAGAAACTATGCCTTCCGGTGGGATGCAGATGTCTGTCTGCTTCACTGCATTCATAACAGTCGCCCACATTGAATTAATCAACTTTTTTCATTTTCTCTATTTCCCCACCGAATACCGCCAATTTTCGCTGCACTGCCGTAGCTAATATCCAACATTTTATGCTTCGGTCATCCCAATTTATAATCTTTTTTTGCCTGCGCATAATTTATTCCACATTTGTCACCACGCCACATGCAAGATTTAAGGGATAGCACCAGGAGGAAAAATCTGTCTTCTTTCGCAGCCTTTCCGCGCTATTCTTCCCCACAGTTGGAGACAGAACTTTTGCTCCGGCCCGGCTGGCTTGCGGTTGACGGGGTACAAATTGATTTTTTGGCTCTAGACGCTTCACATGTTTACCATTCAGCTTTACAGAGCTCGTACTAGTAGGGCAAGAATCTGTATCGAAAAGTAATCTCGAGAAATTTAACATTGCCTTTTAACTACTAACCTAGAGAAGCAATGATAAACTGTTTCTTAATAGCAAGGACAGCTCGGAGACAAAAGGGCACACAAAGAATTCTCAAAATTTCACTTATAACAGACTGTCCGAAAACCCAAAAATGAGTACAATTGCAGGCATGAACAAATTAAGACCGGACGAAGGAAATCCTCCAATGCAATACAAACCGGAGCGTCGGATGGCAATAAATCATGTAAGTTGAGCCATTTATCTTGTCCATTTCGCCACATTTACACTGCTTCCGGG
Source organism: Wyeomyia smithii (assembly GCF_029784165.1). Classification (NCBI taxonomy): domain Eukaryota; kingdom Metazoa; phylum Arthropoda; class Insecta; order Diptera; family Culicidae; genus Wyeomyia; species Wyeomyia smithii. The sequence continues at coordinate 36,072,349 of NC_073696.1, forward strand.
ACCAGCAGCGGCATCGACGTAAGGTCTGTCATGAATCGCCATAAAGGAAATCCCCGCTAAATTCGGCCTTTTGTTGGCTGTCCCGGATGTCTCAATTTTTCCGATCAGCTTTGAGATTGGTCGAGTTTACTCTGTAGGAAATAAAGGACTTTTGGGGATTTAAGGCGTAATTAGTGAAACAAAATTTGCCTCTAGCAGTTTGAAGGGAGAGGAGTAGGATAAGCTCAAGCAATTATTCAAAGCAATGCTTGCTGAACACGTGAACTAATATTCATTCGGCAAATTTCGAAATAAGTCTGAATTAGTCAACAACGTTGCTCGCGTTAGAAACGTTTATGTGCTAGAATATTTAAAAAGAAAACTCGATCGCTTTTATATGCATTTGATTGCTAATACAGCGTGAATGTTAAAAACAGTACTCATTGTTATACTTTCATTATCGTTCGATTTTCTCGTCGATTTTCTTGTTCGGAAACAATTGTAGAGATAGTAAAAAATAAATTTATGTTCCTGCAGGTAATGCATTCTTTTATCTTGTAAATCGCTTATTCAGAGTGATGTAAAGTTTCTCTCCCATTCGTAGTTTGCAAGACATTGTTTATTTCCTTTCACCCTGCCTTCACAATGTAACAGATGTGTCCAAAAGTCCAAATACTGGCTGTCTAAAAAAAGAACAAAAGCTTTTACAATTTTAATAATAAATGAGAAGTGAGTAACCAATTTGGAAGAATGCTGCGATCTTGTCTAATCAAATTCAAATCTGTCAAGTGAGTGTCGCGAGTGGCATGAGAAAGCGTCGCCATATTTACGAATCTAAAAGTATCGCTTATAATTTTTCGGTCAATTTTACGGCCTCGACAAGGTTTACACATTTTTGAAATATTTTATTCAGCTAAATTAAACATGAACCTTTTATAAGGACAGAATAAATTAAGCCGAAACTCCTTGCAAGGCTGTATATTTATAACTTTGAATTTCAATACATTACTTTAAAACTATTTCCTACAGTGATGCAAATTGCAAAACCTAAACCAAGCCGAATACAGACTCTTGGCACTTTTCACTTTAATTTTCAAGAATCCTGTCATGTCGCTAGTCACATCCTTCAGCCGGGCAAATCGAATTTTTATTAATCCCGCGATAGACATTCGTACCCGGGGTATGAAACGGATTGCAAACATTATGTACACACTTGGGCGTTAATGGAATTTCTCAATATCCCGCCGGCCGCGATCAGATTCGGTTGGTTGCGCCGGGGCCCTGCTGCCGTGTAGACATAAAACATCGTAAATGTTTAGTTTCGACTTTTTTCTTCTGCAAAATCAACTACTTTTTTTCTTTCCTCTTCGCTTGTTCCACCGAGTAAAAGTCAAATTTACACCTTAGCCATGTGTGCGAAGCTGAAGTGTAAACAAATCCAACGGGATTCGTTTGTTTGTCGAGCGATCGCTGGGATGGGAAGCATATTGTAAAGTTCACCTCATGGCATTGGCATCATCAACCTTTTGGGAGAAAAACAAAGTGAAATAAAAAAAATGAAAAGATTGCATCCAAAAATGCAAATATAACTTGGTAAACATTGAGGACATTGTAAATATTTCATGCAGATTTGATGATGTAATTCAATGCATCCGAAAAAGTTTTTCCCATGACTCAACTTATATGCTTTTTGTAATCAGTGCAAAAACTGATACAAATCCTAGAGCAACGTAAGCTGCGATAATCACAGGTTGGTAAATTGGTTAAACACCGCAAGCCACAGCTGATTATCGCTGCAACGCGCGTAGCTTCTAGATCCCGTCGTCACTGGTAATAGCCAGCATGACTAATGTAACCTGATTCAGTTGGTAATAGACCACAAAGATGGTACCCCCGTTTATCGTTTGTTTATTTCCCTTGCACCGAGCACAGTGCTGACACAGCTGGAACTGAGTGCACCCGCTGCGTTTGCCTTTCGTATAACATCCCCCCCTTCCCCCTCTTTCCTTTTTTTAGGTTGGATCACTAGCCGTCGGACGCGAACAATTCAGCACAAATGTGTATGCGAAGGAGACAAAACGATAAATGGCATCCGGCTGAATCGAATAAATTATGTCCGTTTTTAGTCGCTGTTCCTTTCACTTCTTGTTGTAATCAGTCGCACTTGCGAGGACAGGATGAGTGCTACTAACCGGGGCTCTGGCTTTAGCTAAATAAAATTGTTTCTTTCCCCACACGAAAAAAAGACCGACACTGCTGATGTTGATGAAGTGATGTTGCTGGTTTGTGGGCGGAAAATTGTCTGAACCCTGAAGTTGAGAGTTTGGGCCATACCTACTGCTGTTATTAACACTTTTAATCGTTCCCATTTAAGCAGTCTAGAAGCTTTACGCGAGTTGTTTTGGTTTGTTATAGTGCGGTAAGCAACCCGGAACGATTGGGGTAACTTGCCACTCCTTTTTCGTTTTTTCACTCTATTTGGAGGACATGACCGGAAACGACCCAAGAACGTCGGAGTGTTAATCCTTTCCCTTGCGAAGCGTCGATGCCTGTGGCCATAAACGGATAAAGGGTGGGTTGTGTTTTGTTTGTCCGCTGGCTAGTTTACCGTTCATCATTTAAAGATCAACAGAGCCTGTGCTTGCAGAGAATCCATTCCTATCTCCTATAGTGCCGGGTTGAATGTTGACGTTTCAAAACCGAATTTTCATTTTAGAAACCCAATTTGGAATAAAGTATCTAAGCGGATTGCAGCTAGATGATGCGTTTGGTGTTTAGTGAAAGTGCTTGAGTTTTATCATGTCAACGCTTGAATTGGATGATAAAATAGTCTGTCAATGCACTTTGATCCCCATATAGAATTTCTATTCAAGATGTATTGCACATACTTTTGGTGTCCCACAAGGGAGTATTCTAGAGCTTTTTATGTTTATAGTGTTATAGAATTATTTGTTGGTGACACTGTTTTGTTTATGATATCTAACAATTGAATTGATAAATTGCGGTATCATTAATTGAACACGTAGTTTGGGCGTGTGTTTCCGCGAATTCCGTGACGCCAGATCTCTACTTTTAGACTCCCTCAGGGCCTGAGGAATACAACCCTACGTCCCAGTTCGTGACATTCTGGTTCAGCGAAACATAACATACATGATGCTGATTTATGGCTTCTTGAAACGCATCAGAGTGCCCATTCAACAACAATCACAGATTGAAAAAACCATGCTAGTTTTAGTTTTAGCACAGACAAACAAACGTACCACGGAATTCATTTTCGTGGATCAAAATAAAGGTCAATCAGAAAGCCTGAAAGTTTATTTTCTGCGGAATATGTCAGATAGGTGTCGCACAAGTTATTCGGAACCACAATTTTCTTAGAATTTTATATGAAGTGGTACGTCTGTTCGTCTGTGGTTTTAACTTTAGCTCGTAGTCGGCAGCGAGGATAAAAAATGACCATGACTTAAAAGAAACCCTGGAAATTAAATTTGTTGGCTCCGTTAAACATTTTTTGTATTGTGCCGTGTCAAATTAACGTTAAGCAAAAAAAAAATTGATGTAATAGCACTTTGAAACGAAATAGAAATTACAACAGTGAAAATGATCACATGGTTCTTGCAATAGATACAGTTTTTCCAAGATATATAGTAAAATAATTCATAAATGGGTCAATCTTAAACTAAGTTTCTAATTCGAAGTGCATGTTTAACTGAAAAACATTTACGTTCTTGAAGCTTAGAAATGTAACTAAATACATTCAAAAAACAAAAGAACTGAACGTTTTCACCGATATACCACAAAAACCTGTAAAAAGCAGAAGACGAGCAGCTGCGATCTACTGGATCATTTTGAGAATCTGGCAGGATGAACAAATAAAATACTGCCTAATGACTGATCAGAAGTCTTTATCGACCATCGACTCAATTGCAGAATATAGTCATCACGTTGCCAAATTCAGCGTACAAAGTGCTCTCCCGTATACTGTTTTTGAGATTCAGACCATTGGCAAAACCTTTTGGCTTTGAAAACCAAGCTGGTTATCAAGAGGGACACTTTACGACAGATCAAATCTTCATCCTGTGACAGGTTCTAGTTATGTTTCGGGAATACATCCTGCAAACTCACCATCTGCTTGTTGATTCCGAACCAGCGACCGACTCCGTCAAGCGAAATGAGCTGTGGCAGATTTTTTCTGAATGACGCTGGAAAGATCAACATCATGTGATAGCTGGTCGCTTTAGTGACGTTGAATGATTTTAAAATTTCAAATGCTTCTTGGCGGAGCCGTGAAGTCAAATCACGATTGCAAATAGGAGTTTCTACGGACTACGCAACCAGCTGAAGTCCTTTTCTTCTGCAGTCTCGTACAAAACTGGCGCTGCCAATAATGCTGATCCTCCCGTTTGTCCTTTATTGTCGTGAATCATGGACGCTAAAGCAAGACGATTGACGAGTACTCGGTTTTTTAGCATGAGGGGCTGCGTTCGATACTTGGCTAAGATGGAGTGTAGCGGAGACGCATGAATCACGAGTTGTGCTAAGTGTACAAATATACTGACACAGTTAAGGTGATGCAATGCGGCAGGTAGGTTGTTGTGATTCCTGTGGTCGACTCAGCACTGGGGCACGGTGTATCGTTGTACTTATTCTACAACATGCGAAATGTGCCAAAAATAATATCGATAACGAATTCTCTTAACTAATCTAGTTGATCGAGACCGCTGTTAGCCCTCCAGGCTAGCGTGCGATATTGTTTTGTTTAAGTGGGGCATGTAGCCAGAATGCCTGACGTAAGAGCCGGCAATACTACTTTCAGCAGAGAACCAAGTAGAGGTCAAAGCCGCACGAGCTGCTGTCTTTCGAGGAGATTGCAGAACGGCTACTCAAGAACGATAAACCTGGGCATCTACTATTCGTTCGGCATTGAACCGCTAGAGGGATTGTTGCCTCAACCCTATCCCGCGTACAGCAACTGTAATTGTAATGACCTTATCTTGACAGCAAAATAGTTTGTTGAGACTACTTTGCTCTACAAAATACTACATACTCTTCCAGCTTGACATATCAAAATTTGAACTGTTATCAAAAGAAATTGCAGAAGAAAGTCTGAAATAAAAAATGGAAAAATAATGTGTGTTTTTAACCACCGTTTTCAAACATGTATTATTCGATTTCATAAAAGAGGAAACGAAATTGGCAGAGCTATTATTTCGTCCACAAAAACGAGAAACTTTTGTTTCTTTTCCTTTGGATCACATATTATTATATGGTTCCTCAGAGCATGATCACTTCACGCCAGGTGTTGTTTTCCTATATTCCATCCGAAATGTTTCATCAAATGAGCATGAGCATGAGCATGAGCATAATTGACCGCCCGCGGTTGCTACTCCGTTATTGCCAGATCAGCTGTAGTTACACAGAGAACCAGCAGATGATGCTTGGGACTAACATGCATCCTCAATGTGTAAAAACTGAGGACCCTAATCTTCATATTGGGCAATACCAGCACCGGCCGCATCCAAATGCAGGTCAATGAAGGAGTGTGTATGGGAACATGTTGACGTGATACCCGCTTTACTGGAAGCCGAGAACACCTCTGCACTTCCACGAGAAATCACGGGGATATTGGAGAAGAGGGCAAGGTTTACAGCATGGTTCGTTTTGGTAAACCGCTTGCTGAGTTCGAGTGCCGGGTTCTTAATAACAAATATCGCGCCTACGAGTTCGTTATATCGGCCGCGAAAGTCGTAATGCGATCCTAATTTATTCTGTTTGCTGATGTATCACCGTAAAAACAAAGCGCACCCAAGTCATATTACCAATTTGAAAAAAAATCATCTATGCGGGCATCTCCTCGTGAAGTCACTATATCACTACCGAGCGATATAATTTGAAGTAGAGTACTTCTCTCAGGAAGTTCGGCTACATAGGGATGTGAAATGAAAATCTAAAACCGAAAAAAGTTAAAAATATGTCCAATTTCAAATGCTAATAAATCGGTTAGTATTCGATGGATTTCCTTCGTTCTTGCAGCAATAGATTGGAAAATCTTCTAAGATTCTTCCCAAAATAAGATAATTGTGATTTTATTATTCACACTATTGTACTATTGAAAATAGTCAAGCCTTGTCAAAACGAAAAATTCGACCTCTGGTTGGTCGTTATATGCTTGCTTCCCAAGCACGGTTGACAGGATCATATACCTTGCAATTGAAAACATGCTATTTGGCCTATATAAGAGCCTGTTTCAGCCGGAGACGCTCATAATAGTTCTAGACAGCGACAACAGCAGTCATCCTTCCTTAGCAGCAGCACTAGCCCTGTGGTTGGTCACCACGTCTCAGGAGCAGCGCGGTTCTTCTCAGCGGGTGTCGTAAGACTGCCATTATTCCCCCCGTGTTGGGGCAGCATGAAGATTGCCATCAGGAAATCCAATTTCGGAAATCAAAATGCCTTTTTCAAGGCAAATAAACAAGTCATTGAAAGTTAATAATTTTTGTCAACGCAAGCAAGCATTCTGTGTTGCATCCTAGCAATTCAAATTTGTCGCACCCGTCTAATTTACTGAATGTGAAATAGCTTCCACAGTGCATGTTGTCCGTGTATCTTAATTTCACCAATGTTAGGGCAGCTCAAAGGTTGTAATTAGCAACCGATTTTGAACCGCAACATGCTTTTTTCAAGGCAAATAAAAAAATAATTGAAGGTTAATAATTTTCTGGCATCAACACAAGCAGACATTCTGTGCGGGATGCCACAAATTCTGTTGAAGTTGTCTAATTTTTACTTTATTTAGTAAACTCCCCACTGTAGGGGCAGCGCAAACGCTGCGATCAGCATAACCGACATTGCATAATAAACTGCCCTGTTAGAACGCATTTACAAAAGCAGTTAGTTCGTCTATGCAGAGCTAATATGAATATGAGTCGATTCAATCAATCAGCATAAACAGGATTTCGTCGTCTCCGAGCTGCCAAGTTGCAACATGATGCAACACGCAACAGCGAGCAAACGAAATCGCTTGATGTTACAAACCGCAATAAGATACGGGTTAAAACCGTTGCGTGTGTGAGAGCACCATCGGTGTTTATTCGCTGGATACACTATCTACTGTCTACTGAACGCAATAATCTGCTTACATGCGACACGGGGACGGGAACATTTTCTTCAACGAAGCTGCGCAACACGACACAAAACATGTTATTTTGTTGCTTCAATGAGAGTGCTATCGGTCCGGCTCGACAAGAAATCATTTTTGTGCATCCGTGCTACGAAACTGAGGAAAAACTTTAGAAACTGAAAAAAGAGGTGGAGCTTATCAAATGATCGCTCTGAGCCGGAATGAAGTCACACATATTTTTCAAGTTATGTCATTCCACCACGTACGAAAAATAATTCATTCCTATTTTCATCCCTATATAAGAGCCTGTTTCAGCCGGAATCGCTCATAATAGTTCTGAACAGCGACGACAGCAGTCCTCCCTTAGCAGCAGCGGGAGCGAGCAGTGGGTACCATCGATAGCGGATAGCGGCCACAACTGTGGCATGGCTGTGGATAAGCGTAGCAGTTTCAGCGGATCTCACCATCGATAGCAGCAGGTACAGCGGATACCAATGGCGGCCACAACTGTGGCATGGCTACGGATAGCGTTGCAGTTGCTCAGCAGTTAGGCCAGCGTATAGCGGCCACAACTGTGGCGTGGCTATGCATAGCGTAGCATCAGACAGCGACAACAGCAGTCGTCCTTCCTTAGCAGCAGCACTAGCCCTGTGGTTGGTCACCACGTCTCAGGAGCAGCGCGGTTTTTCTCAGCGTGTGTCGCCAGACAGCCATTATTCCCCCCGTGTTGGGGCAGCATGAAGATTGCCATCAGGAAATCCAATTTTGGAAATCAAAATGCCTTTTTGAAGGCAAATAAACAAGTCATTGAAAGTTAATAATTTTTGTCAACGCAAGCAAGTATTCTGTGTTGCATCCTAGCAATTTAAATTTGTCGCACCCGTCTAATTTACTGAATGTGAAATAGCTTCCACAGTGCATGTTGTCCGTGTATCTAAATTCCCCCAATGTTAAGGCAGCACAAAGGTTGTAATTAGCAACCGATTTTAACCGCAAAATGCTTTTTGAAGTAGAATACTTCTCTCAGGAAGTTCAGCTACATAGGGATGTGAAATGAAAATCTAGATCCGAAAAATGTGAAAAATATGTCCAATTTCAAATGCTAATAAATCGGTTAGTTTTCGATGGATTTCCTTCGTTCTTGCAGCAATAGATTGGAAAATCTTCTAAGATTCTTCTTAAATGAAGATAATTGTAATTTGATTATTCAAACTATTGTACTATTGAAAATAGTAAAGCCTTGTCAAAATGAAAAATTTGACCTCTGATTGCACGGTCGACAGAATCATAGACCTTGCAATTTAAAATATGCTATTTGGCTTATATAAGAGCCTGTTTCAGCCGAAGCTGCTCATATTAGCTCTAGACAGCGACAACAGTAGTCCTCCCTTAGCAGCAGCAGTAGCAGTGCAGTGGATACCAGCGATAGCGGATAGCGGCCACAGCTGTGGCATAGCAATGGGTAGCGCACTAGTTGCAGCGAATCTCAGCATCGATACAGCTGGGCCAGCTGATGCAGGGACAGCGGATACCAATGGCAGCGTATAGCGGCCACAACTGTGGCATGGCTACGGATGGTGTAGCAGTTGCAGCGGGTATCAGCATCGATAGCAGCTGATGCAGTGAGACACTTTAGTAAAATGCAGTCTCTGTGCGATAGCGGGCACTAGTAAATGTATTCAATGAAAAGTTGACTCGTTTTGACAACACATGAGCCGTCTAGTTTTGAGTGTTAAATCAGTTGTTTATTTTATCACAAGGAATACTTTATTCGCACTGTCAGTGATAACGGTGACCGGTATCTTATACGATATTCCGATATAAATTAATTTTTCGCGTAACCAAAATTTAAAAATTGTCAAGCCCCAATCATGACAAGCAACTTGCTATAATATTGAAAATGATCAATCCTTGTTGAAGCGCAAAATTCGATTGATCTGATTAGTCAACGTTTATTTACTAGAAATAATGACTGACAGGCAAGCAGCCGGGTTATCTTTCTTGTAAAAGTATTCTACTTCAACCTTGCGGTCGTGGCTTTGCACACAACCCTCCTGTGATTTTTTATATTTCAGTTGACTACAAAATCTTACAAAAATTCGATCCGCGGAAACACACACCCGACAAATATCAAGTCGCTCTGGTCTTAACGTATTCATTCAGTTATCTGACCTAAGGTTTAATTTTAATCTGTTTCATTTATTTACTGATTGATATCTGAAAAGTTACGAATGACTAAAAAAATTGGAGTCATTAACTAAAGAGCAGTGGTGGGCACCGCTAACTGAAAATTTAGCGACGCTAATCGCTAAGCCGCTAATCGGAAAATTTAGCTCGATAATCGCTAAACGCTAAACGCTAAACCCACATTAGCGAACCTTTCGCTAATCGCTAGCTAACCTATTAATATGTAAATAATCACATCGCTTTATTCATTGCTCGTGTTTTGTATGTTACGGACCACTTAGATCTTTTGTGGCAAAACAAACGAAAACAATTACTTTTTAAAGCTATTTACAATAAGAGGTTCACAAAAAGGTGTTCATATTTCATTTTGTAAAAACAAGGAGTTACAAAAGTTATGCAGCTTGCATTTAAATTAATACTCTTAAGAATTTTTTCATAAAAATTCAATTATTATCTGAATCGAAGAGTAGAACCAAAGTTGTCGTAATTTCCAGTGCATTGCAATTTACAAAAGTTCTTGGTGTGCCGATAATTCAATCTACCATCAACCTTGAGCTTGTTTTTTAAAAGGCTCCTGTGGCTTGTACGATAACTGGAGCTCCATTCTAGAGTAAAAAGACTGACTTGCACTTGTGTCGTAAAGAGAGGAACTCTAGACAATTAAGACCATTGAACGTTGTTTGAATGAAACATACGTTCCAAAAGTAACTTTCGCATTAAAGTATGTTCATCTGCCGAGGCAATTTATATTCGCCATCAGCAATTCTCAGTTTTTCTAAATAGTTCTATTGTCGTTTCTTTACAAAATTTAGCGGATTAGCGATTAGCGTTTCGAAGGCCAATATTTTAGCGACGCTTCGCGAGTTTCGCTAACCAGCTCAAAAAATAGTGAAATCGTTAAACCGCTATCTAAAATTTAGCGACGCTAATTAGCGATTAACGAATTAGCGGAATGGTACCCACCACTGCTAAAGAGAAACTAAATAAATAAAAAATAAATGGACGGGACAAAGTATGCTGTTGTAATTCAAAGCCTCCAGCGAATTTTATACGAGCTAACGAATTTTCCGTGCATAGTGTACCGATATGGAAGCTATCAAGCTCGACGAATTCATAGTATTATCTCGTAAATACTATGCGCACCGTGGACACGGGTAACGGGAAAAGTTCCTGAAAATCCGGTAACTTTCGCGTAGAGTAGGTGAGGGTACGTCTGATCACGATTCACCTTGATAAGTTATGCGATCGTATCTATAATTAATAATCTTTAATTACACCGACATATTAAAGTATTTGAAATCGGCTTAAACTGACAGTAAAAATGCTGTTACATGTTCGTGATTTGTTTTATAAAATATACAAATTTGTTTAAAATTTACTTTATGTATGGGGAAACGAAGCAAAAATATTTTTTAAGTCGCGAATAACACGGAACGGTAATTCTTTACAATAAACGATAAATCTGTACGCGATTATTACTTAGATAAAATGTTGGTTTTTCGGGATCGGGATATCACTACAATAGCCGCCGCGAGGACAAGGATAATAACAGCGCGGTTGTCGTCATTGTTGATGTAAGAGAGAATAGTCCTAAAAAAAATTAAAATTTTGGCATCATTCATGCATCCAAAGCTCGAAAATTTTATAAAAAGCGTAGAGGCATCAATATCAATACAACATTATTAATGCATTTGAAAACACTAGAGCAATCATTATAGGTTCTATCGTTTCAGACATGTATTATGCAGATCTTTGAAAATTTACCGAAATTTTAAAATTTTTGCCCGAGAGCAAAAACAAAATATTCAAAAGCTAGAAAAGTCATAAATAGAGATAAAAAGCGAATGCATAACAAGATTATGTCATCGCATAAGTTTCAATTCATCTGTTTTGTTTGTTTAATCAAAAGCTAGGAAACCCTAGAATAAAGGCGTAAAATTTATTCGGTTGGAGTTTTGATTTCGTGAATCAAAACTACAAGCTACATATACTGCACATTCATAAAAAAAATCCGCAGCTCAGGCAAGCCTGTGTATGTGTTATAAATGTTATACGTTGTAGGCTATATCAAGTGTGAAGCGAAACTGTATACTTAGCAGAATAGTTCGTTGGCTGTTGCTCTTTCGCTTGCTCTCCCAGGCCAATTAACAGGGTATGGGGCTTCGCCCTTGCCGCTTCGCACCGATATCATTTTTTCTAATGCATCACACATGGCGCCGCAATGTTCCGCTCACTATCACACTCTAATAGCATCAACAATTGTTACCAGGCTCTTCATTCGCCGGAACCACAAACTCTGCACAGCAAAATCACATAACATTTACACATAATCCGAACCATCACCCGCGACGCAAAGAATCCAAAAACACAAGAATTCTCAACTGCACAGTTTTCATACTTTAATTTACTGCCATCTTCCGACTTTTGTCACCATTCGTTGTTTTGCTTTCGTCTCGATTAGACGCAAATTGTTCAGCTCTGCTTGATTCGCAAAATAAGAATACACGAGTTATCGTACGGGTGTTTTTTTTTGTCGATTAGTTTTTGTGCTGTGCGATAACAATAGCCTGCAGTATATCGGCAGAAACATCTTCTGCACACTGGTAGGGGCAGGCTACCCCGCCAGTGATCTGATACGCAGCTGATATATCAGCAAGAATAATTCTCCCGCACCGCTGTTACCCCGCTAGCAGCACGGACCACCATACGATCGAGCGAGTGGAAGTCAACTACAAGTGGCATCTACAAGGCCACTGTGTCACAACGCGAAGCTGGATCGTCACTGTTTGTTCTGCGGAGACACTCGATTGATCCTACTATCAGCCGAGAGGTCGTGACTTAGACGTTCGGTGAAGTATTCACTTTAGAATTTTTATCATTATTGATATTATTACTATCAGTATTATTATTATTATTATTAGTATTATTTCTATTGTTATTGTTATTAGTATTACTGTCTGTGTATTCCGGCCCATTAAAAACCTTTGAATATAATTCAAATAGGCAAAGACCTGGCAAAACAGTTTTCGGCCGTAACCGAGATTACGAAGGTGAGGCGGAACAAACTGCGAGTTGTCGTGAGTAGCTTGAAGCAAGCAAACGAAATTGCTAGCTACGAGCTCTTTACAAGGGAGTACCGCGTGTACATCCCTGCCAAGGACGCGAATATCGACGGTGTGGTTACCGAAGGTAGCCTCTCGGTCGATGACATTTTGCGTCACGGGGTTGGCTGCTTCAAGAACCCCCTGATTCAAGATGTAAAGATACTGGATGTCAAGCAATTGCATTCAGCATCCATCGAAGAAGGGAAGAAGAAATTCCTCCCTTCGGATTCCTTCCGTGTAACATTCGCCGGATCCGCACTGCCGAACTACATCTCTTTGGACAAGGTTCGTCTGCCTGTACGCCTGTTCGTACCGCGGGTCATGCATTGCCAAAACTGCAAGCAGTTAGGTCATACAGTCACCTACTGCTGCAACAAGGCACGCTGCAGCAAGTGCGGAGGCAATCATGCTGAGTCCGTTTGCAGTGAGGATACTGAAAAGTGTCTTTACTGCGAGGGAGCTCGGCATGACCTTTCGGCGTGTCCCGCGTACAAACAGCGCGAGGAAAAAATCAAGCGTTCCCTTAAGGAACGATCAAAGCGCTCTTTTGCAGAAATGCTTAAGTGGGCTGAGCCACCCTCGACAGGAAACATCTTTTCCTTTTTGCCAACCGATGAGGGTACATCTGACGATCCCGTCGAAGGGTGTTCATATGCCTTGCCAGAGGGATCTAGGAAGAGGAGAATAATCAACTCTCCTAATCTTTCTCGCAAAGGTCGCAAGATAACCCCTAGCGGAATGACCAATAAGCCAACACAAAAAGGAAGCGGTGAAGAAAAACCGAAGCAAGTACCTCCCGGTTTTAATTTTAAATCAAACCAGGAGTACCCACCGCTTCCTGGGGCACCAAAAACCCCTCGTGCACCCATTTCTCGATCAGAAGACATAAAAGAAACAGGGTTCATAAAATTGTCTGATATTGTGGACTGGATATTTAAAACATTCAACATACCAGATCCCCTACAAAATATTCTTCTTGCCCTTCTTCCTACAGTGAAAACCTTTTTGAAGCAACTCACAGCAACTTGGCCTCTCATTTCAGCTATCGTATCTTTCGATGACTAATACATCGAAAGAGGTTAGGAATTTTGTCACTGTGTTACAGTGGAACTGCAGAAGTATCATCCCCGAATTCGATTTATTTTCACATTTGATAAACACATACAATTGTGATGCGTTCGCGCTCTGTGAAACTTTTCCCAATTCAAATGACCAACTTAATTTCCACAATTTCAACATCATTCGTCGAGGTCGAGACTCACACGGAGGAGGGGTACTTTTAGGGATCAAAAAGTGCTATTCTTTTTTCAGAATCGACCTCCCCTCGATCTCGAATATTGAAGTTGTTTCCATTCAAACGAATATGAATGGAAAAGACCTATGCCTTGTTTCGTTATATATTCCCCCATCCGCGCGGATTGAACAGAAGCATCTCACTGATATAGCAGAGTTGCTTCCCGCGCCTTTTTTGGTATTGGGAGATTTTAATTCTCACTGTTCGCTATGGGGGTCGCTGTACGACGACAACCGATCTTCTTTAATCTGTAACTTGATCGACGACTTCAATATGACACTTTTGAATACTGGGGAAGCGACACGTGTACCTAATCCTCCAGCACGTGAAAGCGTGCTTGACCTATCCCTTTGCTCGACATCACTAGCGTTAGATTGCCAGTGGAAAGTAATCAACGATCCCCACGGTAGTGATCATCTTCCAACCGTTATATTAATTGCTAATGGTTAAACTCCCCCGAACCCAATCAATATTTCCTACGACCTTACACGTAATATTGGTTGGAAGCGTTATGAGTCTATTATAGCGGAATCCATCGAGACTCACGAGGAACTTCCTCCGGAGGAAGAATACGCGTTCTTAGCTGGCTTGATAATCGACGCCGCGACTCAAGCTCAGACGAAACCGATACCCGGGGTAACGATTAGACAGCGCCCTCCCAACGAATGGTGGGACAAAAAGTGCTCTGAGCTGTACGCGCGAAGATCCGCGGCGTATAAGGACTACCGGGAGTACGGCACTGTCAACCTACTTCGAAAGTACGAGGCACTGGTTAGGCAGATTAAGAGCTTAGTAAAGGCGAAGAAACGCGGGTACTGGCGGCGGTTCGTAAACGCGTTGTCGAGGGAAATAGCGATGAGCACTCTTTGGGATACCGCCAGGCGCATGCGGAACCGTGACGTTTCGAATGAGAGTGAGGAGTATTCAGATCGCTGGATACTCGATTTTGCCAAAAAGGTCTGTCCGGACTCTGTACCGGAACAGAAAACCTTTCGCGACGCGTTTTTAGTAACTACGGAAGAGCCTCCATTTTCGATGTTGGAATTTTCAATGGCTCTCCTGTCGTGCAACAATAAGGCTTCAGGGTTAGATAGAATAAAATTCAACCTGTTGAAGAATCTACCCGACTCTGCAAAGAGACGCTTGTTGGACTTGTTCAACAAGTTTCTTGAGCTAAATATTGTTCCGCATGACTGGAGGGAGGTAAAAGCCATTGCTATTCGGAAACCCGGGAAACCTGCCTCTGATCACAGTTAAATTAATGGAGAAAATGATCCTCTTACGGTTAGACAAATGGGTCGAAACAAACGGGTTACTTTCAGATACTCAATTTGGCTTTCGCCGGGGCAAAGGGACAAACGATTGCCTAGCGTTGCTTTCTACTGAAATTCAACTCGCATTTGCTCGAAAAGAGTAAATGGCTTCTGCGTTCTTGGACATTAAGGGGGCTTTTGACTCTGTCTCTGTAGAAGTTTCAAGCGAGAAACTTCATTCGCAGGGACTTTCAACAAATTTGAATAACATTTTGCTCAATTTGTTGTCAGAAAAGCATATGTATTTCTCACATGGCGATTCGACAACTTCCCGAATTAGTTACATGGGCCTTCCCCAGGGCTCATGTTCAAGTCCTCTCTTATATAATTTTTACGTCAATGACATCGATGAATGTCTTGCAAATTCATGCACGCTACGGCAACTTGCAGACGATAGCGTTGTATCCATTACTGGAAGCGAGGCCAACGATCTGCAAGGACCATTGCAAGATACTTCAGACAGTTTGTCTGAATGTGCAAGCTGGGTATCGAATTCTCTCCGGAGAAAACTTAGTTGGTCGTTTTTTCTAGGAAGCATAACCCAGCTCAGCTGCAGCTCCTACTAACGGGTAAAACGATCACTCAGGTTTTAGTCGCTAAATATCTCGGGGTCTGGTTCGACTCTAAATGCACCTGGGCTTGTCATATTAGGTATCTGACACGAAAATGCCAACAGAGGATTAATTTTATCGTACGATTACCGGAACCTGGTGGGGAGGCCACCCAGGAGACCTTCTGAGGTTATACCAAACAACAATACTGTCAGTTCTTGAGTACGGTTGTTTCTGCTTTCGCTCCGCTGCGAACACGCATATTTTGAAACTAGAAAGAATACAATATCGTTGTTTGCGTATTGCCTTGGGTTGCATGCAGTCGACCCATACGATGAGTCTTGAAGCGGGTATTCTTCCGTTGAAACATCGTTTTTGGAATCTCTCTTACCGGTTACTAATTCGATGTACGGTCATGAACACATTAGTAATTGAAAATTTCGGGAGGTTGGTCGACCTTCAATCCCAAACCAGATTTATGACTTTATATTTTGACTACATGGCTCAAGATATTAACCCTTCTTCATACGTTCCCTTCAATGTCGCACCTTTAGATACTTCTAACAATGCTATATTCTTCGACACCACCATGAAAGAAGACATTAATGGTATCCCGGATCAATTGCGCCCACAAGAGATCCCTAAGATTTTTTTAAATAAGTTTAAACATGTGAGTTGTGATAAAATGTTTTATACTGACGGATCTAATCTAGGTGAGTCCACTGGCTTCGGTGTTTTCCACGAAAATTTTACCGCCTCCTACAAACTCGATGCTCCTGCTTCCGTGTACGTCGCAGAACTTGCTGCTATTCAGTACTCTCTTGGAATCATCGAAACCCTACCCACAGACCACTACTTCATCTTCACAGATAGTCTCAGTGCCATTCAGGCTCTGCGATCGATGAAGCCTGTGAAGCACACCCCGTATTTCCTGGGGAAAATACGGCGGTTTTTAAGTGCTTTATCAGATAAAAATTACCGGGTTACCTTAGCGTGGGTCCCTTCTCATTGCTCGATTCCGGGCAATGAAAAGGCTGACGCTTTAGCTAAGGTGGGTGCTATTGATGGCGATATTTATGTAAGACCAATTGCTTATGATGAAATTTATAGCATTTTGCGTCAGAGAACACTCAACAGTTGGCAATCATCATGGAACTCAGATGAACTGGGACGGTGGCTACATTCCATTTTTCCTAAGGTATCGACGAAAGCATGGTTCAAGGGGTTGGATGTAGGTCGGGACTTCATTCACGTGATGTCCAGACTTATGTCCAATCACTACACGTTAAACACGCATCTCTTTCGTATAGGGCTTGTAGACAGTAATCACTGCGTTTGTGGCGACGGCTACCATGACATCGAGCATGTTGTTTGGTCGTGTACCGAATACTGTAGTGTTACGTCCGAGCTTATAGATTCCCTTCGGGCCCGAGGAAAACAACCGAACGTCCCCGTTAGAGACATTCTGGGAAGCGGTGATCTCCAGTACATGACACAGCTATACGGGTTTATAAAAAATGCTGGAATTAAAATTTGATTTTTCTTATCTATTTGTTAGATTACAATTCCCGTTATAAACTGAATGAAAATGATACACCATGCTGGAGACACTAAATCGAAGACTCGGCATCTTCATGTTCACGCAGACACCTCAGACCAAAACTGCTCAACTGGAACATCACTGCTTAGCCATGTACAAATAAATAAATCCTGTAACTCAATATAGTTAAAATCAAAATTGTAACTCCCCTCCTCTCACCTTAAATCCCCACTAGCTCGTAGTCGGCAGCGAGATATGAAAAATGTGCCTCCCTCTTTTCCCTGCTAGTTTAGAATTAAAAAAAAATGTACTTGGCTCAGCTAAACATAAATTGTATCGTGCCGTGTCAAATAAACTATTTTAAACTTGATTGACCTATTGACCTATTTCAATAATATAGTAAGTAGCTTGGAATGGCTGGGGCTTGAATTTTTTATTTTGATTTTGATTTTTATTTTTTTTTTATTCTCGCTTATTTTCCGTCGGTCTAGTTCCGCCACTGTTGTGGCCAATCACCGACGCCCAGGGAGGCGACTCCACACCCAGGACCCTAACTCACGACCCGTTTATTAACGGACCGGCGCCAACGGCTTTACTTCCTCATGCGATGGAAGGCGTGATCCCAGAGATTTTTCGCCTCAGAAAATCTCCCGGTGTCGGCTAGGATTGAATCTAGACCAGTTTGGTTGGTTGTGAGTGGATCACGCCACCTCACAACCATCGACACCTAATGTCGGCGGTGGAATTCGAACCCAGGCGTCGAGCGTGGTTGACGGAGACGTTACCAACCACACTAGGCCCCCGCTCATTTTAAATTTTGATTTTAAATTTTGATAATGAAAATTTTTCAAATGTCGTGCTCATGACTGAAGGAAAAGATAATTCAGTACGTTCTGAGGCACGGAGATAAAGTAAAATTTATAACTTTTACTATTTTAATGGAACTTTAACTATTGTAATGGGAATTAACTCAAGAGAAAATATTAACTCTCCAATCATCGGGTTTTTATTTCATCCTGAAAAGGACAATGTTCAATTCAATATCGGATATGATACTGATCACATCTTGGCGTTATCACTGACGGTGCGAATAAAGTATGACTTGTGATGAAATGAACAGTAAAAAAACTGATTTAACACTCAAAACTAGACGGCTCACGTGTTGTCAAAATGAGTTAACTTTTCATTGAATGCATTTACTAGTGCCCACTATCGCACAGAGACTGCATTTCACTAAAGTGCCTCACTGCATCAGCTAATATCGATGCTGATACCCGCTGCAACTAGTGCACTATTCATTGCTATGCCACAGCTCTGGCCGTTATCTGCTATCGCTGGTATCCACTGCACTGCTACTGCTGCTGCTAAGGGAGGATGACTGCTGTTGTCGCTGTCTAGAACTATTATAAGCAGTTTCGGCTGAAACAGGCCCTTATATAGGCCAAATAGCATATTTTAAACTGCAAGGTATATGATTCTGTCGACCGTGCTTGGGAAGCAATCATATAACGACCAATCAGAGGTCGAATTTTTCGTTTTGACAAGGCTTGACTATTTTCAATAGTACAATAGTGTGAATAATATAATTACAGTTATCTACTTTTGGGAAGAACCTTAGAAGAGTTTCCAATCTATTGCTGCAAGAACGAAGGAAATCCATCGAATACTAACCGATTTATCAGCATTTGAAATTAGACATATTTGTCACTTTTTCGGTTTTAGATTTTCATTTCACATCTCTATGTAGCCGAACTTACTGAGAGAAGTATTCTACTTCAAAACTCACAGTGCACAGTGGTATAAGCTCGAAGAATCGTGATCGTTTTAGATCTGACTGTGAAAAAATTTATTTCATGTACCTACCCAATGTATTCAGCAAGTTTGTTCCATAGCAGCTCTTACTTTTGACGTTTTCGGTATTTCGATCAATCTCCCTAACAGTGTTTCGTCGTTTTATATCACTTTTTGTATTTTACGACTCTCAAAAAGGCATTACTCAAAAATGTACCGTACGACGATTTTGAATTTTTTTTGGGCTCTAATTTCGAAACCAAAAACTTTCATGGTTGAATAGGTTTCAATCGGACGAAAATCAGGGCAGTTTGGGGGATTCATGTCTTTCGGTATTGGTGTAATTCATGTGATGTTTGTTTTTGACAAATTGCACCTTTTATGTTTTCAATCTAGATCATTCCGTAGCCTTCTGGACGACACGTTGCGGAACACCAAGCTTTTTGGTCAAGTCAAACGGGCAAATGTTCGAATTTCGCTTAAAATAAACAATCAAACAATAAAATAAACAATCAAACAATAAATAAAAAATAAAATAACAATCTCTCGGTTATTTGAGTGTTATTACTACAGTCCCTATATTTACAGTCTCGAACATTTTTATCAAATCTGAACCAAAGCTGCCAGCAAGGTCACAGAGAAGACTGAACCAAACCTAATGGATGGAGCGCAATGTGCAAGATTTTTACAGCAATGAGAATAATGATATTTTCAACCCCTGAATTTGAAAACCTCATTCCATAGTTATGAAGTAAAGTTTCATGTAAACAGAACAATGCTTTTTTAGTGTTTTAGTACATTTTTTGGGTGTCCGAATTATTGTGGATTAAAGCCACTAAATAGTAATTTTACTGCATGACAACGCTCGGCCTTACACCCCAAGAGTCATTAAAATTTGCATAGAAACGCTAAATTGGAGGGTTCTTCCTCACCGAGAAGTCCGCCCGACTTTTACTTGTTCCGTTCGATGGCACACCAGTAGTTCTGCTCATAAAAAGACATCGAAAAATGGCTTGATTCATGGATAGCCTTAAAAGACGAACCCTTTCATCGTCACAGTATTCGAGCTCTGCCAGAAAAGTACCAAGCCGCTACATCACGCCCCTACTTAAAGAGTCGTAAGCTCCTAGAAAACAAGCCCTATTCCGGTTAACTAATAGCATGTGGGTGAGAATCGCTAGCAGTCTCTTAAAGGTGAAATGAAATAGATTATATCAGGTTCAAGGTTTTAATTTAGAATAAAACCTTCCCCAGACTTTAGAACCGAAAATAGAAAAAAAGCTCGTACACTTTTGTACGAATGTAGAACGAATGCAAACATGAGTAAAATTGAATATCGCTTCCTATCATAAACTCCGACACGGTTTTTAATACTATAGTTAAGGATATACGGATCAAAAGTAATATGAAATTGATGGTCGAAATGTATCAATGTATTACATAATAAAAATATGAAACAAACTGGTGAATATCTCACAACTTAAAAAAACGTGTGTAAAGATATAATTAACCGCCGACCCATCTCTACGAATCTTATCTTTACATATTGATTTAGGAACAATATAATTCTAAAACTTATACCGATGAAGTCGAAATGTTATCGTAAAATCAAGAACAGTAGCGAGCGATACTGGTTGTGTCAAAAAGAAGTATGATAACTTCAAAAAGAAGTATGATAACTTTAAAACATAGTCTGGATTCTACTTGTACCCAAAAGAACTGAATTTCTACTGAACATTCTCTGGAAGCTAGAAGCACCCACAGTTACAAACAAACCATAAATGGAATAAAAAAGTACTGTTTTAAAGAGCATCTAAACTCCTCATTACTAGGCAGACAGTTAGACCGAACCAAGCACCAAAAGCATTATTTCGAGTAATCGGCGTTCAAAGTTTAACCACCCCGCATGTTTCCTGCAAGTTGCTATACACAATTTTAACATAAAAAAGAATATAATATTATATTGAAATAATTTCAATTTTAATAATATTGTCGGCTCTATTAGGGTGTCCCAAAAAACGATGTTGAAAAAGTCAAGGTTCTCAGCCCTAAATTGAGAGATAATGTTATTTATAGCATTTTCGTAGAACATTTCGACTTTCTAAATAAATGTTTTTTTTTTAAGCTACAAACCCACTCTTTTGCACTTTTTTCCATTCTGTTCGATTCCTTAATTTTTACACATTTTTTTTATTTTTGTGGGGTTGTTTCTGAATATTTTGCATGGTTCAGTTCAGCATTGCATTCAGTTTTTTGACTCCCAGAGGCCATTAAACATTACAGAAAAATTAATTTTGTTAGTAATTTTTAAATAAAACCCTTCAAAACACAAATAAAAAAAGTTTTGATCAAGAACTGAAATTTTCATTGCAAAGCGGGATTTATGACGAAAAAAAAATTATGAGAAAAATTCACTTTTTTGTGATGTTCAATGGGCGCTGTGAGTCAAATAATTGAATGCGAACCATGCAAAATATTCAAAAACAACCCTACAAAAATAAAAAATTAAATTATATGGAAAAATGTAGCCTACATTAGGTATGTAGGAATCGAAAAAAATTGAAAAAAGTGCAAAAGAGTGGGTTTGAAGCTTGAAAAAGTCATTTTTTCATAAATCATAATGCATGCTACCAAGTCCAAACACAAATGCTTGGAACTTTACATCTAAGTAGGTATAAATTCAAGCAATTGAACCCAAACATGAAGCGTTGATTAGAATGCCCTCTATAGTTAACATTTTAAATCCATTGGAATTCCGTGTACATTTCTCACAAACCGTTAGTGCGGATTGAGTAATCAGTTAGCACATAACTAATGAGCCACATTTGTTCTCTCACACAAGCTCACACAGATTCCACCACGCGCCTGCTTGAATTCCTACGTGCATCCAACCAAAATGCTTCGAAATGTACCATTCAGAGTACATTCACTGTGAAATCCGCGTACAACCTAAGGGGCCTCACAGATTGCCGTGGAGGTGCGGTGGCATTTCAATCCAGGTACAATTCCCGTAAGACTGACTGACAAATGGCCATGATGAAATTTCGCTCAAATTACCTCCCAAATCGGCTGGACCGTGTTGGCATAGGTATAATGAATACTCGACATTGTGCCGTCTGGCTTTGAGCTGAAAATTGCAAAGGTAGAATGTTAGTTTTTCTCCCCCGGGCTTAAAGAGAAGCAATCTTCTGTATATTTGAATTCGATATCAATCATGAGATAAAAGAAGCATATCGCTGCTTTTGAAGGAGTGTTATTGACCAGGTGAAGTAAACATTCAACTTGACCCTACTTCTTCACCATAAACGTTCTAAAATATACTCTGAACCAAACGACCTCAACTGGATTAGTTTGAATAGAGTGCAATATTACGCGGTCAAGCCACTAAAGGCTATTTACATTATTTGACTCGATCAGCAAGCAGAAAACGAAATGTACTCCAGTCGACCGTTTCCACATGAGGCTTCTGATCACAAATATTCAGAACCAATATTACTACCTACTGCCACTGTGTATTAAAATAAATTATTACTTGAAGATTGAACGTGTTACATTGTTGTCATAGGCAGCCAAATGGAATGTTTTCTTAGGGTGAACTTCAAAATAAACCCCACCCCGACATACGCCATAGCATGACTTTACTTCTTATTTACCTACATTCCTCACAATGTTTGGATAGACTCCAACGCAAAAGCACAACGGGAAGTTGAAAATTTTCCTTCCCAGTTCGGGCTGGAATGGCTGGCAAACATGATGCAAATTAGAACCCCTTAGAAAGTCGGTATCACTCAGTTAAATGTAACATTTACAACACGAGCTACCATTTTGTTTGTTTTTCACTGTTAACTGTTAACACAGATGAAGCTGGTAACGCAAAATGGCCACCGTCGCTTACCGTGCCGATGATGATCTCATCTCTTGAGAACCATCCCGGTCGATGGTATCTGCTTTTAATTGGTACTGGGGCAGTTATTTTTCATTCTTCATTGGTTTATCTCGCCACTGTAGTGCTGATACTGTTATGAAATGGTTTTTGGAATAATTACTTCATGAGCGTTGTTTT
This sequence comes from Wyeomyia smithii, assembly GCF_029784165.1. Classification (NCBI taxonomy): domain Eukaryota; kingdom Metazoa; phylum Arthropoda; class Insecta; order Diptera; family Culicidae; genus Wyeomyia; species Wyeomyia smithii. The sequence continues at coordinate 36,095,291 of NC_073696.1, forward strand.
TCTTCATTATACAGCAGTGGAGCACTGAGAGAGAAGAGATTATTTAAAGCGTTGTTCAGGATATTTTTCATCTTATTGGTTCGGCTGAATTTTTCAAGCGCGTCAAAATTGGAAACTTTTCAGATGACATAATTCACATGAAGACCATATATGAAATGAAAAGGTACTGTTTCAAAGAGCACCTAATCTTTCACATGACCTTAATCGCTCAATTTACATATATTTTTATACTATTTGGTTTTTAGTGAAATTTGGGTGTTTTTCCAATTTCTCCGATATTAGCTGATTTTTGCCGTTATGAGTCTAGAATGAAAAAGTCCATCCTAGAAATTTTCGTCTGTTCCATCTTTTGTTCCATGAAAGAGGAAAACTTTTGTTAAGTTTTACCAACATAATATTTTTTTCCAATTCATAAAAAAATTGAACGTAGGTTTTCGGCTATACCGTTTACGAATTACGAACTGGGAATTCCCTGATTTTTTTTAATTTTCTCAAACACCAAACAAAAACACACCACCTACAAACAACATAACAAACATTTAAATTTAATTAATTTCCTTTAAAGCCTAACTGACCTAAAATAACATCAAAAACCAATAAATACAAGGCTTCCATCACCGGTTCGTTCGAAACGTTCCAAATTTGAACGTAGAACGTGCTCATCCTAATTGATCCGGCAGAGCATCCTACATATTGGAAGCATTCTACATATTTCCAGTGCACCCACCGTGACTGACTGTACGCAGTAATTTTATTCCGCCGGTTTGCAGTGCATCGACTTCAAAGAAAAAGCTAGCAAAGAACGAAACTGAACTCTCTGTATCGAGTTTTCCACCACCGCACAATCCTGGATGGAGGAATTTCTTCTCGTTTGGTTCGCTAGAAGAAAGACGCGAATTTTGCTACGCGGTACGGAAATAATTAAATTACTACGTCGGTATTTGGTGTCGAGCTCATCAAGGGTTAAAATTCTCCAACAAATGTTGTGGTTTTCAATAGAGTGTATATGTATGCACAGTATTTAATCGAAATATAATACATTTAATTTTATCAAATTGCTGGTTTAATTAAAATGCCCATTTGATTTGATTACAGGAATCCGCAAAACAACTGTATTTTATTGATTCAATTGTTACCCAAAACAGTAAAAAATACACATAAATGGCAATTGGGTCAGTAAAAAATTGTCAATAAATATAACACTTGCATGCTCCAATTTATCGATTCCACTTTTACACTTCTCACTTTCGAATCGGTTCCTTAATTGGCTGCACGTCTCGTCTATTCGAAAGAGCAACACATGACGGTCCAATGAATCCAATTTCCAATCACACTTCAATTGTAGGCAGTTGTTGCTATGAATAAAGATATAAATAAAAATCAGTGCGCAAATCGAAAATTCAATACTTCCCGTTCAGAATGTGTGTCTCTTAACAGGTTAATTGCGTACCGCGTTGAGGATGTTTGATCTGATTGATTGTTGAGAACGTGATTCTTTCGCCTTAAACTTTTCGGTTTGATTGAATACGTGGCGAAAAGAGGAAACAGTTGGCAATGATTTTATCATAGGCAGGATGTTCGTTAATCATGATCTTTGTTTTTGATATAACGATGAAGTTTTAGCATTTTGGAATCATCAAAATCGATTAGAGCCCTGTTTCTAGAAAAAAATAATGCTGTTAATTTATGTCAAAGCTACCCTTGCTTCTACAGGTGTTCCACTAAGGATAATAGGGTAACCGCTCCCATATTCATCTTAGTACCTATATTCATCTCATCACGCCTTTTTGATCAATTTAACGTCAAATTTTACCATATTTTCAACGTTAAACTTTTAGCCACATGAGAAAATCGAGAAGCAAACAGATTTACTTTCAAAAAATTGTAGGTAAATTGGACAAATGAGAGAAATAAGATGAATATAAGGGCACCAACCTGTTGAGATGAATAATGGAGCGATTACCCTATAACAATGAGTAGACCTAATACAGGTTCGAAAAACAGTACTACAAAATACTGAACCACGAATGGCGAAACGCATTTTTCTTGTTTACTGTTGAGTAATACCAGCAAATGAATAGAGTAGCTAATTTGGATGAGTGCGGGGTTCCATATTTCCTGTGATGTTGACAGAGTAATATTAATATAATCATGTAACGTGAGAGAGCTGAAAGCATACCATATCACTTGGGTGAAATCAGTTTGATGGTATTTTAGAGGGTTACCCTTTTGCGCACAACGATAAAACCACCGCCGATCCGACTGATGAGGACACTCTTTAAAACTGATTGGATGATTGAATTTCAATCATCAAGATTGATAGTTGAATTTTTTATAATGTGATGTACCTGTTACACTAGAAATTTGTATGACATGTAACCAGGTTTTCTACAAATTATGTCTCTCATAATAAAGGTTGATTTTTTTCCTATTTGGTTTTTCGTGTATTCAGATTTGACAGTTCACGCAGGAATTCTGACAGCTGTCAAAGTCTACTGTACTCTTTTTGGTTTGCCATTTCACCATGAACAGATTTACGCCTGAACAACGCTAACAAATAATCGAATTTTATTACCAAAATTCGTCCTCTGTGAAAAATGTTTTTCACGCATTACGACCATTTCAGTGACGAAGCTCATTTCTGGTTAAATGGGTATGTTAATAAGCAAAATCGCCGCATTTGGATCGAAGAGCAACCAGAGGCAATACAAGAATCGCCAATGCACCCAGAAAAATGCACGGTTTGGTGCGGTTTAAACGCTGGAGGCATCATTGGTCCGTACTTCTTCAAAGATGATCAAAATCGCAACGTTACGGTCAATGGCGCTCGCTATCGCGCGTTGATTTCTGATTTTTTTTTTTGCCGGAAATGGAAGAGCTGGGTCTTGTTGACATGTGGTTTCAGCAAGACGGAGCAACGTGCCACACATCGCGCGAATGAGTTCGGTGAGCAATTCATCTCACGAAATGGACCGGTGAATTCGCCGCCTAGATCATGCGATTTAACACCGCTAGATTATTTATTCTAGAGGGCCACGTTAAGTCTCTCGTCTATGCGGATAAGCCAACAACAATTCCAGCCTTGGAAGACAACATTACACGCGTTATCCGCGAGATATCAGCCGAAATGCTCGAAAAAGTGACCCAAAATTGGACTTTTCGTATGGACCATTTGAAACGTAGCCGTGGCCAACATTTGAATGAAATTTACTTTTAAAAAGTAAATGGCATAAACCAATTTATCGGCTCAAATAAAAGTTTCATACAGTTTTGTAATTTTTATGCGTTTTTTTTAAGAAAAACCAAATTCTTAAAAAATCACCCTTTAGTTTAATCATCTTTCAGTCACCGATTCTATTGTGCTTATCCTCCCATAAGACCCTATTGTTTTTTTTTGCAATCGGACTACTACTTTGCCTGTTATGTTTGAAAATGTGAAATCCAGCTAAAAAAAGAAGCATATTCCGAAGACTACTTAAACTCACTTACTTTTCTCAGAGATGGCTGAACTGATTTCCACAAAATTAGTGTCAAATGAAAGGTTTAGCCGCCTCATGACACCATGTACTGTAATCAGACTGTAAATTCGTCTGGAATGCATCAAAATGTGAAAATCACGAAGCTTTATTATCTCAGAAACTATACAACCGATTTAAACAATACTGATATCAGATGAACGGGCTAGATAAAGGTTAACTAATGAATTCAATAATGATTGAATATGTGGTTCAGAAGTTGTGAAAAGAAAGTCATATTTAAAATAAACAAAATCTACTATATATAATAATTGAATTTGAAATGATATTTTATCGAATGATATATAATCGAGCAGTGCTGATAAAAGTCATTTTCCCCAGCAAAATTCTTCGAAAATTACAGCCAATCATTTTCGATTTTCACTTCCAATGATCGCAGCACTCTTACAGATACACTAGATTTTCGTCCTAGTAACGTGCTGTTAAACTCAGATGAGATAGATCGCGCGCATCGTTCACGGTTACGGAATAAAATTTGACGACAAATCCAACCAAATGATCTTCACTTCAAAGCGAAAAAGTAAAACAAACAGTCTACTCAACCAAAATAAACCTCACCGAAGCACTTTTTCACTGACACTGACCGATGCCTTGACAATCTTCGTTAACTGATAAACTGATTTTTTTGTCTTGCTCCCATCGCATGAAATATAATGAGGTGTTTTGACAGTTCACTTCCATGCAAAAAGCGGGAAGGGAGAACTCTGAAAGGATTGTAAAAAAATAACGTTTATGGATGCTTTTTTTCACTTTCACTCAAGAGTGTCAACAAATATCAACCCTGTAATCGAGTCTATTTATAATCGAGTCCAATCTGAACATGAGAACAGTGACATTTCTATTATAGAGCAAGATCGAACCAAATGACCTATGATCGAATATCGACCATTTTTGATTTGAATGAAACTTTGCACACGTATTTGGCTCAGCAAACTGAGCATTTTTCACGGATGAAGAGAATTTTTACACCCTTGAGTTACATTCTAAAAGGGCGTATGCCTTTTGGCATAGGTTTTTTTCGAAGCATTGGAGCCCAGAAACCGTTGGTTGTATAGAAAAACTGTCTGAGAATGAGTTGTAGGGAATTGAAAATGCACCATAAAAAATATACACTGTACAAAAATAAATTTTTTGACCAAAAAAAATTAAAAATAAACACTAAATTTCAATTTAAAAAAGAGTTGAATTTTTTTTTATTTTTTTTTAAAGAAACTTGACGTTAATACGCAACTTTTTATAAAAAGTCCAGGATGGAGAAATGAAAAATAATTTTTTTATGGTAGATTAATTTTTTTTATAAAAATTCTAATTTAAACATTTTTCAAAATACTTGTATTCTGATGATTTTAGAAGATGCAGAGAGTCATTTTGAATCAAAAAGCTCTTAGTAGTAAACATTCTAAAGGCATCGGTTTTCGAGTTATTTCTAATTTAAGCTCAAAAAATTATTAATATTTCGGAAAATACACGTTTTTCCTAATTTTTCCATGGTTCATTGAGCAGACAGTATGTGAGTAGAGAAAGAACGGTTCCCCAGCAAAAACCATGCGTTCATTGGAACGCTTGATCAAAAATATACAATTCATTCTTTGACAACAAAACGATTGGATAAATAACTCAAGCGCTAAACCTTAGCCTACCTACACGTTCCTCTTTGCCGAATGTTTTATAAAAAAATATGTTTGTCGTGCAACACTACCTACTTGTTTACTAATAACAACTGTTTGTAAAGTACGCAACCAATAACTACTGGGTTACCTATAATACCTGTTTTCATATATAAATACGATTGCACTACTCCAGATGTGTTAGTAACAGTTTGCATTTTGTGAAGATGAATAAAGTGAAAATGTAATACACCAAGCCCAAATGCTGTAAACCCTTTCCTGATCATCGGTGCTCATCAAGCTTACGCAAATTAAACGAAAACGTTATTGCAAAATTAAAAATATTGAACAGTCAAGCTCATTTTAATACGACTCTATCAATTTGTGATTCGTGTAGTTATTGGAACGATAGTCAAGCCACCGGGATGAATGGTTCGTTGTTTACTTTTCAGAATCTGGAACACTTAAGAATATCAGCTTCATCATAATATCGGAAGTACTCCATCATGATACTGTTGCGGCTCAGGTGTTCATTGCCAAATTAATGAGTTTTTTGAAAACAACAATAGAGTTGAAGAAAGCGATATTGATGTCTGATGGAGCTGCCTCACAATACAAAAATAGAAAAAACTTGGCAAATCTTTGCAAGTTCAAAACAAAATATAACGTCGATGCAGAGTGGCATTTTTTTGCGACTTCTCATGGTAAAGGCCCATGCGATGCAATTGGTTGCATATTAAAACGAATGGCATTGGTCTAATCAGAAAAGTAATAAAAATTCATCAGGAAAGTCATTTAGTTGGGTATCATATGAAGAATATGAACAAGGAGTAACAGAATAGAGCAATATTTTCAAAAAATCTATAATAATAGCTGCCACACAAAAGTATTACTCTTTTGTTCCGATTTCAGAAAATAAGAAACAAACGCAGCTGTTTCCAAAAGATGACGAATCATGCACTTATGATGTATATGAAATATAAGGTGAAACTAGTTCTGTAAAGTATCTATGTCATGAAAAAATATGTTCCTAAGATAATAAAACTCGAAAATAAATATTTGATTCTTATATATATTTATATCACTTAGAACATTTAACTCTTTTCTTGAGAACCGTTCGCCCAATCGTTTTGTTGTCAAAGAATGAATTGTATATTTTTGATCAAGCAATCCAATGAACGTATGGTTTTTGCTGGAGAACCATGGACAAATTAAGAGAAACGTGTATTTTCCTAAATAATTAGGATTTTTCGAGCTTAAATTAGAAATAACTCGAAAACCAATGCCTTTAGAATGTTTACTACCAAGAGCTTTTTGATTCAAAATGACTCTCTGCATCTTTTTAAATCATCAGAATACAAATATTTTGAAAAATGTTTGAATTAGAATTTTCATAAAAAAATTACAGGAGGGTTGTGTGCAAAGCCACGACCGCAAGGTTGAAGTAGAATACTTTTACAAGAAAGATAACCCGGCTGCTTGCCTGTCAGTCATTATTTCTAGTAAATAAACGTTGACTAATCAGATCAATCGAATTTTGCGCTTCAACAAGGATTGATCATTTTCAATATTATAGCAAGTTGCTTGTCATGATTGGGGCTTGACAATTTTTAAATTTTGGTTACGCGAAAAATTAATTTATATCGGAATATCGTATAAGATACCGGTCACCGTTATCACTGACAGTGCGAATAAAGTATTCCTTGTGATAAAATAAACAACTGATTTAACACTCAAAACTAGACGGCTCATGTGTTGTCAAAACGAGTCAACTTTTCATTGAATACATTTACTAGTGCCCGCTATCGCACAGAGACTGCATTTTACTAAAGTGTCTCACTGCATCAGCTGCTATCGATGCTGATACCCGCTGCAACTGCTACACCATCCGTAGCCATGCCACAGTTGTGGCCGCTATACGCTGCCATTGGTATCCGCTGTCCCTGCATCAGCTGGCCCAGCTGCTATCGATGCTGAGATCCGCTGCAACTAGTGCGCTACCCATTGCTATGCCACAGCTGTGGCCGCTATCCGCTATCGCTGGTATCCACTGCACTGCTACTGCTGCTGCTAAGGGAGGACTACTGTTGTCGCTGTCTAGAGCTATTATGAGCAGCTTCGGCTGAAACAGGCTCTTATATAAGCCAAATAGCATATTTTAAATTGCAAGGTCTATGATTCTGTCTGCAATCAGAGGTCGTATTTTTCGTTTTGACAAGGCTTTACTATTTTCAATAGTACAATAGTTTGAATAATCAAATTACAATTATCTTCATTTAAGAAGAATCTTAGAAGATTTTCCAATCTATTGCTGCAAGAACGAAGAAAATCCATCGAAAACTAACCGATTTATTAGCATTTGAAATTGGACATATTTTTCACATTTTTCGGATCTAGATTTTCATTTCACATCCCTATGTAGCTGAACTTCCTGAGAGAAGTATTCTACTTCAAAAAGCATTTTGCGGTTCAAAATCGGTTGCTAATTACAACCTTTGTGCTGCCTTAACATTGGGGGAATTAAGATACACGGACAACATGCACTGTGGAAGCTATTTCACATTCAGTAAATTAGACGGGTGCGACAAATTTAAATTGCTAGGATGCAACACAGAATACTTGCTTGCGTTGACAAAAATTATTAACTTTCAATGACTTGTTTATTTGCCTTCAAAAAGGCATTTTGATTTCCAAAATTGGATTTCCTGATGGCAATCTTCATGCTGCCCCAACACGGGGGGAATAATGGCTGTCTGGCGACACACGCTTAGAAAAACCGCGCTGCTCCTGAGACGTGGTGACCAACCACAGGGCTAGTGCTGCTGCTAAGGAAGGACGACTGCTGTTGTCGCTGTCTGATGCTACGCTATGCATAGCCATGCCACAGTTGTGGCCGCTATACGCTGGCCTAACTGCTGAGCAACTGCAACGCTATCCGTAGCCATGCCACAGTTGTGGCCGCCATTGGTATCCGCTGTACCTGCTGCTATCGATGGTGAGATCCGCTGAAACTGCTACGCTTATCCACAGCCATGCCACAGTTGTGGCCGCTATCCGCTATCGATGGTACCCACTGCTCGCTCCCGCTGCTGCTAAGGGAGGACTGCTGTCGTCGCTGTTCAGAACTATTATGAGCGATTCCGGCTGAAACAGGCTCTTATATAGGGATGCAAATAGGAATGAATTATTTTTCGTACGTGGTGGAATGACATAACTTGAAAAATATGTGTGACTTCATTCCGGCTCAGAGCGATCATTTGATAAGCTCCACCTCTTTTTTCAGTTTCTAAAGTTTTTCCTCAGTTTCGTAGCACGGATGCACAAAAATGATTTCTTGTCGAGCCGGACCGATAGCACTCTCATTGAAGCAACAAAATAACATGTTTTGTGTCGTGTTGCGCAGCTTCGTTGAAGAAAATGTTCCCGTCCCCGTGTCGCATGTAAGCAGATTATTGCGTTCAGTAGACAGTAGAGTGTATCCAGCGAATAAACACCGATGGTGCTCTCACACACGCAACGGTTTTAACCCGTATCTTATTGCGGTTTGTAACATCAAGCGATTTCGTTTGCTCGCTGTTGCGTGTTGCACCATGTTGCAACTTGGCAGCTGGGAGACGACGAAATTCTGTTTATGCTGATTGATTGAATCGACTTCATATTAGCTCTGCATAGTCGAACTAACTGCTTTTGTGAATGCGTTCTAACAGGGCAGTTTATTATTCAATGTCGGTTATGCTGATCGCAGCGTTTGCGCTGCTACTACAGTGGGGAGTTTACTAAATAAAGTAAAAATTAGACAACTACAACAGAATTTGATTGCATCCCGCACAGAATGTCTGCTTGTGTTGATGCCAGAAAATTATTAACCTTCAATTATTTTTTTATTTGCCTTCAAAAAAGCATGTTGCGGTTCAAAATCGGTTGCTAATTACAACCTTTGAGCTGCCCTAACATTGGTGAAATTAAGATACACGGACAACATGCACTGTGGAAGCTATTTCACATTCAGTAAATTAGACGGGTGCGACAAATTTGAATTGCTAGGATGCAACACAGAATGCTTGCTTGCGTTGACAAAAATTATTAACTTTCAATGACTTGTTTATTTGCCTTGAAAAAGGCATTTTGATTTCCGAAATTGGATTTCCTGATGGCAATCTTCATGCTGCCCCAACACGTGGGGAATAATGGCAGTCTGACGACACCCGCTGAGAAGAACCGCGCTGCTCCTGAGACGTGGTGACCAACCACAGGGCTAGTGCTGCTGCTAAGGAAGGACGACTGCTGTTGTCGCTGTCTAGAACTATTATGAGCGTCTCCGGCTGAAACAGGCTCTTATATAGGCCAAATAGCATGTTTTCAATTGCAAGGTATATGATCCTGTCAACCGTGCTTGGGAAGCAAGCATATAACGACCAACCAGAGGTCGAATTTTTCGTTTTGACAAGGCTTGACTATTTTCAATAGTACAATAGTGTGAATAATAAAATCACAATTATCTTATTTTGGGAAGAATCTTAGAAGATTTTCCAATCTATTGCTGCAAGAACGAAGGAAATCCATCGAATACTAACCGATTTATTAGCATTTGAAATTGGACATATTTTTAACTTTTTTCGGTTTTAGATTTTCATTTCACATCCCTATGTAGCCGAACTTCCTGAGAGAAGTATTCTACTTCAAAATTAATCTACCATAAAAAAAATATTTTTCATTTCTCCATCCTGGACTTTTTATTAAAGTTGCGTATTAACGTCAAGTTTCTTAAAAAAATTAAAAAATATTCAACTCTTTTTTTTTAATTGAAATTTAATGTTTGTTTTTAATGTTTTTTGGTCAAAAAAAAATTTTTTTGTACAGTGTATATTTTTTTTATGATGCATTTTCGATTCGCTACAACTCATTCTCAGACAGTTTTTCTATACAACCAACGGTTTCTGGGCTACAATGCTTCGAATAAAACCTATGCCAAAAGGCATACACTCTTCTAGAATGTAACTCATGGGTGTAAAAAAATCTCTCCAATTGTGAAAAATGCTCAATTAAGTTAGGATGAAGGTGAAAAGCGCTATGGAATTAAGTTCCGCTTTTTGCCCTATTGGACCACTGTGCAGTGGTCGTGCGAAATGCTTCGATGTTAACGCGTCTTCCGCTCATCATGGGATTTCGAAATGTGGCGACTCCGCAAGGTGTAACCGGATATCTGTTCTTGTCGCACGGTGACCATTTAGTCAGGTCGGAGTAAATTTCGTTCGGTCGATGCATTTCGTGACTGAACTAATGAGTACGCGATGTATTTCAAAGGGTTGAAGTGCGTTCTGGAAGATATTCGGGATTGATAACAGGCAAATATTTAAATACCTGGGTTCCTCGGGTGGCGGATGGGTTTTCTACGCGTCTCGTTCGCATAGCATCGCGTCGTTTGACAAGAAAGGTAACAAAATAATAAAAACGCAGTCTAGGAGATACAGATATCAACTCGGCCTCGGTTCTGTTTATCCATAAGTTCGCGATGTTACTTATGTTACGAGAGAGATACTTATCGTTCGTCTTCGTAATGAGCAAACTTCGCGCGCAACACTGTTCGATTCCGTCACTTACTAGGGTGATACAACCCTTGCTTTCCGTCGCAGTCGTGGAGATGCGGAGGTAAACTCGGTCTCCGACAACAACGGCTGTTACAATTCCTTCCTTACAACAGCCTCTCTTACCCAAACGATCGAAAGGACATGGCCGGCGCCGTTATCAATCTGGACAAAGCAGTAGCTACTGAATTGTTGTACACTGAAGATGGCAAACTTATCCCAAGTAACCATATACGTGGTTCCTTGTGAAACTTCACTAACTGAGATAGATCACGGATGATCAACCACGAAGGCAACTACGAAATGTGCGGTCGTTCAAGCTCAAGCTCAAGCTAAACACGAAGCATCCACAAATTTAAATTTAAATTTGCACAATTTTTTACCATCACCATGACCCTTCAGCTGGTCTTGAGGTACGATGCTGGCCTAATAAGTCAGTCGTCGTAGGTTCGAGTCCTGGCTCGGAAGAGACTGTTGGTGTCAGTAGGACCGTAGCGCTAGTCCCGCAATTATCCTGTACATTAGACAGTTGGCTGCGAAGTTTGTGTAAAATAAACAGAAGGTCATTCCATCTTAAGTGTCCGAGGAAATGCATCGACCATCTCCGATTTCGACCCAAAGTCGTGAGTCGATGTATTTTGGGCTGAAACTTATAAATACAAAGTTTTGTACCGATTGGTGGACCCCTCTGCCAATGGGACTGCTTCCACTTTTTGCAAATTTAGCAAAACGCCCCGTTTAATTTGCTGATATCTCGGGACCCTGAAGAGCTACAGGGGATATTGACATATCATTTTGAAGTGTTTTAGATGTAGAATTGAACTACGTAGTCGATATTTTTCTGCAGTGTTGCCAACATTGATTTTCGATATAAAACTCAATTTGCCATTTCTTCAAAATGCCCCTCTTTCGATTTTACTTTTGACCACGCCAATGTATGTATTTAGCAGACAATTTTTCATAGGAATAACTTATCAGTAAAAAACGTAACGTTGAAGAGATACAGCACATGTGCCATTCGCTAGATGAGAATTGCTGTGATTACCAATACCATTTTTCAGCGATACAAATTTGTATTATAATTTGTTTTTTGCATTACATTATTAACAGATGCTCCTCTAAAAAACATCTTTTCAATTACAAAAATGCCTGCTAGGCTAGGATACCATTACGGTTGCTGCATTCTATGTAGAAGCGCTTTCGTGCGTAGACAAATCCCAAAATCTTGCAAGTTTAAAAATGCTGTACTCTAGAACGCTTCATTTTTGCTGCTAAGTGATTCCCATAAAACTGTCTAAGAATGAGTTGTAGAGTACCGATAATTATTGGCCATCTGCACGACCAGAGAAGACCGCTTGTTACAATACTGCTCGAATGTTTCAATCTAAGCTGAGCGATTTTCTTCACGAGTTCTGCATTCTTAGCTTACAAAGTAAAATCATAGTTTTCTTTCTTCACATATAAAATCATAGCTTTGTTTTGTTAAAAAGTAAAATCATTCTCAAGAATTTTTTTAAACATATGCAGTGGCTCTAAAATTCTCAAAAATTAAATACAAGGTAATAACATGAAAAGTAAATAAAACAGTCATGTCCACTGTTAAATAATAAAATATTCAACGTATCGGTAAATGAATTATCGCCGAGTCATCTATCGTTTATAAGAAGCAACGAGTAATGTCATGTGACGTCACTTGACAACCTGAGTTTGATCACGCTATAATGATTATGCAGGACTTGTTTGACATTCAGCATTCCCTTTACTTCCCGAAAACTTCTTTCTTCGTTCTTCATCACCATCGATGAGGGATGAAAGTAATGTTTTTGGCGGGTTTTGTCGATGAAATAGATTCTTTACCCATATGCTAATATAATACGAGTTACGAATAAAAGAAAAGCAGCAATACACTTCGATTATCCTACGACTCCCAAGACGCGAAAGTACCTTGTAGTACCAGTAGTGATTGCAGAGTTTATCAGAAAAGAGGGACAACCTGAGTTTGATCACGCTATAATGATTATGCAGGACTTGTTTGACATTCAGCATTCCCTTTACTTCCCGAAAACTTCTTTCTTCGTTCTTCATCACCATCGATGAGGGATGAAAGTAATGTTTTTGGCGGGTTTTGTCGATGAAATAGATTCTTTACCCATATGCTAATATAATACGAGTTACGAATAAAAGAAAAGCAGCAATACACTTCGATTATCCTACGACTCCCAAGACGCGAAAGTACCTTGTAGTACCAGTAGTGATTGCAGAGTTTATCAGAAAAGAGGGATTCAAGGGTTTTAAACCCTCGCGTACCTCGAGCTCATACTTGGAAAGACTAGACAGTAAATGGATAGTCAAATATGACTGGAGAGTTGAATGTCTCAGATACAACCATCAACTTTTTCTCTTCAGTAATGAATCTAAATTGACTGAACACAAAATTGACTAAGTTACCTTGATTCGTTTTCATTATGAAAAGCAGAAAACCAACGGAGTTCATTAACTGGACGTGATGTCGACCCGTCAGTGATTTATAGCATACAAGAAGAATGCTTTATGCCAAACTTGCGCTGTAAGAACTGAACAATCGTTAAGGCAGTTTGTGGTCTCCAGCCTTGAGGGGAGCAGCAAGTTTTTGACTAATCCCAGTTCCCAGCAGTGGTGCAAACAACAACACATAAAAAAGCATTTGTTTATGATATTCTTCCTGACACACCCTTCAAGTGCACCAGGCAGCGGCACGGCACGACTCTGCCAGCAGAGCTGTTACAATTTCCTGGCAAACGATGAACGATGGCTCGTAACCAGCTCCCAAATCAGTCGTTTCATTAGGGCTCCGACCAGCAAACTTTCTTCCGGTCTTTTGCTCCGGCTTCTACGAAAGTGTTTCAACGTCGTCGGATAAGTCTGTGCTACTCTGGTTGGAAAAAGATTTCAAATTGTTGCTGCACAGTTTATGTGACCAGAGCAAACATAATATCGAAAGTGCCATTCTCAGCCGGCGAAGGGCTCTCCGGATGGTGATTCCGCAACATGGTTCTGTTGATACAATTCGGTTTTGGTTAACATTGGTTTTTTAGCATGCTGCTTGGCAATTTCAACAATCGACCTCTAGGTGTGCATACTTGCACACTACACGGAACAGTGAAATAGCATCTCTAAATATAATCTTCTCAATTGAACCTTAAAAAGCTATACTCCAATTTTCATTATAAAAAAAAATGGTCAAAGTTTTGTTCAACTTCCTTATGCTAGTCCCTCTAATAGACATACTTTATTATTGAAATATTTATCGAACATGTAGTTCTAGTGAACGAAACCGTTTGTGTTTTAAAATAATCCATTATTCAGGCAACAATGTTGAAGCTCCGTTAGTTTACTTCACCCTTCCGACTGACACTCGGGTCAGCAAGTGGTCAAGCCACAGGAAACAAAAGTTTATCCTTTTACTCTCAACTGCCCTGTTTCCAGGTTCCTGATTTATTGCACTTCAAGCTAAAACGCCCGAAAGCGTTTTACGAAGTAAGCGAGCGGGGGAAAAGGCAGAGTGAAAATCCTGCCACCATGCGTAACGGGTTTTGGTTTGATTAGTAACCTCCGAGGAGAGAAAGATAGAACTTATCGCATCGCAATGCGTTCCGATATACGAGTGTCGTCTAGTATCGACATAAATAAGGCCATCTGCCCGATTCGCCCGCAGCCAGGACAGGTGTCACCGGGAAGCAATTTGTTTCGCTGTCAGCAGCAGCAGGTGAGAGCAGGGCCAGAGGCTCGGAACTTCTCCGGTAGCAGAAAACTGACGATCGCTGCTTTCCACCTTTCTCTGTTTAGTTGAATGATTTATTGCCAGTCAGGAGAAGGCTCCACGTGAGCTAGATAACGAAATTGATTCCGATGCGTGTTGAGCGTAAACCTGTATGCCAGCGAAGAACGGTACCATCATTAGCTCTTATGAGAAACCCAAAGAATTTGAATTATTAGGCGTCCGCATTGCGAACTACAGAAAGCGAACGCATTATCATTCATCTGGCACAAAATGCGCACCACGAATTTAATTTATTACAGCAGCCTAAACAATCAATAACTGTAAGTGAATTTTAGCTGTGTACTCCTGATTACATTAAAGTTTCTGTGGGTAATTTACACAGTAACCTTAATATCATTCAACCACAATTTATCACCACATTTGAGCTATGGTTTCCATGCATAAAGTGTATGAGTTTGTGCCTGTTGATCTTGAGAAGACTCTGAAGCAGCTCTCAAAAGAAATCCAGCAGAATTGATTAGTAGTATTATTTGATGCCTGATAATTCCTAACAGGTGTATGAAAAGAAGAAAATAAACAATATTTATCAAATTATTTTCATCATGAAAATTGTTATAAGGATACATGGAAAAAATCATACACCCAGAACGGAAACATATGTCACCCCATGCAAAGGAAACAGTAACGGAATACTCGAACAGTGGGAAGCAGATAAAGGAAACTCGGGAGAAAAACGGGATAAATTTGCCATATATTATACTCCGCCGATGATAAATGGAAAGTTATTCCATGAATTTACTGTATGCATTACCTCGCAGCGGGTATCGATGTTAAAAAAAGCGATACAATCGTTTGGCCTGGAGTATTCATGTTCTGCTTTTACTAGAATTGTGTGTATATTATGGAAGATTTGCTAGAAAAATAAATAGTAAACTTTGTATTATCCAAAATGCTAAAATTGTATCTTGATGGATTTACGAACGACAGAACCGCGACTTGTACTGATTTGCTGGTAGCACTTACCGTAACTTGATCGTGAAACAACAATCTAACTAAAGTAAAGTTTTTCTCCCGATATTGATAGACAGCGAAAACCGACCGTGAGCACCCACACATGCAACCATAAATTGTTGTGAGACGGTTTATACTACCAGCAAGAGTAAATTTATTAGCCATTTTGCAGCCAAAGTTGTTTTTAAAATAATCGAATTTTCTACTCCGATGAATAACTTCAATGCTCTACTAGCGCAGGTTTATTCGTCGGACCCAGCAGAAACTACTTTTATTTGGTTTTGTTTCTTTAATTTTGTTTCTTTGACTCAGTTTATCTATTTGAGCGTGCTGTATTGAAGTAGAAAGTGAACACTAAGACAAACGATCCAATGTGATTACTTTTGCCACCTTAATCGATTTGAATCTGATTCCTAACACGTTTATTTTGATTTAAGATGCAGAAGATCCTAACAAATAAAAGTGTCCAACAAACAAATCGTTTCACTATTTTTCCAGGAATAAAAAGTCCTACGATCCAAAATAGTTCTAAAAAAAAGCCACAAAGCTAGAAAGCAAAGTTATAAATGTTCCCAAGGATTGTTACACAAAAATTGAAGCACCACTGTTTTTCAGCCACGAAAAACTCACTCAGAGACTTGAAGACCATTATTAAAAATGTTTTGTACCTTTGACACGTGCCCTGAACAAACAAATGATCAAAATCATTTCAAATGACCTGGAAATACGCGAAAATTTAATCGACCATTTTTGATTTGAATGAAATTTTGTACACTTATATGTCTTAGCAAACTAAGCATTTTTCACCGATAGAGAGATTTTTTACACCCATGAGTTACATTCTAAAAGGGCGTATGTCTTTTGGCATAGGTTTTATTCGAAGCATTGTAGTCCAGAGCCGTTGGTTGTATAGAAAAACTGTCTGAGAATGAGTTGTAGGGAATTAAAAATGCATCTTAAAAAATTATACACTGTACAAAAAAAAAATTTTTGATCAAAAAACATTAAAATTAAACATTAAATTTCAATTTAAAACAAAAAAGAGTTGATTTTTTTTTTTTTTATTAAACTTGACGTTAAAACGCAACTTTAAAAAAAAAGTCCAGGATGGAGAAATGAAAAATATTTTTTTTATGGCAGATTGATTTATTTTATAAAAATTCTAATTCAAACATTTTTCAAAAAAAAAACTATTCTGATGATTTTAAAAGATGCAGAAAGTCATTTTAAATCAAAAAGCTCTTGGTAGTTAACATTCTAAAGCCATTGGTTTTCGAGTTATTTCTAATTTAAGCTCGAAAAATTATAATTATTTAGGAAAACACACGTTTTTCTTAATTTGTCCATGGTTCTCCAGCAAAACCATACGTTTATTGGAATGCTTGATAAAAAAAACAAATCCAAAAATACGCAAAAATAGGGTGAAAAAGGGTACAATAGACCTGGGTTCTAGATTAATCAATTAATAGATTAATTAGTGGAAAGGTGGGTTCCGGGTTTTCTACTTATTAATCGTCGCTAGACTGGCAACCTGAAATATTGCATTTCTTGTGTAAAATTGGTCAACAAATCGATTGGTGATGGTTTCATTTTGTGTAGGGCACGGAAATTGGTCTATTTTGCCCCTTTTCATATTTGCGCAATTTTTGAAAAAAATAGAGACCCTTTTCGTGCCCTGCACAGGATGCAAATATCACCATTCGATTTATGGACCAACTTTGCATAAGAAATGCTGTATATCAGGTTGCCAGCCCAGCGACTTCTAATTAGTGGGAATTTGGGTTCATTTTTTCTCAGTGTTCAACGTAGGCTTGATGAGATGAATGATGATACAAATATCTACTGACATGTGTATTTTGTTTCTTGACCAACATTTGGAATCTTATTGCTACGTTCGATTGCCAACTGTGAAAATTTGCATTCGATGGAGGCGCCTGGTACCTGGTAATCAATTTTATACATTAAGTGTTATAATCTATCTATACCTATAAAAATGCAGTCCGGTCTGTCTGTCTGTCTGATCCATATAGGCTCGGAAACTACCGTACCGATCGACGTGAAAATTTGTATGTAGAGGTTTTAGGGGCCGAGAAAGGTTCCTATGATGGTTTGAGACCCCTCCCTCTTCTGGAATGGAGGGGTCCCATTCAAACGAAATACAAATTTCTGCACATCTCAAAAACTAACCAAGCAAATGGAACCAAATTTGGCATGTGCATGTTTTTAGGAGTAACAAATATGTCCATATTGGTTCGACACCCCTTCCTCTTCTGGAAGGGAGGGGTTCCATAGAAATGAAATACAAATTTCTCCACATCTCGAGAACTAACCAAGCAAATAGAACCAAATTTGGTAGGAGGATGTTTTTAGGGGTAACAAATATATCCATAATGGTTTGACACGCCTCCCCCTTCTACAAGGGAGGGGTCCCATACAAATGAAACACAAATTCCCCACAGCTCGAGAACCAATTGACCAAATACAATCAAATTTGGTATGTGAATGTTTTTAGAGATAACAAATATGTCCATAATGGTTTGACTCCCCTCCCTGTTCTGTGAGAGAGGGGTTCCATACAAATGAAACACAAATTTCTGCTATCTCGAGAACTAACCTACTAAATGGAACCGAATTTGGCAGGTGAATGTTTTTATGGCCAACAAATATATCCATAATGGTTTGACACCCCTCCCTCTTCTATAAGGGAGGGGTCCCATACAAATGAAACTCTAATTTCGCACAGCTCGAGAACCAATCAAGCAAATATAACCAGATTTGGCAAGTGAATGTCTTTAGGTGTAACAAACATGTCCATAATGTTTCGAAACCCTTCCTTCTTTTGGCATGTCTCCAAATACCATTTCAAAATCTAAGATGGCGACATCCGGTTTCTGAAAAACAGCGGCAAATGACCAAATACCACCCAATATGGGTATTTCCGGAATTGTTATGATGCACTGAAGCCACAAATCGACCTCAGACAACATTTCGAATTGTAAGATGGCGACTTCCGGTGTCTGGAAAACAACCGAAAATGTCCAAATAACACCCAATATGGGTGTTTCTTCAACCAGAATGGAGTACGGAGGCCAGAAATTGTCCCCAAATGCCATTTTGAAATCCAAGATGGCGACTTCCGGTTTCCGAAAAACAGCGGCAAATGATCAAATACCACCCAATGTGGTTATTCCCAGAATTGCTATGAAGCACTGAAGCCACAAATCGACCTCAGACCACATTTTGAATTGTCAGATTGCGACTTCCTGTGTCTGGAAAAAAGCCGAAAATGACCAATTATCACCCAATATGGGCGTTTCTTCAACCAGATTGACGCACGGAGGCCAGAAATTGTTCCCCAATGCCATTTCGAAATCCAAAATAGCGACTTCCGGTTTACGAAAAACAGCGGCAAATGACCAAATACCACCCAATATGCGTACTTACGGAATTGTTATGACGCACTTACAGCCACAAATCGACCTGTCAACCTCAGACAACATTTTGAATTGTAAGATGGCAACTTCCGGTGCCTGGAAAACAGCCGAAAATGACCAAATATCACGCAATATGAGTGTTTCTTCAACCAGAATGACGCTCAAAGGCCAAAGATTGTCCCCTAATGCCATTTTAAAACTCAAGATAGCGACTTCCGGTTTCGGAAAAACAGCGGCAAATGATCAAATACCACTCAATATGCGTATTTCCGGAATTGTTATGACGCGCTGAAGCCACAAATCAACCTCAGACAACATTTTGAATTGTAAGATGGCAACTTCCGGTGTCTGGAAAACAGCCGAAAATGAAAAAATACCACCCAATATGAGCGTTTCTTCAACCAGATCGACGCGCAGAGGCCAAAAATTGCCTCCTAATGCCATTTCATTTTGAATTTCAAGATGGCGTCTTCCGGTTTCTGAAAATCAGCGGGAAATGACCAAATACCACCCAATATGGGTATTTCCGGGATTGTTATGATGCACTGAAGCCACAAATCCACCTCAGACAACATTTTGAATTATAAGATGGCGACTTCCGGTGTCTGGAAAACAACCAAAAATGACAAAATGCCACCCAATATGAGTGTTTCTTCAACCAGAATGACGCTCAGGGGCCAGAAATTGTCTCCAAATGCCATTTTAAAATCCAAGATGGCGACTTACGGTTTCTGAAAAATAGCCTGAAGTGACCAAATACCACCCAATATGTGTATCATCGGATCCAGAATGATGCAAGGAGCTTAAAATTGATCTCAGACATCAGTTAGAATTGTGAAATGGCAACTTCTGGGAAACAGCCGAAAATAACCGAATACTACTACATATGGATATTTCCGTAATCGAAATGATGCATAGAAGCCAAGCATTGACCCGGGACACCATTTTGAATTCGAAGATGACTACTTTCAGTTTCAAAAAAAAAAACAACGAAAATAACTGAAATGCATTCAATATATTTTCGGAATAGAGGTGATGTACAAAAGCCAAAAGTCGAGGGTGTTGTCATTCCAATAAAACCAATCATTTCAAATGATATAAACAAATCGCAAGGAATCAGTGAATTTGAAATGTTTAAAATTATTAAACAATAAAATAGACGAGACGAAGTTTGCCGGGTCAGCTAGTAGGTATATAAATAATATCATAAATACAAACAAATAAAACTCAAATATAAAAAAAAATGAAGCATGTTCCCAACCTTATTCTTCAATAAAAATTATCGGAACGTTTTCCTATTTTACCTAGATATTTTTAGCTGCAACAATCACTTAGAACATAGGATCTTTGGATTGTTCTCTTCAGAAAAATTCAGCGAAAAATCTTGTAAACATCACCTGATTTTCCCATTGCGTTCTCCCTCCTCCGAACATAAAATCTGGGCGTCGAAATGAAAAACTATTAATCTTCTGTTCACACTTTACTTTGCACTACCAGTTGCTGCCAGGAAAAACGAATCTGTTCGCAGTTCGTTTAACAGGTACGTTTAACCTAGCACCGCGTGCTCCGACCGGAGCAATCTGTTTGTTTCCAGCTGTAAGCAATAAGAGCGGGAACGGAAAAATAACTCATTTTTCGGTAGTTTCCGCCTCGGTTGTTTCCTACACTGCGGAACGCCTCGATTCGAATGTCCAACGGAATCGAGGTGGTGGGAACGCATGAAGCAATCCATGGGTCCCGTTCGAGAGGACGAACGGCACAGGAATAACTTTGTAAAGAACGTTAATATGATATTTATTGCATTTGAGGTTATTGGTGACGACCAAAGAGGGGTAATTTTGTGCAGCATTTGAACCCATTGCGAAACGTCATCGTGAAAAGGTGCGGTAGCAGCCAACCAAACGAAGAGTCTACTGCACCAAAGCAAATGGTTGCAGAGCGCGAATGAATCGCTACTGCAGTTGGCACTTTTCTTACGGACATTCTGCAGCTGCTATGCAGCATAATAATTGCTGCCTGGTCTGAGTAATGTGGGGTCGCGCAGAATGGATGCTTGATACGAATATCGACCACGAACGTTGGCTGCTTTATCATGACATTACATTGCCACTTCCCGCAATGAGTGGGAAGTATAAAAGCTATTAAAGCAAGGCAGTGATTGGTTTTAGGTGATATTAACAAAAAAAATGTTTCAATGCTTCATTTGACTTTTTGATTAATATGGGATCATAATAAAAATCAACATGTTTAATTACCGTAATTATAAAATGTTACATACTGTTTTTGCATTCTCTTTCGCATCACTGCCGGTAGCTTTGTTTGTTGCTTTTCCATGCTTCTGATTTTGATTTATGTACTTTCGAACGAAATTACCTATACATAAAATAATATTTGCAATAGCGATAGTTGCACTCATTGACCTGTTACATTTCATGGTACCACTTTCTATATTCGCTGATTGCTCTCGTAAACTGTATAAATACAACGTCTATTATTTGCACACCTGACGAACGGGACCAACTGCTGTGTGTATGTGTGTGATTGCATTTAATAGAAAGTCGACGAACTGTTACGTTTGCCATTTGGGTTTAGCACAGTTTTCCCAGCGCATTTCCGCACATTTGAAGCAATTAAAATTCTGATGATGAATTATTATATTTGCCGCGTTTTACGCACCTGCCCGCTCCGCAGACCGTACTTTAATATCTATGCAAAGTGATGATTAAAAATGTAAAATATTGCACTAGTGGCATCATCGCGATGAAGCTGGGAGAAATTAATCATGGCGCAAAGCTAGCACTAAACGGATGTCGTTGCGTCGTGATGTTCGGACCGTTTTGCTACACAAAATAATCCAATTATATTGACATATTATATATTATATATTATATAGAAATATTGTTCCAACTTTCGTGGAAATTTCCCTCGAACGGCTAGTTTTAACAACAGCAGTAGTTATTTCGTTTTAGCAAGATAATCAGGCAACGCGCGTCTATGGAAGATTTATCGCGAGTGGGAAGTCGCTTGACAGGATGCGGTATACATACAGTGCAGTGTAGGGTGTCTCTGTTAGCATAGCTTTCAGCAGCACTCAAAACTTTTTACTTTTCCTGCTTTTTAAGCAATTACAATGTCATTGTGAATTCCATTTCACACTTTTTCATATAATAAAACTGCTCGCTACAGTTATCACGATTCTCGAAATTGGATAACACAACTTCCACCACACATGAGGCACATCCTATCGGGGCAAATTTGGAGTAACGTCCGTGTCGGTGGCGCTTAACTTTCGCTGATTGCCGTAGCGATGCTTTTAGCAAAATGTGCTAATTTTCTTGCCCGTTACCGCGATAGTAATTAAAATTTATGATCAAAAAATATAATAAATGCATCTGTGCTTGCACCTCGTGTGCACGTACCCATATTCCAGAAGCGTATGTGTAGACGCGCTGCGTACGTGTTGTCCAGCCGACGCGAGTGTCCAACACAACGGCCGATTGTAATATAATGATTGCGCTTTTGATATGAGATCGTCATTAGATTTTGTTTAATTAGCGTAACCTTTGGGTTTGGGTGTAGTTTAAATTGATGGTTTTGATTATCTACAAAAAACAGCGTTCGCAGGGCAACGGCCTAAATCATGTTTAGTGTAAAACGTTTTGGAGCAAGGCAAAAGCAAACTGTATACTTACAATGTTGAATATGCGTTGTTTTAATGATTAAAATATAATAGTTGTACTTAAAATGTGATTGATTGATTATTGATTAGCTAGATGGATTGCATAATCAACCACTTGGCGCTAAGTGAAAGATGGTTTTGATAAAATGTTGATTAGCACCGCAAGAGCATGACATAAGCAATGGTTTATATTTAATAGTAAGTTTGTTTGCAAAGCATCAATTACCTAATTTACTAATCAATTTGTCTGAGTGACATTTGATTTTGTGCGGATTCATCTTTGGGCTCAAAAAACTTTTCCGAAGCAGCCAAGTAGTCGCTTAGTGACAAACTTTTGCAATGATTTGTAAGTATTGAAAAGGGAAGAATCAACGACGAGGTAACACTGATATTTGTTTTTAAATTTAAATCCTAACAAACATTGAAAGAACAAGTGAGGGATGTGAATGGCATTCTGTTATCTGTTTTGAGCACTTTCTTCGCAATTGTCATGGAAAACATACCGAATGATGCGCCCTAGACCTTTTACTCAAGCACGAACAAACCTACACTCCAGTCGAAATCAGTTCTTCTCGTGTCGAACTCTTACAACAGTATGTATTGGCTACAAAACAATTCCATTTTTGTCACAGTTGCCCCGTGAGCAAACTGTACGTTTTCTTATTTAAATAGAACGTAAAATAACTTTGTGTTCAAATACAGTTCATTCAGAATGTATGCGGGTTCTATGTCAGCTCAATCGGATCACTCCTGGTACTGACCGAATAAAAGCAAAATTGAAAGTATCGCGGCGGTTTCAGAAGTACGCTAAAAAAATAAAAATTAATTAAAACCTATTTGACTTGTTTCAAGCGTGATGCGAGTTACGAACGGTTTGTGGTGTGAAAAAGGTGCAGCCTGCGTCATGTGGTCGCCTCTGGATGCCGGTTGAGTAGCGTTATTTTTTTACAAGGCTTCGAAAATGGTTGGCTATGATTTAGCGATTGACCCGTCAAACTGCCCACAGGATATTTTTGATGCTTGAAAGGACATTCGAAATTGGTTTCCGTCCTTTGGAAAATTAAATGCCAATAAGTGGAATTTACAGCTAGTACGTCAAATGCATAAGAACACAGTGCGGTTTGTTTGAACTGTTTTCTTAAAAAAATAAAAAGAAAAAGATAGTATTGAATAAAGTAACATACCGTTCCACACTGATTGATTCTATAAATAAATCTGATCAAACGTTCATCATTTATTTTTAAAATCTTTTTAGAAGCAAAGATACATTTTAATATTTCTTTTAATAAAAAGAAATACAAAATAACAGTGATGTTTGGATTAATTTGCATTTTGGAATTGTCAATATTTTTTTCAAATTATTTTTTTCTTTAGAAACTTTCAATTACGACCAACTATAATTTAACGTCATTAATCATTGATTAATGTTTTTTTATGGCATATATTTTTCAAAGTTAGATAATAATACGTCATTTTCAGAGTTGTTATGGAGAAATCTCAGTATAATTTTATGTATCGGCAGTTCCATTAAAATCTTAGAAGGTCGAGACAAAAATAGCATTTGCTTTACCTTTTGAGATTGGAAATGCGTTTTCTGTTAAATGATGAACATTATGTAGTAATATGAAATAATAGTTGAACTCGTCTTCACAAGTGATCGAAAATTGTGTATAGGCTACTGTTCTAAAAATAGTATGTTAATTTTTTGCAGAATAAATGCACAAGAATTTAATAAGAATAGACTGCACACGGGTCTACTCTAATGCATGTTTCATAAGTTCCGAACTGACATTCCAGAAACGACCACAGCACTTTGCCTTCCCCACACCCCAGGCACGTCCCTTGTTCAGCATCTAGTTTTTCCTGCCTAGTCTTCATAAATACTTCCTTCTCTGACGATTAAATCAATAGCTCACACTGTTATAAATCCGTCGAGTCGGACGATTTTGGTCGCCCAACCGGCGGAGGGGGTGCAGGAACCTGCGGCCGCTTAATTTTGGCCTGATCGAAGCCACGTGGCGATTGGGGCACGTGCTGAAGACTAGTAGTTGTACCAGCAGCAGTGGCAGCAGAACTGGGCACATACGCTGCATTATTACTCACTACTGTTGCATCGCCTCCTACTTCACCTATTGCCTCCCCGGGACTCGCCGAATTGGTGGGCGATTGAAAATCACTTCCCAGCGATCCCGTCGATTCCATCATCGCTAAAGGAGGAATACCCTCCGGAACAATCACAACCGGCGCCAGGCCGGCTGAAACGGGTTTGTCTTTTTTCGCTTTCTCCTCTCCCGAAGAGTGCTTATCCGCAACATCAATGATCGCAACCTGCTGCTTGTCGATGTTGTACATTTGTGTCCGCTCCAGTATAGTCGAACCGGTTTCTTTGCCTACCCCGCTACTCGTTTCCCCGCGGAAACTTTGTGCCTTTTTCAACGAGTTGGTAGAACTAATCATTGTATTAGTGCCCTCACTAACTTTGGATATCTCCGGAATAGAACCTTTAAAACTTTGAGGCCTCAGCAGAATAGCAGGCCGTTCCGGGATAACCGGTTTTTCGCGAACTACCGTTGTCGACATGAAACCACTGTCGTCATCGGTACTGTGTCCGTTCGGTCCGGGTCCCGTTGGTGTCTTTGCTGTCACTAGCGTTGTTCTCGGCAGTGCCACCGGTTTGACCGGAAGTGGACACACTTGTCGATTGTGGTTTTCCTTATTTTCCTTATTACTGTAAAATATATAAATATGTAAAACAGAATGAAATAAAAACCGAATTCTCAACTCACCCTATACTGCTAGTACTATCACAATTGGGAGCATTTGGTAATTTGCTGTTTTGGTAGTGCAGGTCGTGCATTCCTTTGACGCGGTTCAGCGTTTGCGTTTCGCCGATACTGACTGCAGCCGGTCGTGGTGGAGGAATTTTGTCTGCCACGGAACCAGACTTGAGCTTCAGCAGATCGTCGTGGCTTTCGGCACGCGCCATCATCGGTTGTCGATCGCTTGCATAATCCTTTTGGGCCTGTTTGTACGCGTGATGCTGTAACGATTGGAAACCATCGTCATTACGCCCGCGCCCTAGTCCGTTGTTGTTGCTGCTGCTGCTATTACTGTTGCTATTATTGTTGTTTAATTGCTTGAAATAAGTAGCCGCGTTAGATTGCGTCTTGGACGAGTTGTGCTCTCGTGAGTTTTGATTACTGCTAGCGGTGGCCGAACTTTTGTGATGACTATCAGGCGGAGTGGGGGCCGCTTGCTTGTTGTGCTTTCTTCGAACCGTAGGCTTGGGACTGCTATCGTGTGGCGGACTGGAATGATCCGAAAGGGAACTGTTCGACTGACTTCGGTGCTTGTTGAGCTGATCATTGCTGCTGATTAGAATTAGACTAGTATCGTGACTGCTGCTGCGGGAATGTGACGTCGAAGGTTTCTGCGAATTGTTTCCACTTGATCCTCCACCCCCGCTGCTTCCTCCTCCCCCACTGTTGATATACCGTATCTCATCCTGAGTAGTATCTATCATCGATCTTGACATGTAATCATAGTTGGGTGCCCTCACAGGGTGATCTTTATCCACCGGGAATCCTCCATTGTCCGGAAACAGAGCATCTCTACTCATACTAACATAAAAATTTACATCCCCATCGAAGAAGAACCCCCAGTCAGTGATTAACGCCTCAACGATCGTGTTAACCGTTGCCGTACTGTTAACTTGATCGATATAGTTTTCGTTCTCGTTCGGGGACCACAGCAAGTTAGGTGACATCACAATCGCAATATTCTGCGGAGACATCTTGTTCTCCTGATTTTTCTCCGAAAGATATGACAGGAACTTGGTGAGGTATCGCAGATTATCGTAGTTCTCCTTCGGGAGCTGGTTTATGATGTTTAGGATTGCCGCCTTTCGTTGCGTTTCGTTCGGTTTCTGCGCGGCGATCACAAAGTCCTGATAGAACTCGAACGTCAACAGCGGATCGGGCAGGCTGCGCAGGTATTTTTTGAGCACACTGGCCGTCACGTGCGGATCGGCGTACTTATCCGCCAGCGGAGGCGTCACGTAGTTAGCATTGATGGCGGAAATCATCCGTCGCAGTTTGGAAGATGCTGGAAAAAAAGAATCATTATGAATATCGTTCTCTAGAAAAGGTTTGAGTTTTTGATTGTGAAACTTCGTCAAACTGCAAAAAATGAAAAATTGTGGCGTGTAAACCGTTCCGGTGGATTGTGGTACCCTTAGTCAGCTCGGAAGTGCGGTAAGTACATATTTAGAGACTCCAATGGTTTTCCCGTAGGCAAACGTAGAAGCAACGAACTTTACGAGTAATTACTCTGCATAAAAATTCACAGGAATGCTTGAAGATCTATAATCTTTCATTTTTCCAGTTTGAACTCGAAGACAAAACTTGTGTTGACCAGTGTTATTTTTGGCCTACTAAATGACTTTGTGTCCTTTTATATTTTTCAAAAAAATGTCGAGAAAAAAATTTCTTATTCTTTTTACTTTACTTGTACTTTGTGTACCATTCAATTTTGTTCCATTTTTTTATGTTTAAACATGTTTCATTTACATTTTTAATATCGATAGGAATAGAAACAGAAGAATGCAGTAGTAAAAGAAATCCAAAAAAATCCAAATAGGTGAATAACTCAGATGCAAGAGGTACACAAAATTCATACAAAAACTAATTCAAAAATCAAAAACAATCTGAAATTTCACAGAGATTTTAAACAAAAATACACAGAAAAGAGATGCTCCTTTCTGGGGTCACAATGCACAAAAAACTTTTACAGTTTAAAACAGGTGAAAATGGTGACCAAATAAAGAATTTGAATAGTAAAAAAAAAAGATAAAACTTAAAAGAAATGTCAGAGTCATATACACAGGGGTCATCTCGTTACCATTTTTTGAACAAAAATGCGTTATTTTAAAACAAAAACTACAAAAACTGGAATACCCCCAAAATTGGGATTTTTTCAAAGTAAACTTAGTACAAGACGAAAAGAAAAAAAATAAAAATAAATAAAATAACAAGCAATCAACAACAAAACATTTGAAGTTATTTTTAAAGTGTAAATTTCAAAATAATTCGCAAGATTCAGCAAAAAGAGAAAATATCAAACTCATTAAAAAATAACAGCGTCCGGATAGCAAGAAATTTTTGACGTAGGACTACGTCTTACATTAATAGGGTGGCATCTGTGGAAAATATAACGAAAATGTGCCCTACTGCAATGCATATTATATTACCACCACTGAACGTATTTTGCCCATCGAAAGATGAAGATTGCCCCTAACTTCCATTATAATCATTGACATATTTTTGTGATAGTAAATTAGTTGAAAATCGAGTTAAAAATCACTTATTTTAGTTTAGTTTAGATCCAGCTTTGAACCACTACAAAGCGGTGTAAGTGTTCCTGCAAAAACATAAGGTGGATTTTTTCCGATGATATTGAAGTAGAAAACCCTATGGTAGTTTTTCGTGGTCTCCCTGACATGGCAGTTGACGCCTTGTTAGAGAAACTGAGGGCAAAAGGACTCAAGCCAAACCAGATCCATAAGATGACGCAGGTTCGCCACAGAAGGCAGAACCATGAAAGGCAGAACTCTGGTTTTCTAGGATTATTCAAACAGGTTTTCTTTCCCTTAGTTAAGTCCGAACGAGCGGTAGCGAGTAAGGACAGCATACACCTAAACAATAGAGTCGGCCAAAGGCCGCGAGTGTGTGTTATTAAAAAGAAAATAGACCATTTTTGGATTCTGCCATTCGTTATTCTGTCTTATGAAATATTCTGCCTTTTGTGATTCTGCTTTTCGTGATTCTGGCTTTTGATTTTCTGCCTTTCGTAGGAGACCCAGATGACGCGTCACAACAAGACTCGGAAGCATCGTGATTAGATGTATCTCGTAAACCTAGAGAAAATGGAACATGCGAAGCGGACCTGCATTCCATTCGAGCTCTTTTTCACATCATTGTAGCCTGGGAGCGCTACAAACCAGTGCGTCGTGACATCACCCAACGCTCTAACTGCCTAATATTTGAACACGGGACTAAAAATTGCCATTTGACCTACCGCTGCATCAAATGTGGCCAAACGCACGCCCCGATCCCTGCCAACTGATGAAGACCGCCAAAAACGCCAACTACCCAAGTAACAAAACTGGTTTTATCAAAGTTTTATAGCGCTGTTTTGGATGTACTAAGCGCCATAAAACTTTGATAAAACCAATACTGTTACTAGGGTATGAAGCTGCCCACAAAGCAACCAGTAAAACAATCCCGGAACGCGCAGAGTCCACCAACAATCAGCCGAAAAGTGCCCTCAAACAATACGAAGGAATTCCCTGCTCGCCCCGCTGCCGCTGAACCCAACCACCAGACCTGCTACAGATTCCTGTACATACACTGAAGCAACGAAATCCGGTAAGTACCGGGTCTCCAAGGAAACTCTGAAATGGCCTGCTTCCAAGCTGCAACTGGCGCAGCTGACAACGAGTCCATGGAGCAATATGTGTCGTTGGTCGAGGAATTTATCAACACTTGCAAAAGCCAAACCGAATAACTGCAATCTGAGGTGATCATCGCTTCAAAGTATCGACCGTGAAATCATCAAAATTGCAAACTGGATTGCCATCGCACGTGACTCGGCGGACCTAGTACAGCAACCTCAGGTAAGTACCGCCCTCCATATTAACAGCACTACTAAACATCATTATGCTGCGAAACATCTTTCTGCGCCAGTACCAACGAACTGGCTGATCAAGGTTATTCAGGAACGAACCCAAGATCTGTGAAACCGCGAGTTTAGCCAAAAGCTTCGCCAGACTCCTCCAAATTCAAAACCTTCTTGGTCTCTAGCCAAGGTAAAAAAGAGACCAAAGCCCTTCCCTTCGCTTGTCTTGTCCAGGGATACTCAACTTCTATTTACACCTGTTGAAAAGGCGAACGCGCTGAGGCAGCAGTTCGTGTCATCACACGATTTGGGGCGAAACCTCGTCAGCCCTTTCGACCTGGTTGTTTCTAAAGGAGTTACCATGTTCGACACTTCGAACAGTTTGGTTCCAGAGGAAGCAAGAGTGAAAGCGGATTAGCTCATCGGCTTAGCGAGGAGATCTTGGAATATGAAGACCCCTGGCTTTGATAACATATTTAACCTCGAGCTCAAGCACATGAGCCACAGCTCATTTGCTTTTGTAGCATGTGATTTCAATCGGTGCTGGAAGCTTGGCTACTTCTCTTTAATGAAAGATCCTTCTATTTCTAAGATCTATCGTCCTATCAGCTTGCTCTCAGCCCTTTTCAAGCTATTTAAAAAAAATTGATCCAGAGCAGTCTGCTTTTATTCATCGATGAGAATGTTGTCCTCTCTGAAAGTTTGGGTTCCGAAGCGGAACAAGTCGGTGTCCAAGACGTCAGCAATGGCGCTCTTGGGCATTGAAAAGGCTTTTGACCATGTGTGACATGATAGCCTGGTGTACAAGCTGCATCGTTACAATTTTCCACTATATTTTTAATATAATCATCAAAAGCTATCTCTTGGGCAGAGCTTTTCGGGTCTTCTTGCACATTGTGCCCAGAGCAATTCAACATCGATGCAGGAATGCCTCGAGGTAGCATCTTGGGACCACTCTTGTACAACATTTACACCTCGGACAGCTGGGAAATTGTGATCAATGCGGCTAAAACCCAGGTCATTTTTTCCCATATTCGAGATCGACCATGCTTGTTCCTGCTGACGATATCAGAATTCGGCTCGATGGCTTCCTTATAGAGTAGTCCAACGTGGTGGATCATCTAGGATTGTCTCTGGACAGTCATCTGATTTTGCGGGCACTTGTCGATAAGACTGTGAATAAATTTAGCACCCACATCAGGGCACTGTACCCCCTGATTTGTAGAACATCGAAATTGTGTCAGAGGAATAAGGTGGCTGTCTACAGACAGATCATTTACCCCACGTTGGAGTACGCAGTACCAGTGCGGAAGCGCCCGGACGCACCAAAGATAGGACTTCGTATTCTTTTGTTCCGGACGAAATCATGATTTTTATTCAAACAATAGGGGTCTTCAAATCGAGCTCGTATACGAATACCCAGCCGTAAACTATGTATCTTCCATCACTCGTCAATTGAGGTGAGTATTTTTACGACTGGGTATTTGTTTACGAGCTCGACATGAATACCCATAATATTATTGACACAGCTCAATATACACGATTTTCACGGAGCCAGTTTTTGTCTGGAATCTGCTTTCGGTCCTCATCAATTATGTTCATATGTTTGTTATATGAATAATTTTGTTTGTTTTTGATGCATAATTTTGTTTCCAACGGATGTTCGTGAAATAATAAAAAAAAAAGCTTTGGGAAAGTCTTCTACAAATACTCTATAAGTGATTTGTTAAAAATCGGGTTTGCTACTAGAATACTGAGTGAATTTTGGCAAAGATTAATACTGCCGCTTTTCGCATAACAGTCCTATGTAAAATTTTGTGTTTTCTTGTATTTCGCGGAAATGAGCCCATTTTGACATGCTCTTCAGCTATTAAAACCGAGGTTGTGGGAATCAAACCTTTCTTTTTTAATTGTTATTCTTGAAGAGCACACCAAAACGGACCTATTCTCGCAAAAACAAGAAAGCATTCATATTTTACATAGGTCTGTTATGCGAATAGCGGTAGAATATGTATAAGCAAGTATTTGCTGGAGTGTTGTGCGTACGTTATATGTTTGATGAATCTTCCAGATTGTCTCGAAGTACGATGTTGTCCTAACAAACCAATCATCGTAGGTTCGAATCTTTTTTATTTTTTTTCTGCAAAAAAATATATTTTACAGTAGGTACACATTTTTTGTTCGAAAAAAAACAAAATTATTATCTTCAACTTTGCCGGAGCCGTTACACCGATCAAACAAACCATTCTGGCTTAAAAAAAAATATAATCATCAATACCCTTTTTTCACACTCTTTTCATAAATTAGTAGTAAAATTTGGAACTTTTTTAAGGGAACTGCTAAATACCAGCATTTTCGAAAATTGGTCGTATTTCGCCAAGTAACGAGCGCTCTGGTGAGCTCAATGTTTGAAGGTTTTTCAACACCCTGATATTTTTTGAATTATTTTATTACAAATAGTGCTCTGACAACTTGTTTCAAAGTTTTTAGAATTTTATTCGTAACCACTTTCATTGTTTTACCTCAGCTACTGTCAACTTTGATTGCAGATATTTTAAGCTTCTGAGTTTTAAGTAAAAAAATAATCCAAACCTGTTCCCAATCAATAGCCTCTATAGCAAAGCAGTACGTTTTCTTAGACAACAATTTGAACTGCTTTTTTGATTTCCGAAGATTGTTCTGCGCACCATGAACAAAAAGGACACCTGCGCAAGTAAAAATCGTTATACCTCATAATTGCGTTTTTTCTCTTCGTCTCATTCATACAGTGAAAAACATAAAATTCCACTGAAAAATTGCTATGTCTTTCGTCCAGTTAACGAGAAAATCAAAATAGGTTTTCGCTCATGTGGGTATCAATTGAAAGCATCCCACCGATGGTCACAATAAACGATCGGACTTAATTCTACACCCGCTCGTATTGGCAACCAACAAAACGATAAACATTTATTGCTCATAACACCAATAGACAGAGGCCATGCGCTTGTACGCCTGCCGGCGACAGTAATTACCAACGTCTATAAATACTTTCCACACCATCAAACCCCAGACTGACGGCAAGCAAGATCACATTTCAATTACAATCACAACCCCACGATTATGGTTGTGATTGAAATGTGTTTCTCGCGGTATGTTGTAGATTTAAATTATGTCTATAGACAGCATGGGACACTTACCGCAACCAACCCTCAGAAGACCTTCCTCGTAAAGACCTTTCTCCAACAGACAACAAACGCACAGCTCGATGACAAAGGCGATCTTGCGATCTGTTGCCTTCAAATGTTCCCGTAGGGGCGTATGGAAGATTTGTTTGTTGTTCCGCCCTAAAATAAAATCCAAATCAGTTCAAAACCCTATCGTTTGACTCATTATAATAGAGAGCCTTACGAAATAACCCATCCATACTGGTGATGGTGCTCTGGATTTCTCGCAGAGCCGAGGTATAGTACAATTCCTGGTGTTTCACGTACTCCTTGACGTAGTTCGCGATGTTCTCTTCCTCTGCCAGCAGTTCGTACATGTACGATTCGTACAGATCCCTTTCCTTTTCCAGTTTGCTGTGCAAATCCTCCTGGTCACCCTTTAGCTGGGTTAGCTTGGTCTGATTACCGAGCTGATCACTACTTCGCTGAGCCGTCTGTAAGCAGAAAAAATAATTGATGACTAAGTTCTCACATAGCAAAACAATTCCATGTTGATTAATTTAATGTAGATATGTAGGCAAACTAAAAAGTTTGTTTGTTTTTTTCAGTCACGATAGCCGAAAAAAGGCATAAAATGCTAAATCGACGCAGACAGCAGAAAGCACGAAATGAATCGCTATCAGCAGGTCCAACACTAGCAAACGGTGAAACATCCCAACCCCCTCAGCAAGCGTGAAGTCAGCAACTTACATCATACTTCTGCTTGGCCGCCTCGTACTCCTGCGAGCACTTCCCAACAACTCGCTTCTGCTTCTGGATGGTGGCAAGATGCCGCTCGATGATGTCGTTCAGGTTTTTACTAACCGAGTTCTCCACATTCATCTCGTTGTTGATTATTTCCGAGGCGACTGTCTTTTCCAGACGCGCTGCAATTGAGAAACAACACACAAACACTCATGATTATAAAGTAGATTAACTATTAACAAATCGATCAATTACCGCATCTGTCCAACACATCGCGCAGTAGTCCTGCAGGTAAGTCTTTAACAGAATCCTCCATCAGCTGGCCGAGTT
Organism: Wyeomyia smithii; assembly: GCF_029784165.1. Lineage (NCBI taxonomy): Eukaryota > Metazoa > Arthropoda > Insecta > Diptera > Culicidae > Wyeomyia > Wyeomyia smithii. Next base: position 36,128,795 of record NC_073696.1, read on the forward strand.
GGAATTCAGCCACTTTGCGTACCCGTTTCTCCTTGGCTGCGACATCCTGCGGTTGTCCGGCCGAAACCGTGCTCGCTATCCGCTTATTTAAATTCTGCAGAATGTCCTTGTACCGGTCGACCTCGCGTTCCACTTCCTGTAAACCGTCCGCATTCTTCTCCGCTTTACTAGACCTGCAAAGCAAGATAGAGGAGAAGGAAAACTGATTATTTTTCTCTTCAAAGTGGTATGTTAATATAAATTAAGTGTCTCGCGAATGCTATGGATGGAACTTGACCGGCTACCGCTGAGGTCATCGAAGCCAACCGAAGGACGAAAGAAACAGTGTTCAACTTCTGCGTTGAATCGTCGGCTGCAAGTGCATGATAAATCAGTTATTGTTTTCTGACAGACTGACCGGGTGCAGTGGATTGAGGAAAGATTCGAGCTGAACGGGCGCAGCTATGAATGATGCAAGCAGCAACCGCAAATTCAGTGCTTGAGTCATGTTGAAGTCACATTGGGGAAACAAGTAATGTATTGAAATCGTGGACCTTTGTTATTTGATTTTCACATCTACGAACGCAAAAAAGCTGTTGTTTGGTATATACAACGCTTAGCAAGCAAAATGCTATTGACCCTGATATCTTTGAGGAATTTCACGCCAACTCGTCTGTGGAGTTGGTAACACACTCTTTGGTTTCAGTGGAGTTTTGTGAGTTTGGTGACATCAGTAACCAAAGCTACTGTGCATACGACAAAAGTCTCAAGAAAAAATCTAGACGTCACATCTTGTAGAAACCGCGTAACTTGTTTTACATATGAAGAATGTGCATAATTTTACATTAGAGAAGAATATCAGACGGGTGAATAGAATTTGTTTGCTCTCATAATGCAATGGGTGGGTGAATTGGCATCAAATCCCTCCTTCGCAGTAGTCAAAAATGTAAATCCTAATTAAAGAAATTTGCATGCAATTTATGGCACAACGAAAAGGTTAAAGAAAAATACGTTCCAAGTTACGTGCAAAAATCGAACAGATTATCTTTTTTAAGTACCACTCCGGCAGGATTAGGCAAGTCAAAAAATAAGCAGATCGCAACGACTTGTGCGGCCTGCCGTCCCTCCCTGCCTTCCGGTAAATCACCGGTACCGCTGCCTCTAAAGGGATCCGACCGCAGTCGGTTCGACGTACAAAACGCACTTCGATGAATTGTGCCAGAAAATAAATCGCAGCTGCTGGCCAGTGAAATACGCGAGATCGGTTCCAACTCAAAAACATGGGCATAATTTGATTACCGCATCATAATCAGATGCGAGAGCGGCCGCTTGGGCGGTGCGGTACGAGTTTTGGTTTCGACTGCTTGAAAAGCGTTATTCAAGCACTGCTATTATCAGTTTTTTAATTGCACCAACAAATGAAGTGTGTTGAGTGTTACCAAATTTATACTGTAATTTGTGATAGCAATGCCAGTCGGGCACTGGGACTGGCAATGTTTTGGCTGCACGGGCCAAACTTAATAAATTTTACTACGATCTACAGCAAAACTTACACCTAGTAGAACCGTAGTTATAAATTCAAACTGTACAAATAAGCTCGCGTTGGTTGCTCGACCAAATTTGCGTGTTTTGCATTTGCGTAATAATGAAAAAAAAAGCAATTTTTGGATTAGGTTAGGTGGAAGAATTGTGAATGTACTGTTTATCATCTGAACGATTTTGAAATATCTTTAAAGGGGCGTTTGTGATCCAGTTAGAAACCACCAATGGTACAAGATTCCAGCTCATTAATCTTCATCCAAAAATCGAACCAAACTAACCTTCTCCCCAAATCGAACACTATTTGATTAGCTCAGATTTCTAGTTGCTAGTCTGTCATCCCGGCCCCTATACGAGAGAGCAAGCAAGTAAGCGCGTTCGTTTGGTGCAAAATTTAGCTGCTCTACTTTAAAACCGGCTCGACACGGTATATTTGGCCCGAATGGGTGTCTCAATTATGATTGTCGAATAGACCGCCAACAAGCAGCGCCTAGAAAGACGGGCAGCAGCAGTTTTGGGCGGCTGCAACAGCTGGAGCCGTGCCAGGCAGACTACACCGCAATATGTACAGCAGGGGCGGTATCGCATGCGAAAAATGAAGAATGAGCACATTCGCTGCATTTTTAATCGGTACGTGTGAACGGCAAATGGGTTGATTTGAAAGGGAATCTGTTCCACGTTGGAATAATCGCATAGTGCGCTATGTTTATTTTCGATTTGATTGAAATGAAATTTTCGCCAAAAATTGATTTGCCCAATAGAAGGCCAATTTCCGAGCAATAGCAGATTGGAGATGTGAAATGAAAAATATGAAAGAGGAATCTGCAAGTCAGAGTAACAATTATTTCATTGATAGAAAGAAATTTTAAGTTTGTTGCAAACAAAAATAACACTTCGAATATAATTTATGATTCACATGTTCAAAGTATTTCACTTATGAAACTTTTATTTTTTTACCGTGCTAGTGATTAAAATGTTATCTTGTGTATAGGATTTTTGTTTTGTATGGACCCCACTGCAACCAGTAGTTTTTTTTATCTTTTGAGGGGAAGTATATAGTTTAGTTCGTGTGCAAAACAAGAGAATAATATTCGTGAGTTCCAGGAATCTAAAACATGTACTAACATTTGAAAAGGGCTGAAGATTTTTTATAAATCAAATCGAATTGCGGAATAATGATAAGAAATGGAGAAAAGTAGTCAAGGGATAGGTTTCAGGAAATTGTCTGAACTTTTATAAAAAAGTATTTTAAAATTAAATTTGAGAACCTACATTGAGAAAAAAATTATTTTTTAAATAAGATGGGATTTCAAAAACATCGGGTAATCTCAGACGTTCCTGAAAATGGACAATTGAGTTGCCTAGAATTTTTCTGAATAAATCAAAGTTTTTCTAACAAATTTTGAATTAATTTTATTAAAAGTTTGTTATTATTAATTATTACGTTATTGTAATTTTTCAACTTTAAATACGACTATGATATAAAATTCCAAGGGAAATAGGGCTTTTCAAGTCGTTACGGTGGATCAAAAGGATACTATTTTTTACGTCCGACGTTTCGGCCCTTGGACTTGGTCTTCCTCAGGGGATATAAAATTGTAACGTTTGATGGTTGGTTATAATTTCGACTGAGCAGTCTTGAATAAGTAGAACGATCTGGTTTTTTACTGTCCGACGTTTCGTCACTGATCAGTGACATCTTCAGGGGGAAATAATGAAGATGTCACTGATCAGTGACGAAACGTCGGACAGTAAAAAACCAGATCGTTTTACTTATTCAAGACTGCTCAACCGAAATTATAACCAACCATTGTACAATTCCCAACAGTCGAACTCTCATACAACAATCATTGTAATGTTTCTCGTTCAGCGTACAAAGCTTTATGATAGACTGTCATAGTTATCATCAATAGGTTCTCCGTCAAAGTTCGACATCAAGAAGCACGACACGTTGGTGGATTTTTTCGTTTTCTCGACCTTTTTATAACACCTCTGATGACATCAAGATGGACTCTATCTTATAGTTCTATTTATTTTTATTTTTTATTTAATTATTTTTTCCACTTGCTGTCAGAGGTGCGTTAAAAAAGTCGAGAAAACGAAATAAATCCACCAACGCTCCGTGTTTTTGGATGTGGTACTTTGGAGGAGAACCTATTGATAGCTTGACAATCTATCGCTGAGCTTTGTACGCTGAACAAAAAACGTTCCAACTTTACATCCCCTGAGGAAGGCCAAGTCCAAAGGTCGAAACCTCGAACAAAAAAAATAGTAGCGTTTTGATCCACCGTTAAGACTGGAAAAACCGTATTTCCCTTGGAATTATAATGTTTCTAACAAAAGCTTGAGCTTTTTTGTGTCCTCCTGGACGTACGTTAATGACAATAGTTAAATGAAAATCCTTGAACAAGGGTTTTTTTTAAAAAAGATGACCGACCGCGGGCAATTTTTACAAGTAGTTACTGCAGCTAGCACAGTGCACTACAGTGGCGGCCACAGAGAGGAACAGGGTGTCGGTTTTTGGAGCCAAATGAAGCGTGTCATTAGGTAGAGGCCTATTGGATCTTGTAGTCATGCCAATGGAGGGGCTTGCTCCCAGATCGACTACATGCTGATCGACAGCCGGTACATGATATTTTGCAGGATATAAAAAATGTAGGCCTCCTGGATCTGAAGCCGAAGAGTATTGCAAAAAAAACTTACATGTCCTTTGTTTTGGCTATTCAATGTATCACTAAAAACTAGAATCTTCCCAAAAATATGGAATGGCTTATTTTTGGTGCTTATTCTCAAATCTGGGCGTAAATCTTACATACGTAATTATCGTGCAATCATTAATATCTTTTACACCCTGAAACTTTTTGGGGCAATTGTCAACGAAAAACAGGCCGCTCAACATCCACAAATCTACTCAAATTTGTAGATTAAGCACTTAATGCAATGAATAATGGAAACCACGTTGAAGCTCTTTACACAGGTTTTAGTAAGGCTTTAGACTGTATATCAATGCTGCTTTTTAAACGAAAAAATGGAATCGAACCTGATCTTGAAGTGGCTTGAATCATATTAAACTAACAAAGTATAGTAAATTTTATGAAAAGATATTGAATCCCATTCAAGTTACATCAGGTGACCCACAAGGTTTTCATTTAAGATTTTCATTTTGTACGTAAACACTTCCTTCGTCCTCAAAAATCTTGAAGAACTAATTCATGCCGACGACATGAAGCTGTAGTAGGAAGTAAAAATCCAAGAAAACATCAATATATTTCAGAAGGAATTACACACATTCTACATCTGGCGTAAGAAAAGCTCATTGGAATTGAGAATAGAAAAATGTAATTCAATATTTTTTAGCAGAAAATCAGCAACACCTAACATTGTAATTGCATTAGGAAATTAAAATGTAGAGAAAAGTGAAAAAGTTAGAGTTTAAATAATCTCAGATTCTCAACTCAATTTTACTGACAACTATAACACTATCATACACAAGGCAAATAGCATGTATGCTAGAGTATTGCAGCCTTGTGTGGTCTTCTTGTCCAGGCAAACATGAAGAAAGTATAGATCCTCGACAAGATTCGAGAACACAAATTTCAGAACCCTGATTTGTTCATAGACTTCAAGGCAGCGTACGATTCAGTGAAACGCAACTAGATGTAGCAGATTATGCTTGAATGAGGTTCCCCCATGTTTTTTCGTTAGGGGATAAGAATTACTTTGTCCAACAGTGTGAACTTTTGTAATATGGTAACGTTTTAATCCCCATGGTTAAATTGATAAGTGCGACTCTTGACAGTTTCACATCATGCGTCAGAACAGCGAGTGAATTTTCGGACGCATTTGTGACGTTGGGCGGTCTGAAGTGCCGTACAACTTAGCTTTGGAAAGTGCTATACGAAGAGCTGTGGAGAAGGCAGGAGTTGGACTCACCATAAACACTGCCAAAACGAAATATATTGTGGCTGGCAGAGAGCATGGTAGTTTCATTAGCGTTGGAGTTGCGATGGTTATGGATGGGGATACTTTCGAAAGGATTGGTTAATTTGTTCATCTTAGTTTACTTGTAACGTGTGTAAAACTCGATAGAATCACGCGCGATTTTAGTCGGACTTAAATTACCGGGAGTTTCGGATTATCCATAAACCTCATGAGTCTTTCTCTTAGGATATACAATATATAAATATATTGTGTGTGTATATAAAAGGTAGCGGTTTATAATTTTGTAGTATTTGTGATATCTAAATTTTCCTTTTTTATCTAGTTAAGAATGCGAAATAGGCCCTGGTGGCCAAAAACTATTACACGTGTGATAACCAGGTAAGCTGCGAAGTTAAGAAACGAATTACAACAGCAACAGTCAATGAATATAAATATATTATTATCGCCACGGTCAAAGCCGGATTTATGGGGGGGCCCAGGGGGCCCGGGCCCCGGGCCCCCCACATTTTTGGGGCCCCCACAAATTGAGAAAAAGATTTTTTTCTTTGAAAAATGAGATTTAATCAAAAGTTCGATTTACAGTAAGAAAATTTGTTCAGACCATTTCAATCTGACACTTTCTTTCAGTGTTATTTTTTCACTAGCGCCAATATCACAACTACATCCATAAGAGCTCACCTTGGATCAGGGTTGCCACATTTATTTCTGTATTTTTGCTCGGAAATGTCTGTATTATCTGTTTCACGAGCTAAAAAATCTATATAAAAAATCTGTATCCAGCAAACTAAAAATGTTGCATGAAAATCTTCTTCCTTAAAGAAAATATTGAAACAAATCACCATTTTTTGCTTTGGCCTAATTTTTTATTAGTTCCAAACTTATAATTAGGCGAGTTAATCAAATGTAGTAACTGAACACGATATTGCTTATTTATCTTTACGTGATGTTCATGCATGTTTTTGGTAATTTAATTCTAGTAGCTCCTGCTTGGTTAGCAACGTAGCTTTTAGCTTTTAAAATTGAGCTCATAAGCTTAGGGGCCATGAGATTTCTGGCTTTAGACTTGCTGCAATTATATATTGAAAATATGCGTTCTACAAAAGCCGAAGAATGTGGAATTATTGAAAAAATTCGCACAAATGATCTCAGTAACGGAAACATGAATTTACCATGTGGCGTCCAACTACTCAGACCAAGTTAAGTCATCTGTTTCATCGAATCTTCCGGTCAAAAAGTTTGTTCTTAGCGAGTAAAACTCGTTATTCATGTCTTGTCGATCAGTTACTGTTACGAATTTTGGAAATCAAATCATTTAAATTTTCCAATTTCACGAATGTTTAGAATTGAATAAAGCTACCGTTTTTACAACAGAATCGATAAAATCGAACAGCTTTGCAATTTTTTTTTTTTTTTTTTTTATTCTCGCTTATTTTCCGTCGGTCTAGTTCCGCCACTGTTGTGGCCAATCACCGACGCCCAGGGAGGCGACTCCACACCCAGGACCCTAACTCACGACCCGTTTATTAACGGACCGGCGCCAACGGCTTTACTTCCTCATGCGATGGAAGACGTGATCCCAGAGATTTTTCGCCTCAGAAAATCTCCCGGTGTCGGCTAGGATTGAATCTAGACCAGTTGGGTTGGTTGTGAGTGGATCACGCCACCTCACAACCATCGACACCTATGTCGGCGGTGGGATACGAACCCACAAATTTTAAATAGAAATCCCGTCAAATATTTCGAAACGTTATTTTCCGCCTTCGTCCAAGCCTCATCCCTCTTCTTCTGCAACGATACTAACATAAACAGCATCAGGTTTTTTCACAAAAGTTTGAAAGTCATTGAATTGAATTTAACCTTCCAAAAAAATGATTTCATTTCGAATAGCAAAAGATTCTGTAAAATCTGTATTTTTGACAATATTCTGTAATTCTGTAATACAGATTCTGTATTGCTTTTTTAGTTCAAAAATCTGTAAAATACAGAAAAATCTGTATATGTGGCATCCCTGCCTTGGATTCTCTTGGAATGACACACATTAACACACCATTTGAATCGAACCAGCGCGCATGGGAGATAAAGCAGAGAAAGAAAATAACCCACAAGTTTTTTTAATGCATTGCTTTTGCTAACTTGTCCGAATCAGGAACACCAGATGTGCTTTGCAAAATGCAGATTTTCTGAGTTCGTGTGCAGAATTTATTGACCTGCAGATGTGTGTAGTTTTTTCCTAGTTTCTGTAGATTATTGTCAGAGTCGTCTTATATTTGCGCAGTCTTTCTCAAATTGTGTGCAAATTTTTGCCTGTGGATCGAAATTTTTTCAAATAAGGTTTCTTTTTTCAGGTGTCAAGAAAAAAAAAATCGAAGATGAAACTAATTAAAAATAGGTTGCGTACGACTGTGGAGAATGAAAGGCAGTCGTAGCATTATTATGTTTCGAGTACGAGTATACTGAAGGAGTTGAATGTTGATTATTTAATTAATAAGTTTTCTGCAAAACAACACGAAAGAGAAAAATTTAACAAATTTTTGAAAACTTTTCAATAGCAAATAAATGTTTTTAACTCGTACGATAAAAAAAAGGTTTTGTTTTATTTCGGGGCCCCCACTATAACTGGGCCCCGGGCCCCCACAGTCGTAAATCCGGCCCTGGCCACGGTCATAATGTAAAACGGGTAGATCTTGTTACTCTACTGGAGAAACAACTGGAACGCTCACCAAGTTCGTATAAATCTTCAGCAGAAGTAAATGCACGTTTCATCGAAGACATAGGCTCATTAAATCCAAACGCTGTGCGATGAAACCATGTTTGAAAAAGAGTAGAAGTCCTTAGAGCACGCGATGGGACACAAATATCAAGTAATGATAGCAGACTGGGACAATCTACTTCGATGTTCAGGAGCTTAACGACTGATGAAGCATTCTTTAAGATGGGTCGCACTAAAGAGCAGTACAGAGCTTTCGAGCAATGCGGATCAGAGAAATCATTGGCTTTTTTGTTATAAACCCCAGTTGACGATTAATCTTGGCAATTACGGCCGATAGCGAAGGAAAGTTTTTATCCATTGTCACACCCATTCATCAAGTCATTCATCTCTTCAACCTTGTTGAGCACGACTCCATCGATGTGGTAGTTGAACATTATAGGCTGCGAGTTCCGATGAAATGGCATTACAGAGCATTTAGGGATGCTGACAATCAGCTTATTACGATAGCACAATTCTACGAACATATCTACATAGTAACTGCTGCAAACGGGGACAATCTTCTATGCACTTCACAGCGAAATATAGTTTTGGGTCATCAGCATATGTAAGTTTACATACATCACCAAGCAAAATACTAACATCATTAAAAAATATTGTTAAAACCAGCGATCGCAAGTTAATTCCTTGAGGTACACCACTCAAGTTCACGAATGTAGTTGAGATGCACGGTTCCAATTCCACTCGAAGTGATCGATCACACAGATATGAACTAAGCCATGCAACTAAGCTGTCAGAGGCACCAGGCAGGTTAATTTTGCGCAATTGTATACGATCGTCAATTCTGTCAAACGCGGCCCCCAAATCCGTATAAACCACATCCACTTGGCATTTTGCTTCCAGTTGTGTAAAACAAGTATGCGTAAATTCCAACAAATTCTCAAACGTGTCCAAAATAATAATTTCAGCAGGAACATCAACCTCGTGATCAGAAGTGATGTTCGGTGCAAAGAAGTGATGAATTTAGCAAACTGTTCACATGCACCAGCATCAAAATTCGATTTTCCCTGGCTGAATTTTTCCTTTTTGAATTAACAAAATTCCAGAAGGACTTAGCTCTCAACACATACGATTTGTACAAGCTCCTGTTCAATTTCCAAAAACCATCGCAAGAAGAACGAAAAGTATTTTTTGATTCTGATGCAGCGATGCCAGGTCATTTTTTTAAAAATCTGGAGAAGGAAAAAAAAATCTGGAAGTCATTTCGTGGGGTGAAAGGTAAATTCTTCGGATAAAAGTCTTGGGGTACGTAAAATTTGAGGTGACAAAATTGCAAAATTTCGCGCCAAATTTGAAGTGATGACCTTTTTGCGGAACAGAGAACATAAAATCTGGATAAAATCTGGATCATTCATGAAAAATCTGGATAATTGGACATCAAATATGTCTACCTGGATACATGTTCAAAAATCTGAATAAACCAGCTAAACCTTGATACCTGGCAACGCTGTTCTGATGAGCGGTTTCGTCGGAGTCGTCGCTGATTGGTATTACGCACTCGTTTCAGCTTTCGTAGCACAGCTGTACTCCAAGCAGGTAAGAGAGGGGGTCTACGAACAGGCACATTAAGTAACAGGGATCTCGAAATATGCCTGTAAACAATTTCAGCCATTCGTCAACGTCATTCGAAGACAGTATTGTGATCCAAGCGGAGTTGAACAAGTATTCTAGTAGTGTCTCGAAGTCGATTTTCCGAAAATTGAGAACAGGTTCCGTGAGAATATATCAGTTTCTAGAGGCAACATCAGCAAGAAAAGAAACGGACACAACCAGAGGCGAGTGGTGGGGATCAACACGAAGCAGGGGTGCAGACGATTCGTTAACATCAACGAACAGAGCAGTATCATTAACTGATGTCACAAAACCGTTAAACTCGCTACTTAGTATCAATGTTAATTAAAAATAAAATGGGCCCTAAAATAATTTCCTTGCGGTATATCAAATGCATGAGCAGTAGAGTATGAACCAAAATAAATTAAACTGTAAACAGCGTTGCAAAGCGAGCGAAAAGCAAAACTTTTCTCCTCCTTTCTGCTTGAGAATGAGACATATGCTACGCTTCTCAAGTCTTTTGCACACACGCTTCCAAAATACTCTTTATTCTTCATGGATTCCCCGTGGCTCTGTGGATAGCGATGTCGGTCGGCTAGCTCTCCCACACGGTTGTGATATCGGGTTCGATTCCCGATCGAGTCGAGGATCTCTTCGAGCTGGAAATTTTCTCGACTCAGCACGTATCGTTGTACTTATCCTACACATACAAAATGTGTCAAAAACAATATCGATAACGAATTCTCTCAACTAATCTCTAGTTGATCGAGACCGCTATTAGCCCCAAGGCTAAGCGTGCGATATTGTTTTGTCTTCGACACGCAAAAACTTTTTGTATTGCTATTCAGTTACTGTAAAAGAGTACGCGAGTTCCTGCTAGCGAGTAGGAGTACTCAATACACTTTATACACCGACAGCCAACACTGGGCCAAGAATATGTTAAGTATCGCAACGTGTAGGGTATCGGACTGCTTTAGTAAGTTTTTTTTTTACAACCAACATCTTGATACAATTTTTTTCGGCTGGTCGTTCTCGTGAGTAGGGGAGTAGGTACACACGAGTACACACGATGAGAATAGACCGGAGTGTATGCATGTGTTCTCGGGAGCGAATGCGAGCAAGAAAAAAAGCGAAAAAAAAACGGGAAATAGCTTGAATGGAGAATTCTCCAGTGTGTGACAGTGATAGTAAGGAGAACCTCACATGAGGTGTTGCACGCTGCTTACGAACGAGACTAACAAGACTGACTGTCAAGTATGACATTTCGTTCACTCAAACATGGGGTAAGAAGTCGAAACGAAGATCTTCTTCGTTTCAAAATCCAAGGATGCAACCGCTGAACCAATGAAAAATTTAAACCAGAAAACAATCCTTAAAATTTATTAGTGGGTATGCATGTTCAACAATGCCAAGCAAATTTATATAATCTATAATGTCTATATATATAGAAAGGAGTTTTGACTGTCTGCCCTCCTAATCCATAAAGCAAAGCATAGCCAAGCCTTGGTGCTACATTCCGATTCGGAACTCGACCTTCTGTTTATTATACACAGACTTCGCAGCCAACTGTTGAGTGTACAGGGCAATAGCGGGGCAAGCGCTACGATCCTACTGGCACTAACAAACAGTCTCTCCAGAGCCGAGACTCGAACCTACGACAAATGGCTTGTTAGGCCAGCATCATACCTCGAGACCAGTTGGAAGGTGCCTGATCCATAAAGACTTGAAAATAACTGAACCGATCGGCTTGAAAATTTGTATGTAGGGGTTTTTGAGACCGGAGAAGGTTCTTATTACGGTTTGAAACCCTTCCCTACTCTGGAAAGAAGGGCTCCCATACAAACGAAACACGAATATCTGCATAACTCGAAATCTGTAGCAATTGGAACCAAGTTTGACATGCTAGTGTTTTCGGGAGCAAGAAATATTGTTGTGGTAGATAGACACCCCTCTCTTATCGGAAGGCAGGGCTCTCATACAAATGGAACGCAAATACCTACATAACTCGAGAACTTATCAAGCGAATGGAACCAAATTTGACCTGTGGAGGTTTTAGAGAGCAAGATATGTTAATGTCCCTTAAGCTGGAAGTACAAAGTCAACAGAACAAAGAGTTAATAGCATGAAAATTTAGTGCTTATTCGATGCTCATTTAATGCCATATCGCTGAATTTAATGCTCCATCATTTCTTTGAAAAATGCTCTTGTTTGCTAGCTTAAGAAAATAGCTAGCAGACAATATACGAAAATAGCATTTTTAGCCTCGAAACAGTTCTATAACGGTCAAAAACATTTAATGCTCATTAAATGCTCTTGAAAAAAACCTGATTTTCATGATAATTTTATTGATTTTTTCTAATTTTTTCGAAAATATGATAATACATGAATAGCTTCAATTTTTCCAAACATTTTTCTCTGAAAACAATCAAAATCCTTTTGATACGATTAAATACCAATTAAATGCTTCCATATGCGAGCAGTTACAATAACTTAGGTGCATTTTTCATTGAATATAGTTTTTTCAAAAATATTGTTCTGCTAGCTTAAAAAAAGTTAGCAGAACAATGGCCATAAACAGCATTTTCAAGCAATAAACTGTTGTAGAATGATCATAATAATTTAATGCTCATTAAATGCTCTTGAAAAAACCTGATTTTCATGATAATTTCATTGATTTTTTCTATTTTTTTCAAAAATATGATAAAAATATGTTTTCCATCCTGATTTTCGATTTTTAGATCAATTCTTTAGTCTTAAAAAGTCGAAAAAATCGTTTATTTTTCGATTTGTTCTTTTTTTCGATCATTTGAGAAAAATATTTTTCAGCGTGCAGAACTGTTTTATGCAATTAGTGATTGTCAGGTATCGTTGTGCTATTTCTAATGTTGTCTTATCGGCTTTTGAATGGTTGCGTGCGCTTATGACATCATCATGCCTCCATATAGTCCATTCCATTCCTGCCCATAATGCAACTGGTGACGCACTAGCAGTAATGAAATGATCGAAGTACAACCAGATCGAACCAAGGTCCAAAAACATGATTTCGAGTAATCTGTGTACAATGTTTAAGGGGTTTTTTGTTATTGGGGCTTATTACAGAAAACGTGGAAAGCGGCGGGCTACTCGCCTGACCAATTTTGATATTGCAGATATTGCAGAATAGGCTGGTTTTAGGACAAGTAGCTGGTCTGCGAAACTGTTCGACTCAGCTGTCACCAAACATGTTTCACTCGCATTCTCTAATACAACATTTTGCTCGTCCGTCAGTGACTGGAGGCGAGGCGAGTTGCTCGCCTCGTCCTTTGTAATAGGCCCCATAATATCGTTATGAACTATTTAAGGGGTAATATTCAGCAAAATAAATGTTATTGCCATATTTTTTTAATGGTCTAAATCATGCTAAAACTATCCTAGAAATGAAATCTACATCGCCCAAGTACAGATTTAAACTCAAAGTTCGTTCAAATCAATTTTTTCCGAACAACTTTTGTGCTCCAAAATCTAATTTTTTGTTTATTTTGGCGATGAAAAATTTAGAAAAAATTAATAAAATTATCATGAAAATCAGGTTTTTTCAAGAGCATTTAATGAGCATTAAATTATTATGATCATTCTACAACAGTTTATTGCTTGAAAATACTGTTTCTGGCCATTGTTCTGCTAACATTTTTCTTAAGCTAGCAGAACAATATTTTTGAAAAAAAAAAAATATTTAATGAAAAATGCAACTAAGTTATTGTGACTGCTCGCATATGGAAGCATTCAATTGGTATCTAATCGTATCCAAAAGATTCTGATTGTTTTCAGAGAAAAATGTTTGAAAAAATTGAAGCTATTCATGTATTATCATATTTTTGAAAAAATTAATAAAATTATCATGAAAATCAGGTTTTTTCAAGAGCATTTAATGAGCATTAAATTATTATGACCATTCTATAACAGTTTATTGCTTGAAAATGCTGTTTCTGGCCATTGTTCTGCTAACTTTTTTCTTAAGCTAGCGGAACAATATTTTTGAAAAAACTATATTTAATGAAAAATGCACCTCTGCTCGCATATGGAAGCATTTATTGGTATCTAATCGTATCAAAAGATTTTGATTTTTTTCAGAGGAAAATGTTTGTTGATATTTTAAAAAATTTAGAAAAAATTAATAAAATTATCATGAAAATCAGGTTTTTTCAAGAGCATTTAATGAGCATTGAATGTTTTTGACCGTTATAGAACTGTTTCGAGGTTAAAAATGCTATTTTCGTATATTGTCTGCTAGCTATTTTCTTAAGCTAGCAAACAAGAGAATTTTTCAAAGAAATGATGGAGCATTAAACTCGGCGATATGGCAATAAATAAGCATCGAATGAGCACTAAATTTTTATTCTATTAACTCTTTGTTCTGCTGACTTTGTACTTCCAGCTTAAGGGACATGATATGTTATTATGGTAGTTCGACAACCCTTCTTTTCCTGTAAGGGAGAGATTCCATACAAATAAAATACAGAACTCATCAAGAAATGAAACCAATTTGATTTCTAAGAATGAAAGAACAGATAAATCTTGTTTTGAATGATTCTGATCTGCATTTCAAAGATCTTTAATGCAAGAAAAGTAAATAAAAGCAAAAACACGTGCTTAGTCTACACATTGAAAGGCAATTATCGTCTCAGCTCTAGTTACTGACGGTACCTTGAACCTTAAGGTTTCAAATTATTTCGGTAAAATTGTTGAGGGTTAAGGAATTTTTTAACGGAAATGTTAAATATGATAAAGATGTTAGCAATCAAATTCCTGGTTTCCGTTGATTTTCACACAATTTTTCTACTCAAATTTTTCTTTTAACTTTCAACTAGTTGTAACTAACCTGACAATAACGAGTAACAAAAATAACGCACTTACAATACCGAGTTTAGATTTGTTACGGATGTATAGGCGTAAAAATGAATACTTTTGCTTCATCACATTACATTTGATTTGTTTGATTTCCTTTTTTTCTGTCATTGAATTATTTCCATAGAGTAAAACAACACTTCTTTTGTTGTTGTCAACTTTTGTTGATAGATGTGACTCACAATAGATGTCTTCTCCAGAGCCTTATCTACGACCTCCATAAGCTTATCAAGTGTGTTTTCAAGTCTATGTTTGAAAGTCTGGTTTTTCGAAGTAAGGAATTACCTAATGACGTACAAATTTTCACACTGCAAGAAAATTTGAATCAATTTGCGTGATTTGATCACTATCCACTATGTACCGCGAAAACGAATTTTGCAGCTTACGTATTCAGATTTATTAACAAGCATTTACATATTTCAAACGTCACGGTCTATACCAATTTCGACAATGGGAAGCTACCACTGGGACCAAATTCTTCTCTGCATTAATGATGTGAGGTTGCATCATGATATGCATACAATAAATATTTTCTCATGCGCATTAGCGTGACAAAACGGACTCCCGTCTTGATTGAATAGAACCATTAGCGGCAAATGAAAAACAAAAAACTCGCGAAAGTGGTCAGAATATATTTTCTGTGTACAGTATATCATATCACGCCTCCCGATAGGCCATCGCAAATCTTTTGTTAAGCACAGTGTTATCGAAATTCTCATTGCTTCAGACATTCAGCGCAGCAAAAAAATGTTGAATTAATTTGTCTAAACAAATGAAGTCCATTAAATGCAATTTAGACCAATTGTTTCTGCTATCTATCTGGTCATAATACCACCTTGCAGGTGGAGTAAAATGTACGTATCTTGTAAATTCACACGCCAACAGTCGAATGCTTTATGGCGACTCTTTGAGTCGAGAGAACATCAGACAGCAGCTGGCAGTCTGTCAGTGGGGCAACAATTAAACCGCTGAAGAAACTGCAACTATCGGCGTAATAATGAAACGAGCGGAACCAGTGTGAATCGAACAGTTTTGTTCCCCATATAAGTGTATTATGAAAAGCAGTAGCAAAAAAAATTTACTGCGCAAAATTTAAACAAACAAAAGCACGATGGGAGTTCCAGTGACGGACGGAGACGGAAAGATACATGCCGGAGCACGGCCATGGGGAAATAGATTTTCGAAGATACCGACCGCACCTCGGTGCTTCGTAGCCTCAATGAGTATAATTTATACATTACATCAGCAGAAGGGGAGCCGCGGAACTCGATCGCGGGTGATGTATGCCGAAAAGCGGTGCGTGAAGATCGCGGTCATAGCGATAATGATCACTGTCAGCGAAAATAGTAATCGAGTAAACGCATATATAAGAAAAGGCAGACCCCGGATTGTGTCATCTTTGTTTAGATATTTTGCTTCCGCTCGTGGATACTTTTACAGCTCTCCTATGTTCTCGTTTGCTCTATTTTTGCATTTTTTTTCGCTAACGTAAGCGACGTGAACGCTGGCATACGACTAATGTTTTAAATGGTAACAATGCACACAAGCAGTTCATTCTGAAAATAGATTGCGAATTTTTCGTAGCGAGAAGAACAAAACTGCATAATTTCCTGTTTTACCGTACTTCCTGTGTCTTCTAGAAAGTCACTCCAGCAGCATCACCGTAGCCGTTTGTCACGAACAGGAATTTTGCATGCATACTAGGCAAAATTCTAACTCCGCCGTACAGACAGAGCACGGAATGAATCGTCGACCCGTCTGCATTATTTGTGCAAAAGACTGTGCAAACAGTGACGAAAATGAAAACATAATGCCTCACTTGTATATACTTACGTAGACCGGCATAGAGTATATTTTGAAATAAATCACGTTACGAAGCGGCACCGTCAACATCGGCAGACGAATCCGGCCAGACGTAGACCCTGCACTCATCTAGCCCCAGCTTCGATCTGCTTCATAAGGTTCAAAACCCTACATCGGACAGCGACTGCTATGACTTTCGGCAAGGTTCCAATTTCGACCCAAAATAGAGGCACCTTCTTTCATGGTGCTCTTTCATTTTTCAAATTATAAGTGAAGGCGCGTTTATTTTTGCGTGTTCGAACCGGGCCGGCTTTTGCAACAGCTATAGTTTTGTCTAACCGAAGAATCATCACGTAGCAAATACATAAGTAATTGAAAGTGACAGCAAACGGGCTGTTGACACTAATCCATTTTTTTCATCGGTTTACTTGGTAGCAGTGCTGGTACCAGTGTTTAAACGGCAGGCATGCACTGCACTTAACGTGCTAGGAATTAAGGGAAACCCTTGTCATTCATGGAATAACGGCTTAGTTTTTTTATTCGTATAGTATGACTAAAAAAAATGAGAACTATAGGTAAAGTCATCTGAAATTCCATAAAGTGACATCCAAATGGGTTCTAAAGCCGCTTGAAAAAGTTTTTGCTAGAAAAACTTTATCCCTCAAGAGTGCCTCCTTTGGTTTGCTCAGAAGAGTTTAAGGCAATACTTCATTTAAATGTTTAGCAGCAGCACTGCAGCGGATAGCAATGGCAGCGGATAGCAGCAGTAGTTGCAGCGGATATCAGCATCGATAGTGGCAGGGCCAGCTGGTGCAGCGACATTTTCTCTAGTAAAAAGTTGCCTTTGTGCAGTAGTGGGCAGCATCAGTAGTAGCTACATTAGCCGACACTTCCTCTAATAAAAAGTGGCCGCATTTTGACAACACACAAACGTTTTGGAATGCTGGCATTCAAAAAATATGGGTCGTCAATTTTTCAACATGAAAAAAGTTTTCAACTGTGTTATGAGAAAAATGCTTTAATCCTCTCTGCCGGGGTAGCAAGCAGATGCGATCAACATTATATCCAATATGAAATTGAACAACAAATGTCCTTGTAAGGACAACAAACAAATTATTGAAGATTTGGTATTTTCTCGTTTTGCGCAAGAATTGAAAGTAAAATGTTATTCTGACTCTGACTGTTGAAACTTGTTTGCTTTTTACAGTGTTGTGGAAATGTGCAAACTGAAATTCAGTAGCACTTCAACTCCTCTTTTGCACAAAATTCTTAACATATTCAATACAAGTAATGTAACAAACAATCTTTTGTAGTTCTACGTCAACCTTTTAGTTTTCAGTATTATTAAATGAAAGTTCCGAAAGTTTCTTAAAAGTCATACTTTGACAATTTTTTATATCTCTTGTTATTTTTAAGATATAACGATAAAGATAAATTATTGAAAAAATGCAAAGTTGCATAGACTAACCACACACAGATTCATTGAATGCTGAGAGGATGCTACCAACATTCGAGTTGACGTAAAATCCTTCATAAATGTAAAATGCAAATATGCAGAAGAAGCGGTAATTATAAATTTATTTTTGTTAAGTGATCGTAGCAGCAAATAGTGAACATTCCTTGTTAGTACAAAATCAATTACCTACTTAAGAGATTATAATAACCGCATTACCAGTTCAACTCAGTCAGAATAAAATTGTCTCACGTTACGAATCAAACTGTTCAACTGACGATAGGGAGCAGATCGAATAAAACTAAACTGAAGCTTATACGTTGACCGAACAATTTATAGTGCGAAATTTAACAATCATTGTGAAGCACAAAAAACTTAATGAAGTAATATCCAATACAATTCCATAATGTTCATTTTGGTTACCAAAATACCAATTCGAATTAATTACAACTGAGTTTGTAATGCGTCCGACACTTGCCGCTACATCCTCCCCCTATCGAACTCTCATAAGATTCTTAACACAGAAAAAAAACGAAAAGAGCAGAGATGGTCAGGTTTCGGCCTAGAATATTCATCGGATAGCCAACTGTCCTTTTCATGTTTTCTAAACTAACTAATTTAGTACATCAAGCCTCAGTACAAGTAATAGAGATAATTAAACAAACCGATCACATGCAGATTGTGATCTTCGACAGGATATGCATCACCCCAAAGATAAATAGATATGAAATAACGAATATATTTTCCTTTTAGTGCCATTTTAAAATTCCGTTCCATTTATTTTGTGAATATACATTTATTTATTTTCTATATTTAGCGCAACTCCTAGTTGTTTCAATATCACATTACTACTTATGAAGAGTTTATATTGAAAAACGAAATTAGATGTCATTTTTTCACGAGAAAAATGATGTATAGACAAGAAAAAGTAATAAACAGAATCTCGAATGTTACCGAAAATTGACATTAAACTTTTTCGATTTTGTTTAATTTATAGAAAAGCAATGATCCGACAATCCACAAAAACTTTTGTTAACATTTTCTGTGAGTGGTAAAGTTTTATAGACTCAAGAATAAGTTTCAGTTTTTTCACAGTTTTTTTCAGTTTGCTTAATTATAAAATAATTGGATTTTTTAAATTTAATTTTGGGATACAGGTATTACTCGTTAAAACGTAACTTTTTTTCAACTCGTTAATCGTTATGTTATGTCGAATTTACTTTATCTCGGGGCTGTCCACATTCCACGAGGACAAATAATGGGGGTAAGAAGTTGTATGGAAATTAAAGCGTTTTAGGCATTGAGAAAAATCTTTTTTTAAAAATTTTTTAATAAACACCTAATTTTGAATCTAGCGAGTAGAACTTTTTTTAAGAAACTGAAGGTTATTACGAAACTTTTGGTAAAAAATTCAGAATGAAGAAACAAGGAAAAAAATCCCAAAAGCTTAATTATAAAATAATTGGATTTTTTAAATTTAATTTTGGGATACAGGTATTACTCGTTAAAACGTAACTTTTTTTCAACTCGTTAATCGTTATGTTATGTCGAATTTACTTTATCTCGGGGCTGTCCACATTCCACGAGGACAAATAATGGGGGTAAGAAGGTATGCAAATGTCCACGCTTGACCACGGTAGGAGGAGTAAGGGATAGTTATTATATCGACGTAGACACGATTTTTTGCCAAAAAATGGAAATCTGCTAACAAATACCTTAGCCTATCACAAAATTTTTACAATGTATTTTGGTTTTTAAAGTTGTTGTCAGCAATATTTGAGGTACACTTGGAATAATGTTATTTGTGGCCTCGTCGTTTTTTTAGAAAGATCCTTCAGACATGTTTGAGGTAAAATTTAACTGTTTTTTGTTAGCACAAGTACTTTGAAAATTTATGGTTACATGGTTACAATATGGTTACAATGAAAACACGGTATTTTTACTGTAAACTTGTAAACGATTGTTGTCATTACCATGTTTAAACAACGTTTTTTGTTGTTGAATCTACCACCGACAATAATTTTACCATGAAAATCATTGTCAGTGACTTCTAAATGTATGGGAGAAATGCCAGAAAAAATGCTGTTAAGATACATAACGACCCCCCTTTTTCATGGTAAAAATGGCAAAAACGATGTTTTTTATTGTTATGGACAATGATATTCAATGTAAAATTGATGTATCTACAATGAAAAACATAGTTAAATTATGGTATAGCTATGTACAATTACAGCAATTTTTAAGGTTTTTTTATTGTTTTTTAATGTTATTTTTTATCGGGTAAACTTGAACTTTGAGGCACTTTCAACAATGTTGCGAGCTAAATTTGGATTCAGTTTTGTCATTAGTCTGTAGTCGCACCAATCTATGGAACCACTATCAGCTGAATTTGGAATCAATTTCTGCTTCGGCTTTTCTTCTTTGGTGTCCTTCAACCATTAGGCTGAATTTGAATCATCATCTTTTTGGCCTTTTTCTCTCGTCTTTTTTATTGATTTGAACCAAATTTTAGATCATTTTTGTTTTAATTTTAAATTGTTTTTTTTTAACAGTAATTTCAATTTTCTGGACTATAATTAGAACTTTTCTAATGTTTAGAAAAGGTGTATACCGGTTCGAGGAAAATTTATTCCGTTCATTTCTAATTTTTTTCCTCCGATGCGTTTTTAGAATGTTCGTTTTTTTTCTTAAGCCACCTAAAATTATATTCAAGATTATTTTCTTTTCGACTTTTTCTGGATTTGAGGGATGTTTTTCAGCATAAACCTTTGTATATCCTCTTTCCACCTTCAAGAGACATTGGAGAATTTTTTAAGCTTAATTTGGGTAAATTTTTGATAGTAGCGTCCGCCCTTTCCCTGATGCTCAATTTTTTGGATTTTCTCACGCATTTTTTCGTTTTAACCCCAACACAAAATATAATATAAATATAAATCAAAAATAAGTGTACTTGAAACATAATTTTCACTTGTGCCTTGTGTTTTTGTATGTGTATAGTTTTATGTGCATACTTTTATGACCTCAATTTATTTGATCAATTTTCTGGATAGGGCAACCAAGTGCCATATCTGCTACAATTTATTTGTGTCATAATTTTGTCAGAAATGATCCGTGAAATACGTATTTTATTGACTTTGCAGCAAACATTACGAATTATTCGACAGTTAAGGGCCAGTTCACGAGAGCAGCAACCATTTTTCTGAGGAATGTTGTTTTGATGTTCTCCGATTGAGCTTAAATTTTCAGTCTATTCAAGGTAGGAAGTTTTGCAAAATTTCATTTTTTTTTTCATTGAGGTTTAGTGGGGTAAAACGGCCCTTGAAAATGACATGTCCAAAAATGTCCAAATACTAAAAAGTGTAATAACTTCTGCTAGACTAGATGGATTTTTGTAAAAATTTGTGGTATTATTCTACACTAAGAATACCACAAAACGCATGGTCACAATATATGGCAAAAAGGTAATATAACGAAAAAATGCATTTTGCTTTTAAAAATTGTCAATTTTCAGGGTCATCCTACTTTTCTCAACATCGCTAGAAAAAATTACTAAATATAGCGTTTTGTAGAGTAACTCAAGAACTTTAATGTCATGTATAAGCTAAGTGTGCCAAATTGGGATAAAACGGCCCTAGAAGGTTTTTTTTAAAAAAAAAACGTCAAAATCACTGTATTTCCTGCTAGACTTAATAAATTTTGCTGAAAATTTGGATTTGGACCTTTCCAGAACTACCTATTTTACCAGAAGATACGCCATTTGGGGTAAAACGTTCCTTGAGGAATTTTTTTTCGAAAAATTCCGTCAAAATCACCAAAACTGCAAGAACTCGGGTTAGACTTGATAGATTTGCTGAAAATTTAGTTTATTACTTCATTTAAATACGAAATTGAGGGCAAGATAACGAAAGAGGTAAATAGATTTACATGACGAAAAAAATTATTATTATTGATATTCTTTTGCATACATTTTTTATTCTTACTTACTAAATAAACCACATAAGCAAACGTTTTTTAATTTTTTTTTGTAAAAATGTCCAGGTGGACAAAAGGGGGGTGTGGGGGAGGGGTATTATCAATGTCCACGGTTATCAAGGGGGGGGGGGGCGTAGGGGGGAGGGTCTAAAATGACAATTTTTCTGTCCACGTGGAAACAGAAATTGTCGTTCACAACAGAAATAAATAAACAAAAAAATATTTTTTTAAAAATATAAAGCAAGTTTAATCTACTACCCAATTTTTGTTCTGGATTACCTTGAAGAAATTGTTGGTCATGCAAGCATTCTAAGACGCTCTTTAGACCACAGAAAGTTTCATCAGCGAACAATTGACAGAAACGGGTGATCAATATTGTAAACGGTACTCGTTGCATCATACTAAAAGCTTTGTATTGCATTCAACAAGTTTCAACAAAAAAATATAGCAGGGTGCCAGGAAAGTATTCAAAATTATACTTCTGGATTTTCTTTGAGATTCCATGAAATACAAAATTAACTTTTCTGGTACTGTTTCAGTACTCAGTCCACAAAATGCTGAACGCAACTTCAAAATCCCAGTGAAAAAAAAATCGATCAGCTAAGAAACCGAAGAGGCTTCTTACACAGAAATGGATCCATATCCACTAATGAGCCGATCAAAAAACTCACATCTTGGTCACACTGTTTTTTTTAATTCAAAATTTGATTTTTACTTTCAATTTTTGCCTTTCTCCTAGAAGGGTATAGCAATCACTTGCAAAACCGAAAGTATAAAATTGCTCCAAAGGGCCGAATGGCATATATCACTCGACTCAGCTCGACGAGCTGAGCATTTTCTGTATGTGTGTGTGTATGTGTGTGTGTGTGTGTATGTGCAGATTTTTATTCTCACTCACTTTTCTCAGAGATGGCTGGACCGATTTTCATGAAATTAATTGCAAATGAAAGGTCTTGTTGCCCCATAAGACCCTATTGAATTTTATTGTAATCGGATTTTTAGTTTAGAGGTTATGTTTAAAAATGTGAAAATCATGAAACATCAATATCTCAGAAACGACACAACCGATTTGAACAAAATTGGTCTCAAAAGAACGGGCTATCTAGAAAACCCTTAAGTTTTGAATTTCATAAAGATTGAACTTGTGGTTGCAAAGTTATGAAAAGAAACGTGTTCTTAAGACTGTTTAATCTCACTCATGTTTCTCAGAGATGGCTGGACCGATTTTCATGAAATTAGTGTCAAATGGAAGGTCTAGTTGCCCCATAAGACCCTATTGATTTGTTTTGCAATCGGACTATTACTTTGCCTGTTTTTTTCAAAATGTGAAATCAGGCTATGAAAAGGAACATATTCCGAAGACTACTTGGACTCACTCACTTTTCTCAAAGATGGCTGACCCGATTTCCACAAAGTTAGTGTCAAATGAAATGTATAGCTGCCTCATAACACTCTATTGAATTTTACTGTAATCGGACTGTAACTTCGTCTGTAATGTATCGAAATGTGAATATCACGAAACTTCATTATCTCAGAAACCACACAACCGATTTGAACAATATCGATATGAAATGAACGAGCTAGTTAAGGGGTAACTGATGAATTATGATTGAACACGTGGTTTAGAAGTTTGGCTGCCCTATACGTTCCCATTTCATTTAATTATAATCGAACTTAAGCAACCGTTATGTATTAAGTTGTTAATAAAACAACGGAAGTCTATTATCTCAAAGATTACATGACTTATTTGAACATAACTAGTGTCATACGAACGAGTCATCTCTCGAACTTACAAATAACAAACTTCATAACAATTTGATATGAGGCTCAAAAGTTAGGATAAGCGAAGATATTCAAAGACTTTTTAAAACTATACCTGCTTTGATCGATATATGTGGCCTCAACATAATTTAAATGTGGTATCGTTCTATTTGAACGTTCCAATTTAATTGATTCCTTGCGATGTGTTAAAAGTCTGCAAATGCACGACGAATCGGCTATAGGATAAGATCAAAGTCAAATAACAAATCGTTCGAAATGATCGGGTTTAGCAAAATGACAATATCCTCGACTTTTGGCTTCTGTACATCGCCTTAAGTCTGAATATATTCATATTGGGTGGTATTCGGTCATTTTTAGCAGATTTTCTGGCATCAATCTGACACCGGAAAATATCATTTTGGGAGGTATTTAGTTATTTTGGTTGTTTTCCAGAAACTAAAAGTGGTCATCTTTAAATTCAAATGGTGTCCAGGGTCAATGTTTGGTTTCTTTGCATCATCTCGATTACAGAAATATTCATATTGAGTATTATTCGGTCATTTTCGACTGTTTCCTAAAAGTTGCCATTTAGCAATTCAAAATGGTGCCTGAGGTCAATTGTTATCTCATTGCATCATTCTAGTTCCAGATATACTCATATTGGATGGTAATTGGTTATTTTAGGCTGTTTTTCACAAACCGGAAGTCGCCATCTTGGATTTCAAAATGGTATTTGAGATAATTTCTAGCCTCTGAGCGTCATTCTGGTTGAAGAAACACCCATATTGGGTGTTATTCGATCATTTTCGGCTGTTTCCCAGGAACCGGAAGTCGCCAACCTAGAATCCAAAATGGGATGTGTGGTCGATTTCAGCTGCTGTGTATCATTCTAGATCCGGAGATACTCATGTCAGACGGAAATCGGCAATTTTTGGCTGTTTTCCAGAAACCAGAAGTTGCCATCCTACAATTCATAGTGGTGTTCTTGCAAAATTCTGGCTCCGGAGATACCCATAATGGGTGGTATTTGGTCACTTTGGGCTGTTTTTCAGAAACCAAAAGTCGTCATTTTGAACTTTGAAATTGCTGTGAAATCAATTTCTGTCATCTGGGCGTAACTCTGGTTCCGAAAACATTCATATTGAATGGTATTTGGTCATTTCCGGCTGTTTGCCAGACACCGGAAGTCACCATCTTAAAATTCAAGATTGAGTCTGTGATCAATTTTTAGCTTCTGTGCATCTTTCTGGTTACGGAAATACTCATATTTAATGAGAATCGTCCATTTTAGACTGATTTCCAGAAACCGGAAGTTGCTATCTTACAATCGTAAATGTTGCCTAAGGTCGATTATGGAACATATTTTTTACCACTAAAACATTCACCTGCCAAATTCGGTTCCATTTAGTTGGTTAGCTCTCGAGATGTGCAGAAATTTGTGTTTCATTTGTATGGCATCCCTCCCTTCCAAAAGAAGGAGGGGTGTCAAAACATTATGGACATATTTTTAACCCCTTAAAACATCTACATGCCAAATTCGGTTTCATTTGCTTGGTTTGTTCTTGAGTTATGCAGAAATTTATGTTTCATTTGTATGGGACCCCTCCCTTGCAGAAAAGGGAGGGGTCCTAAACTATCATGGGAACCTTTATCGGCACCAAAAACCCCTACATACAAATTTTCACGCCGATCGGTTCGGTAATTTTCGAGCCTATATGGATCAGACAGACAGACAGACCGGATTGCATTTTTATATGTATAGATTAGAACATCAATATTTTCTAAGAGTGAATATAGGTACATTTATTGGATTGAAGCGTTCATGTAAATCTATTTTTACAAATAAAAGTTTGAATGAGAAAGGCTGGGTCTGACCACTAGGTGGATTAATTTAGGTTTTTATAGAAGAAATGCCCTCGTAAATATTTTTTACAAACCATTATTAATTTCTTACAATTTCCTTTTTCAGACAAAAAATTGCTTGATGACGGAACCTTTCGCGATAAAAATGTTGCTCTTCAAACCCCACGAACAAATGGCCTAAAACACGAGACACTTCTTTGCATACGGCACGAGATGAACTCTAATAGACATCCCTAGCTTTCACCAAAGTCTGCTAAACTAAGCACAGAAACACTTAAATTTTTATTGTTGACAAGTTCTGAATCGAAATTCTTTACAACCGATTTATATTAGTATTCAATTTTACAACTGATATAAATTTACAGAACATACTTCTTTAATAGAGCACAACTTTAAACATGCATCAATTTGCGTGAGAGTTTCTAGATAATAACAATTCCAGTTGATAACACACTCGACAGCAATTAGCATTGGCTATCTGTTTCAAAACACACTTAAAATCCGTGCGCAGTACTACCACTATCAACCTACCGATTCCAAAAGCTGATTCAATGTCCGTTTATAAGTGGCCAGAGATAGCACAAGCTGCAATTCCTTCGTAGAGCAGCGAGGGATTCCCACTTGACGCGCGTCGGAAAAGAAATGCGCATAAAAATAAAAAAAAGAAATGTTGAACCAAACTCAATTGCTTCGAGATTTCCATTAGCTGTCAACACTTAGGCAAGAAAGAAATCGTATGAGAGCTGTACAAGCACGATAAACGCTCAAAACAATCACGTAGAAACGGCGCAAATGTTTCTTCTATTTTTGCATTGATCATAAAAAGGTCAGCAGCGATTTCGTAGCCAGATGTCAAGGCGTTCCATCAAGATTAGTTCGATTTGAACTTTACAATTCTTTCCTTTGTTTTCAATTACTGGAGTCTACCAACACTTAGCAGAGGGCCCATGTGTAATGAAGAAAGTGCGCGGATGTTCATTGTATAGCCAACCCATCATCGATGCACAATTACCGAAGCGCCCAGCCAAGAGTGGCCCACTTCGCGAACGCGAGGAAACCGGCATAGAACAAAATCGCAACATCCGCGGTTTAATGCTTTATTATTTATGACTTGCGATTGTCTTGTCTTCTAGAGTATTTTTACCCCGTACAAGTTCAGTCTGCAGCGTATAAATATGCATGGCGTCAAGCAGTGCCAGCGAGGTTTGAATGCGCTAGACTCTTGCGAAAAAAGGGTCATCCGTAGAGGGGCCACTTGAGCGCACACAAGGCTGAGCGATGCTGGTGGTGGCATTTCTGGACGAGCCAGAAATAAGCTTGAAGAACGGCAGAATCTTCCTTGCTATTATTACCGGTGATTTTCCTATCTTACTGCTCGAAGCCGATTGTGGTGTTAACGATCGTATCTTGGCGCTGTGCTGACCACGATGAGCACGATTAACCCATACACGGGATGATTAGAAGTTGACGTTTTTATTTTTGTGCTGGTACATAACCAAATTCATTAAAATGTTTTAATTAAATATAGAGCACCCAGAATGTAAATCAACTAGCAGTTCTAATGAAATGTTGAATGTTTTCCGGATAAAACGATAAATTCAAGATATATGATTTATTTCCGCTGGTAGGTTGCCTGAGCCGGAGAACCATTCGGGAATACATATTTGAGAAATTTGGCCGTATAGACACAACATCCGACAATTATAGCAGCCGCGTTCTTTCGTTTTAATTGGCGAACAGTGTGCGAACAGATACGTCGGTATATATTCAACATAATATACTGGCGTTTCCGGCCACTGCAATTATATTGGATGAACCTCAGTCAGTCGCACTTTTGCATAGAATATGAAATAAAAAAAAAAGGATAATAGAATCTAACACAAGCTCGTCTGGTCTATTGGCCGTTTACCTGGACGTATTACCAACTTTGATGTACGACTACGTCTTTCTTTACCATACTGAGGTACGTTTTGTAAAAAAATTGAAATGAGCATGTAATGTTTGAGATGGGATAGCTGATAGCAGTTCAAAAGGTAACAATCGTTAAATAGCTAAAACGCACAATATTTTTATGGTAAGACATTTATTACCACCAATGCCAGCATATTTTGCCATTTGATGCCTGACGCGTACGGTTGTGTACAACCTTCGTTACAAGTTGTGTTTGCTATCTTTTGAACTATAGAGTAAGTTTAAAATACCCTCACAATGCAAAAGCAGAAATCACATTGGTACTGCCATCCCATTTAATTTTAGTCTGGGCAGTTGGCATTGAACAGTTGTGGTATAAAAATACTTAAAATTTATATTCATAATTCATAGTCAAAACAATTTGCCATTCCATCTGTTGTAGCCCTACATCAAATCAGCGTGTATGCACCTAAACAAAGACCCTTCTATATTTTCGGTCTGAAAACTTGCTATTAGTTGTGCAAACGTAAATCTTTATTATTGTTTTTAATGACCAAAATCACCCCAAATATTCTATATCTGACATAGGGAATTAATAGGGTTTCAAAGGTTCAAAATCAAATTCCCTGACCTTCCCTGATATTCCCTGAAATATAACAATATTTTCACTGATATTTTTCACCATTCGGCAGAAATAAGTGCAACGTAGATAAACAACTATGAAATTTTAGTAGAAAAAGTCTTCGATTAGATATGAAACCGAACGGTGGCGGTCCCGAATTAGCCCTTCATGCTAAAAGAATCAGATGTCAATAAAGGCGTTCAAAACAAAATTGCGTGTCGGATAAAAAATGTTCTTATTATTTTTTAGTTTTCCCTGATATTCCCTGGTTTGCCTGACCGAAAAATTAAATTCCTAACATTGCCTGGTTTTCCAGGGTTTTCCAGATTTTCGCCCCCCTAATAATGCTTCATAAGAAAATGAACACTGTAAAAAATAAACATGCTGTGCAGTTGAAGTGACAACAGGATGTTTGTGCAAGCATGCCGGTTAGAATTTTTTGGGCAGTTCTTACAATGATGTCCTACCGTCGTCGTTCTAATGATGCTATATCAACCAGCGAACAGAGATCTTCATGGGGCGGCAACATGTCAGAGTTTCTCCAAGACAGGGTGGGTCCCACACGGCGCAGGCAGATTCCAGTATGGAACGTACCAATGAACAATAAGGTTAGGGAACAGAGGGTTCTCATGGTACCAGGATCATTAAATTCCTTGCAAATTCTCATAACTAGACCGAGTTGTCGGTTGGCTTTATTGATGATCGAGGTATAATGTTGCCTAAACGTAAGTTTAGTGTCAAGCATAATATCAAGATCAGTCACAGCGCATTAAGTTTCTTACAGCAATGTGGTAATTATAAACCACAGGTTGTTTATTGCTAATAACGGAACGTTTAGGAATACTAGTCGTCATATGATTAAGACGGCACCAATCGGCGAAAAGGTCAATTAGCTCATGGAGCTGGTGCAACCGTCTTGAGTTTGAATGAGCTAATAGATTTTAGTATCATCAGCGTACAATAATCTCGTGCTTGGAGAATACAGTCGAGTTACATCGTTGATAAATAACAAAAAAAGCAAAGGTCCTAAAATACTGCCTTGAGGTACTCGGGAGTTGCTACAGAACCAGCTAGATTGCGACGCACCCAGTTCAACGGCAATTTTGCGATCACGAAAATACGAACTAATCCATGCAACCATCTTAGTTGAAGTACCTAATTAATAGCATTTAGCGCATAACAATCCGTGATCAATGCGATCGAAAGCAGCTTTTAGGTCCGTATAGACGGCATCAACTTTAAAATATTGGTCCATAGCTCGTAAGCAAAATGATGTGACCGAATACCACCCAGAATAAGAACTTTCAAAATCGGGATGATACATAGCAGCCAAAAAACAACCCCGGACACCATTTTAAAAGCCAAGATGACGACTTCCAGATTCTGAGAAACAGCGAAAACTTTCGTAAACCCCTTCCAGAATTTAGGTATTTCTGGGTATACCAGAATCTAGGTGATGTACATTAGCCGAAAGGCGAGGATGTTCTCATTCAAGACACAAGACTCGGTAATAGCTAATGCGTCACCTGTTCAAACCTTATTTTATGTTTGCTGCGGTGAAGCAGCGTTTTCACGAGGAGCGCATTGTTTATTTTCGTATCTTGTGGTTCTGAAAATTTGAAGTGGTGGCTCGAAGTCAGCCGTTTATGGCTTCAACACCGTTTCATTTTAAATAAAGAAAAAAATTGGCGCTACGAAGTTTTCAGGGTCAGCTAGTATTCATATATTAATTAAATATTCATTTTCGGGTTTTTTCATCTTAACCCTCTAGTGCCCAATGCCGCCTTCAGACGGGCATGAGTCAAACCTCTAAAAAGCTTCAATTAATACCTTCAAAATGTTTATAGAGATTTATAGTTATTTTACTAAAGTCCGTCTAAAATCTAACTTGAGCACTAAATGTTGTCTACGAGTATCCCATAAACAACGTATACTCATAACCGGGGATTATAATACTCATTACCGGGGGCTCTTAGGCCAACTCAAGTTTGTAAGAACCCTTCTTACCTCAGCCATATAAGAATCAATATATAAAAGAGTTATGTTACGCATTTCTTGCAAAACAAATTTCATTTTGATCAGGCAAATCAGATTTTCACAACACTTAAAACACATTACTTCAGCAGCTCACACATCTCCTCATCTATCTGGGCTGCCCTTTTTCTGAGTATCCACGAGATCTTTTTCCTTTTTGGCTCGAATTGGCTTTAATAGCACGGGCCGTGGCATTCTTCTTCCAGGTTTCTTCATATTGATCTGACTACTCCTTATTCTTTGTCTTCAACAATTCTACATATCGGCTATGTGAAATGCGAGCGTAATGGATCAACGACTTTATGATATCAACTTCGTCTACTCCATCGGCAACCTGTACTGCATCGTACACCAAGCGCTGCGCTACAAGTCTTTTCCATTCCAGATTTATGACTACGCACTCCTTGTTCACAAAGAAACCTCGCTCCACCAACGCATTGCCATACGATAGAATCAAAATCTTCTGCATAAACACGTTCAACCGGCTATCAAATCCTATGAAAAGTATCAAGGCGCTTCTCGCTACGACGGTAAGAAGTCAGTAATATTTTCGTCGAATGCATACTCAATAGTTGAGAGTATTCTTAGCGACATCTGTCAGCTACAGTTCCCGCAAGATTATCTGTGTGAACCATTTGCTCTAGGCGAAGGGGGGGGGGGGGGCTCCGTAACCGTGAGGTTACAGAGTCCGCTTTGTTGAATGTCAGTTGAATTCAGGCCATTCGATGTCAAGGACTTAAGCATGGATTTGATCTGAGGCTCCTCACTAACCCTTCCTTTACGTTGAACTCAGCCAAATCTCGGCAAATACCTCTTGACAAAAAAAAAATCCCTAATACAATAGAACTGGCCAGGGGGACATTCAATTGAAACCTCTCCAGAGAGTTGGCGATAATATTGGCCGAAGGCAGCGAGGTTCGGAGTAGTAAGCGTGAAAAATAAGGAAGAAAAAACATACGCAGAAGCACGAATTAAAATAATCATGTCACTTGCGGAGTACAGAAAACACGAGCTGTTTGACTGCAAAGGAAGGTGAATAAAAACAAAAACTGATATATACACTGTAAGAAATGTGTTGAATATATCGTCAACCGGGGTGAAACTGTGCCATCCAGACCGTGAATTGTCAGCCATCTTTTCAGGATAAGACTAGTTTTTCTTGGATAAGCATTCGAGAAAAATTATCCAAGAAATATTGGTCTTGTGATCGCCATGAGATGGCTAACTAACAATGGGTTCGTATAGCACAATCTCACCCCGGCTTACGGTATTCAACTGATATTCAGTGGAATTCCGGTTTTTTCTCGGTTTTTCCTCTGAAATATTCGACAATTCTTGCAGCTGTTGATAGTCGGATAATTCTTCAACGACCACGAAAATCTTTGAATCATCAGCACAGAGCAGCTTACAATCAATTCCAAGACGAGCTGCGACATTATTGAAATATAATACAAAGACAAAGGGCCCAAGGTTACTCCCTTGTGGAAAACCGGATGTGTTTTTGAAATTTAAAACAAAATAAAAAATAATATTTTGTGACAATTAGGAAAATTTGGCCAAGAAAAAAAATCATAGGAGGGTTGTATGCAAAGCTACGACCGCAAGGTTGAAGTAGAATACTTTTACAAGAAAGATAACCCGGCTGCTTGCGTGTCAGTCATTTTGAAATCGGATTTGTTTCGTATATACCGCTTGTTAAGCACAGTATCAACAAATCATAATATACATCACACTGCTGTGCATTTGCAGCAGCATCAAACCTCAGTTGCAGTTTATTGATAACCATTCATCGTGCTCTTTCAAATACATTTAGTAGCCTTAAAAAAGACCAATTGCTGCAATTGAAATTTTCATTCAATTATTGCATAAATGCTTCATGGTCAGATAGCGTGCGATAGCCGCTCTGACATAATAAATTTTTCGAACGTTGTGGAATGATATACCTGGAAAAATAGGTGTGGCTAAATTATTTCCAGCTATACCATTCTACAACTTTCGAAAAATTTTATTTCGTATGTCGTAAAACTCATGTACGAAAAATACATCTCATTCATTCTGGACCCGCCTTTATTTTCAGTTCCTACAGATTTTCTCAGTTTCATAACACGGATGTACAAAAACGTTTTCTTGTGGACATTCTGTCGAGCCGGACCGATAGAGCTCTCATTAAGGCAACAAAACAATATGTATTGTGTCGTGTTGTGCGGCTTGGAAGAAAAAAATGTTCCTGTCCCCGTGTCGCATGGAAGCAAATTGTTGCGTGTTTGATATTGCCGATGGTAGACATGAGTATGAAGGTCGAAATTCTGCTGGGATGTCTAACCATAACCGTCTTCTTCAAGGCGTTACATCCTTGTTAATGAAGTGTTGTGAATTTTCTAAAACAGACTCAGCATCGTGAATAGAACGTGCCGAACTTTTCTGTTTGAAATCGGATTTGTTTCTTATATACCGCTTGTTATGCACTGCACAGTATCAACAAATCGTAATAAACATCACACTGCTGTGCATTTGCAGCAGCATCAAACCTCAGTTGCAGTTTATTAATAACCATTCATTATGCTCTTCCAAAAACATTTAGTAGCCTTGAAAAAGGCCGATTGCTACAATTGCAATTTTCATTCAATTATTGGATACATGCTTCATGGTCAGATATACCCGCTGCAACTGCTACGCTATTGGTAGCCATGCCACAGTTGTGGCCGCTATACGCTGCCATTGGTATCCGCTGTCCCTGCATCAGCTGGCCAAACTGCTATCGATGCTGAGATCCGCTGCAACTAGTACGCTAGCCGCTATCCGCTATCGCTGGTATCCACTGCACTGCTTCTGCTGCTGCCAAGGGACGACTGCTGTTGTCGCTGTCTAGAACTATCATGAGCGGCTTCGGCTGAAACAGGCTCTTATATAGGCCAAATAGCATATTTTCAATTGCAAGTTATATGATTCTGTCGACCGTGCTTGGGAAGCAATCATATAACGACCAATCAGAGGTCGAATTTTTCGTTTTGACAAGGCTTGACTATTTTCAATAGTACAGTAGTGTGAATAATAAAATTACAATTATCTTCATTTGGGAAGAATCTTAGAAGATTTCCCAATCTCTTGCTGCAAGAACGAAGGAAATCCATTGAATACTAACCGATTTATTCGCATTTGAAATTGGACATGTTTTTCACATTTTTCGGTTTTACTTCCTGAGAGAAGTATGCTACTTCAAAAATTTTCTACACTGCATATATTTTTTCCAGAACCGCAATTTTTTTAACTAGGGGAACTGCTCCATTATTCATCTCATTAAGCCGATATTCACGAAGAATGCACGGATTAAACAACAAATTTTCATGAAATCATTGAACAAATAAACAAAATACGCTTACGTGCTCTTATAGAATCGTTCAGTATTGTATATTGAGTAAACTTAGCTAGATTTATCCTGAATTTTGTAAAACAAACCATTTCGCACAACGCTTCCATATCCATCTCAAAACCTAAATCACTGCTCAATTATTCATCTCACGACGTCCCCATATTCATTACACTGCAGTGCACTGTTAATCATGAATGAATCACATTAACATGAATGAACGTAGTCGCAGTCCGTCGTAGTAGGTTACCTGGATATCCGCGTAGTTGTTTACGTGCAAATATGGTAACCTAGGTAATCACGACAGTGCTGTCCATTTATGTCAATTATGTCGAAATAATTCAACATTTTCAGTATGATTTGTTCGTATTAACAGAAACCGATTTGGGAACTTTTGATTTTCTTCAACGCAGTGAAAACAGATGAAAATACATACAGTTGAAATTTGGGAACTGTAGAAATTCATCTCATATATTTCTGATAATTCAAGCTGGTTTTTGGAAATTTGAGGTGAACGTTTCAAAGATTAAAGTATTCTTAGTGTAGTGAGTGATTTTGTTTAGTGATTAAATTAAAAAATGATCCGCTAGTGATGAGAAAAACTTTGGTTGGCTGCTGAACGAGTCCCGTTGTAGCCGTATAGAACAATACGCGGATTTTGTTTTCTGAGGTAGTTGATTGAAATAAATGAGTTTTTGAGTGCAGATGTCTGACTATTATATCAAATTTAGAGCTTTTAGTGAGTTTTTGAGGATTCTACTTTATGAGAAATCTAAAGTGAACTAAGAAGAATCCATTCCATGGATTAACAGATCGATTTAGTTAGAAAATATGCGTTTTTTTCTGTTTTCAATTGTGTTTTCATGTTGTATGAGATGAATATATGGGCTGAGATGAATAATGGAGCAGTTCCCCTACAACTTTGCCAAAGACAAAGAAACAATCGAGTTTTTCTGATATAGAAAATTTCATCTAACAGTAACCACTTCGGATAGGCCCTTTTACAACAGCAGTCGCGAGTCTACATTAGGAACTGGTATTTTATTATTATTTATTGAACAATTCATCCGACTAAAGTGAAAAAAATTAAATATAAAAGTATATGGCTGGGAAAAGCCACCTTGAAGAGCGTGAGGGCAACTTTCAAGCTGGCATAAAAACCCAGAACAATGCATAAAATAACACAACAAGCGTAAAATAACATAGATAACAAACAATTGATAAAATTCATAATATACGATAAATTACTAAAAATTAAAATTATCGTTGAATTGATTGAAGAGCAGGGCCTTTTGGCGAACAGGTTCATGAAGGCCGTAGTTCGTACGGTGTGCATTCGTTTGCAATAGATTCTGGTTTCTACGAGGACGAAAGGGACAATACAGTTGCTGCAAAGTCAGGAGAACTGGACAATCAAACCGGTCTGTCAAAGTGTTTTGTGTCGTTTTGGCAATTATTTCCTTACGGTGCCGCTCAAGGGATGAGATTCCAACCAACAAGCAAAGGTTTTCGTAAGGTGGTAGATGATCGGGGTTTCTCCAGGGCAATGTACGACGAATCTTTCTAACAAAAAGTTTTTGAACTCATTCATTTCTTTGGATCCATAAATCATACTGCGGATCCCATACAACGCACGCAGTTTCCGAAATCGAAGGAACAATAAAGAGTCCGCAAGGTACCGTAGTCAGTATACTCTTGGCCAATTTTAAATTTTAGACCAAGCTGGCGATCATCGAGAAATGTTGCCTAAATGTCAATTGAGAGTCCAACAAAACGGCGATAGTGTTGCTACGTTGTAAACTTGAACCAGTAATGTGATAGTTCAACACATAGATTGCTTTTTGCGCTGGAAACTAATCACAGTACACTTAGGAATGTCTAGCATCATGCAATTACGATGACACCAGTCACTAAACAAGTCAATAAGCGATTGAAACCTATAACAATCTTCAATTGTTTCGATGAGTTTGAACATTTGAGTATCATCCGCGTACAGCAATCGTTTGCCAGGTGGTAAAACTTTAGTAACATCATTGATGAACAGCGAAGTGCGAGTGAGAGTTATATCTCTTGTACAAATCATCTCTCACTCGTTTTGTTTACGTTCAGATCTACGACCTCATCACGAAGTACTACAGATATCATAAAATGACCTTTTTATCAAAAAGAAACAATTGTCAAAAATTTCAGTGAAATTGCCTTAAAAAGAACAAAGTTTGTCTTCCTGATTACTAACATTGCTGTTCTAGGTCTAGACTTACTTTTGTCGTACAGAAGCTTGCAAATAGGCAAAAAGTGCCCCAATACTCTTCTGTTATTAACCCTGGGCACTTGGATCGAACCCGTATCATGATTTTCTCTGGTAAATCTTCTATTGAGAACTGCTGATGCACCCTACGCATGGCGAAGATTTATCTGAATAAATTTAACACCCATGGCGTTTGAACCACTACTCCCCGCGACACTGCCATTTTTACAGCTTGGCCTCTGACTGGTCTTCTCTGACCCCTCATTGCCTTGCTATCCAAGACCGCTTGTTTCGGATGATTGTAGATGGAGTTCATTGGAATCTTCGGAGACTTCTTTAGGATTTTCTGGTTCTTCACTAACAGATTGAGCAGAGCGTTTCTTTTTTATTTGAATCTGTCCATTTCCATAGTTCAAAACAAATTTCCTTTTTTCCAGTTGAAATTCCCCACGCCTCAGTCGAGCAATTTTCATTCTGGCCTCCAATGAGACAGAATCATATATCTTTCCAGTCGTGGAAAATACTAACTCTTCTATACCGTGTGCAAGTATGTGCATGTCATCCGAATTGAAAATAATCGAACCCGACCGGTTTGTTTACATTTGCCGGTACGATCTGTTTAATTATCATAAGCGAAAAGTTTTATTCCGCATCGGTTGAATATTCAAATAGAGACCAACTAGAGGCGAGACACGTCGCTCCGTTGTATCACATTCCGTGTTAGCATCAGCACGTGCCCACCGCGCATATGATGCAAATTTTGTCCTCTGCGAGAAAAATCATACTGCAACGGGAAACAAAAAAATAAATCATCTCACTAATCGGGTGTCAACCAGTCTATTTAATTGCCAGATTTCAATGAATCAGTACTAAAACGTGTGAGTGGTTTAAATTGCAGATGTATTTCATAAACACTAAAATGACTCAGAAATCGAAATGTAGATTTGTGGGGTAGTGTGATCATTAAGAGAGAGCAACCACACTGGACCAGTATGCAAATTGCGTATTGATGACGCTACGAGTATGTACGCAAACAGTC